>NC_089520.1:6692588-7033838 GCF_963924715.1 Thunnus thynnus
AACAGCAAATACCTTTTTCAGGAAACGTCATGCTGGCCCTCGTCTCCTGTATGAAATACTGTGTACTTAGCGTGCAGCCATTTCCTACAGGGGACGATGGTATGACGTGGATCTGCTGATATGGAAAGCATCAGAAAAAAAAGTGCTGAAAACATAACTGGACAGTTTTGTCTCTTTGCACATCATTTATCAGTTTAAATTACCGTACTGGACCACACTTCATCTAAAATAATAGCAGACTGGATGTTCTCGGATTACCTAAAAGTTCCAAGTCTCTGCAGATTAATTTATACGCTGCGATGAAATGAATAAAAGCCAACAACTGCCTGGAGGGAAGGAAACTAAATCTAAAATGCGTTCTTTGAAAAATGGTCAGCAATATTTTAAGGAGTACATAGTAAATGAGCTGAAGAATGTCCCATGAAAACACGGTCCAACCTGCTGTGTAAGTAAACAGATCCATATGTCAGCTCCGTCGTGTCCTTCACCGCCTCGGTATAATGCACATTAGTGGTTGATGAGATGCGTGTCATTGTTTGCGTTCCCGCTGTGCCCTCACAGCAGCGGTCAACCCCACTTACCCCTCGCATTACAGCTCTGCTGGGTCCTCTAAGGTAACCGGAGTGTTTCAACATATGTGGTCATGTCTTCAGTCTTTTTCCTGGAACACAGTCGGGAGATGCAGACAGTTTATTCGGCCTGTGAGATGGTACTATAAAAACATCACCATCAATGGTAATAAATCCTACTAATAAACATTTTAGCTATGCTAGCGATGTGGCTCTCTAGATCAGTCCAGCACTTGGGTCTGGACTGAAATATCTCAGCAACTATTGATTAGATCGTCATGGAATTTTTTGGACAATCATGGTCCCTAGAGGATGAATCCTACTGACTTTGGTGATCTCCTGGCTTTTCCTCTAGTGCCACAATGAGGTTGAAATTTTGAGTGTTGAGAAAATATGTCAGCAACTATTGGATAGATTGCCATGAAATTGTGTACATTTGTTTCAGATATTCATGTACCCTTGTAATATCTTTGGTGATCCCCCTCGTTAAGCTCCACCATCAGGTCAATATTTTAATTTGTCAAATACGTTGGTTTATGAGCAGATACCTTTGGGTGTTTTCAAACCTACAGTTCATTTGCTCTGGTCAGAATCAGTGGATGAGTTGGTAAATAGGGTGTGTTTGTCCCTTGGTTCAGTTTGTTTTTACACAGAAAAAAGTCAAGGAAACCGAAATGCATCTCTAAAGCCACATGACAACATTCACTCCACTCACTAGTCAGAAATGGTTCCAAAGAAATTGTGGTGGACTTCATGCGATCCGGAGACATCCCTCCCCACTCTCCATGGTGGAGAGAATGGCTGACACCAGATTCCTCAGTGTAAACTTCACTGAGGATCTCACCTGGGGCTACTATGTCACATCCATGTCCAAGAAGATGCAACAACCACAGATGTACGGCAACAATGCCTCTACTTCCTGTGTCGCCTGAAGCGAGCAAGCCCCCTCCACCCCCTCATCCTCACCACCTCCTACCAAGGCACCATTGAAAGCGTGTTTACGAGCTGCATCTCCACACGGTTCAGGTCACGCACCTCTGCGGACAACACGACAGTAGGAGAGGGTTGTAAAACTGCTAAGTGCATCACTGGATCCTGCCATCCAGGACATTTTCCACAAGAGCTGCGTCCGCAGAGCCAGCAGCATTGTATTGGACAGTTCACACCCCTCCCACAATGTCTTCACCCCCTCCCCTCCAACAAGAGGTTCCACAGCCCGAAAACCAGAACCTCCCACACAAGCTGTGAGACTCCTGAGCACCCTGCTATCCCCCAGCACCCGACGGACGCTTTCAGACACACACACATACTCATACGCACAAAATCCAATTGCACCACCTCAACAACATTGTATGGTCAATTACTGGATCACTTGATCCTCTTGCGCTCTACAGTCTGTCTATTCTGTATTATAGAGCATTAGCCAAATGTACACATATCTTTTTTGCAACATGAATGCTGCTACAATTTTTCAATGCCTGTATCAATTCAATCTTGCATACTATATTCTTTACATTCTATATTATCTATTCTTTCTTTATTTCTTTATTTTTTAAAATATTTTTTAAACCTTAATTTTACATTTTACAAGTTTTA
Organism: Thunnus thynnus; assembly: GCF_963924715.1. NCBI lineage: Eukaryota > Metazoa > Chordata > Actinopteri > Scombriformes > Scombridae > Thunnus > Thunnus thynnus. The sequence continues at coordinate 6,694,754 of NC_089520.1, forward strand.
ATACCTGTTGCATTAACGCAACCTTTTCACCAAGCCCGGGAAATTCAATTTCATTTCTTCAGACATAGCATGTGGAAATAAAAAGTATAAATGTAACTGTGGTTAGATGACAATAAAGGTCTTCCTTGAAATCAGGGGGGGCTGAGTGGTAGAGTCGCCATATTACATGTGTGCCTTTTTGTCAGTTTAGCCTGCTGTGAGTAGATACACTTGAAGTGCTCTAAAACAGTTTTGATTCCAGTTAGTTTGTGTGTAGTAGTGGTGATTTATTCACAATCTGCCTACATATTTTGTGACAAATTCCTCTTTTATGCATAAGCGTAGCCCTACATTGTTTATTTTATTTCCTTATTTGTTTATTGTGGATTTGATCCATGCATTTACTGTACAATGTATTCTATCCCTCCTTTATTATGGCCTGCATCTAGGCCTTCTATTGAAACCACCTTGCTGCCACGTAGTTGGAGTAACGGAGAAAAGTCTTTTATTTAATGCATTGTAAATGAACCAGGTTATTATTTTATTAACAAAAATTACAAAGGGAAAATTATGATTATCAGCCTAATTATCCAGCGTGTCAGCACCAACTGTGCCAACCAATCACACTCACTGAGGTACTGTAGATTATTTAGATGTCAGTAAGGTCACAAGTGGAAAATCACCCTGCAGGAAATGGCTCATCAGACCTTATTTAAACCACCTCCTGAACGGCCGAAATAGGATTAACTCACCAACATAAGATCCAGACCTTTTTCCTGTCTTACTGCATTAGGGTTAATTACAGTCAGCAGTCTCCTCCTACTACAGATGAAGGTAGTCTGTGTGAATGTGGAAGTTATTCAGTCTCTAATCACTAGTCTGAAATTAATTATGCAGGCTTTGTAAAAAAAAATAACATTAATTTACCGCAAACTGTCCGTCATCCACAGTCTGGATGTTCAAGTTCTGCATGGAGTCGCTAATTTAACCCAGCAGGGATGATTTGCTAGCTAGCTTACTGGCTCATGATTTCATTCATCAAACTCCATGATTTTTTTGCATTTTAATCAGCATGAAAGTATCATTTAAGCTGATAAAGATTGGAAACACACAATGCTGAAAAAACAAGTGGAATTTCGGGGTAGGAAATGTAATAAAGTCACCAAGCTAACAAGAGATCAGTGGGGTGTCAGCTCACTGTCAGCTCTGTGTAGGCGTCACTCGGTCTTTAGCCTGGTCGGTCAGAATGTGACTGAAACATGAGGATTTAATGGAGATACATGAAACTAAAATTGTTTTCATGGAACAGAGGCTTGTGACTCATAGTTCTTGTTTTTCCAAAGTCTCAGTTTCTTGTCAGAGCAGCTGATAACAGAACAACTCACAGCACAATAAAATACAGTCTGTAAAAACTAAACTGAAAAATTAAGTTTCGTAGATTATAACCTGTATTTTTATGGTATATGATGACTATATTTTCAACATAACTGCCTTTAATAGACATATTTCTTGACAAAAGCATTAAAACAGTGAGATCCTTTTACACAAGTGTTATATGTGGGTTTACAAGTGAGTTTAATACTTCTGTCTGCAATGCATATTCATCTATAGTAAAAAAAAGAATGGATGTATTAAGTGTCAAGGTCTTGACTATGTAATATACAGTACCACTCATTTGAATATAGTTGGTAAAAACAAATAATACATCTTTCTGAACAAATATGTTTTTCTTGTGCAACTCGAGGAGATGTTTTCATGTTTTTCGAGTTTCTCAATGACCGCGTTAAGAAGTCTGCAGTTTGCAGGGCAGCAGTGGTGTGAAGGGTGCTGACGGGGAGGCAGGGTGGTGTTGAAAAGCAGCTTTCATACTCACTTAAACTTCCTGATGATTAATCAAAAGGGCGTCTACATGCTGACATGAGAATCTGCTTTACACGGCATATTTGTCCTCCAGCTGTGGCATTTGATAGAGAGTGTTGGGACTTGGATGGGTGAGTTTTATTGCGGCGTCCATGTGTCGCTGAGTACTGCATTAATGTGTGAATGTTTTTATGTCTGCACCTTAACCACAAATAGATATTCCAGCACTTAGCCAAGTTGACAATTGGGTTATTTTGTCCAGGAAAATACCCATATTCTCTTTATTTATTTATTTGAATTTTTTCTCTGTGTAACTGTTGCCTTCACTGACTTTATCTGAGTTGCACAATTAGCACATAGATGCTAAAAAAGACAAATGGTTGTTATAATATACATCACAGCTCTAGGATGGAAAAATGGAAAGATAGATTAAGACCCACTTAAGTCATACTTTACAACTCTTTTACAGCAAAACATGAAGTGTATGTGTTAACTTTATTTACCTAATAATTGCTGTTTATATAAAAACTCACTGAGGATCTTCACCACTGCTTTTTTTTTTGCCTTTGAATGTCTCAAAATGAGTGTCAACAAATTCATGACATTTTTGTTGATGAGCAATATTACCATGGCAGTGATAGAACAAGAATGCAATGATCACTCAAAATAACAAATAACAATAAAAATTGTGGCAAAAACTATTTTTAAACCAACCTTAAAATAATAACTTATAAAATACTGAACAACCACTATCGGAAAAACAAAGCAATGAAAACAGTGTTGTAAGGGGAACCTGTGTCACAGTGTCAGTCAAGCATAGATGAGAGAGGCTGCTTTCCACTATGTATTTGGCTCTCTGCAGGAAGATAATATAAAACACACATAGAGTATATTAACAACTAGTTTGGAGCCAATTGCGGTCCAGTATTCAACTTACACAAGCAGAAACATGTAGAAACTTGAGACCTACAGTGCACATTCACTGAGAATTGGCTTTTCAGTGAAGAAGGAGACATCTTGTGTCCAGATGTAAAACTTGAGAAATTAAAAATATTTGTATATTCATAGATCCTGGAATTTTTAATGATGGAGAAGGTGTGATGTGATTGTAAGGATTTTAATGAGTTAATTGAACTGTTTTTGTATAAAAAACATATTAGACACAATTGAGTGTTTTATGCACATTTTTAAAAACATGTCTGAAAGGGATCCTTAAGATTCTTCCTGTAACAAATGTTATGATCTACCTAGCGACTGAAATGTCAGAGTTCGGGAAACATCTATAAAACTAGTACTATTATAAGTAGTGGTATAAGAATACAGGGTTTCCCCTAGGAAATTACTTTATGTCAGGGCTGAGCTCCTCGGATGATGTAGCATTTCATCTTATCAATGTAGTTACTAGATAAACAGTTTAAACAATTGCCTCAACTCATTTAATCCGTGGCCTTTACTGTGTGGTGTAGTACCACTGCTTTTTCCCCACTGCAGGTTAGTAACTCTGATATTCTATTTCAGAGACAGGTCTATAAAATCCTGCAGGAAACCCTGAGAATGGGTGCGGTCGGTTAACAAAAAAGCATTGTGAACAATACAGATTAATACACACTGATGTAACACAGCTTCTTATGACTGAATGTAATTGACAAAAAGACACTGGAGTGTATAAAACACCACAAAAGGTGTTGAAAGATGAAACTTAACCACCTGCTGCTGTTTGACCGTCAGCCGATAGAGATTCAGCATCATGTCTGCTGCCTTGTGCCACCTGCACTCCATTTTAGCTACTTTCCTCGCCCTAGCCACTATGTAACAAGCAGCATGGGTACGGCCAAATGGAGCACATCCAGTATTATGTTAGGCAAAATTTTTTAAAGGTTACAGCTTCTGTGACTTGTTTTTCTTGAAAAAAAAAACAGTAAAATAGAAACAGTATTGTTCCATGACCCAACTTACCCTCCTCAGTGCAAAGCAGCACTCAAGGGCTAGAGAAACAGGTACATTAAAGGGGTCATATTAAGTACATTTGCAGGTCTATTTTTTTTTTATGCTGGGGCTCTACTGGAACATCTTTGCATGATTCACAGTTTAAAGAATCCTCCTTATTTATCTTATATTGGCCCTTTATGCAGCCTCCTCAGTTCAGCCTCTGTCTGAAACAGGCAGTTTTAGCTCCTGTCTCTTTAAGGACCCCTTCCTGCTGAGAACAGTCTGTTCTGATTGGCCAGCAAACAAAAGGGTATCAGTAGGATTTCTTCTTCTTCTTTTTCTCATTCTTTACTCGAAATGGCAGCCTCTGAAACACATCCATACATGTTTGAGCCTGAATCTGATCCAGAATATGAGAGTGGACAGCGCCAAAAACCTCAGCAACTCCGTATCTGTTTCTGTTTGAGCTGTTAACCAATCAAAATCCATGTCCCACCAGCAGAAATTCCTGTTTGACAATTTCCATTTAACATTATGCAGTGTTGTTTGCGTGGCGATCAACCAACTGAAGGTTCTCAATTTGAGAGGTATTCTGCGGTGTTTTGTCAACTAAATACTTTGATATTTGTCAAGTGTACTAAAGTTGAGGACACAAAGAACCCAGAAAGTGCTTCTAGCGGTACACACAACACCCACATGGCGGCACAGAGCAGGCATGAAGCACGAAAAAAGATTTTTCCACTCAGATGATGTATTCTTTACTGATGTAGGACTGATACGGATGTGAGTGACCTGCTTTCCATCTATGGAAAGCCTACATGTATCTTTTGTCTTTTATCACAAGATAACTGACTTATATTTCTGTTAAATTTCACAAGTCATAAGACTGGAACTCTTAAAAGCAGAACAAAGACACCTTCAGACGCTGTTCACCAATCAAACAGACACTGCACACGGAATATAAAAGGATCAAAGATACAATCCTAGGCATTCGAACTAGAAGCATGTGTGAATGTTGCATTTCGGTTATTCAGAAAATGCTCCAAATAATACATAAGTGTTGCTTTATCCTGGCTCCAGACCTCTGAATTGCCACCATTCCCAAATTTGTAAGCAAAACAAAAAGGTCTGTTGTTGCTGTCATGAATGATGAACGGAAACTTTGTTACTAGGACAAAAGCTGGCAACATCACTAAGATCAGTACTAGTAGTAGTGCTGTCAGAATCAGACTACATCTACATTATTCCCTCTCTGCCTCATCTAACTGTAACATACCATCTACTCTAGTTACCATGAGCTAGACTGATATCAAGCTTTCAAAACATACAGAACAACACTGATGTACAATTTCTGTTACTGTTGACATTCACAATTTTCTATGGTTACACACACACACACACACACACACACACACAAACACATACCAGTGCACCAACTTCACAGTGCCTTGTGACTTGCTGCTAGCGAAAGATGCACACCTGTTGTCACTATCACTGATTAAGCAGATGATCTGCCTTACTGTTATGAAACTCTCAAAAAACATTGTGAAACACAAACCACCCAAATGAAACCCGTGTTCCATTATTTATGCAACATGACTGATCAATTACAGAAACATTGGACTGAAATTAATGATTTAACACAAAACACTAGTAATGTTGGGAACCAGGGCATAGTGAAAAGGGAGAGGAGCAACCTTTTCACACTGACTAAAATGCCATTTTCAAGCAAAAACGACAAGCGCCCACAGCAGGGGTTTCAGCTACTTTCTGACACCAAGAAGGGTAATTCTCCTGCTAATGGGGATGCACAGTGGACGGACGAAAAATTCAGCCACAGAAAACCAGTGAAGAAGAAATGATATACTATTTCTGTTTCTGTGGCGGCTTCCTGACAATGTCAGTGAGAGAAAGGTGGTAGATAGCCACATTTAACTCGAGACAGCTGTCAAAGGGGACAATAAAAGAGAACAACACCGTCAACACCGTCCACCATTGTTGTTATTGTTGTTGTTACTTCCTTGTCCTCTTCTAATGAAAAACAACAAAATGTCTCACTACTGCCACCATCTGTTTTGTTATAGATATGACAGCGTTTCTACAAAGCTCTGTTTTCCCCGTACACACTACAACGCCAAGCCGGTGTTTTCAGATTTACACACTCTGGGGGACATTCTGGGAAAACTACGTTTTCAGGGGAGAAAAACGCTGTATTAGTCCTGACGGAGGGCCAAAAACAGAGAGAAAAAGATGCATTTATGGATTTAGCCTGCTTAGTGTGGGCATAGTCTCAGACAGGTGAGGACACCTTAAGCGCTGTATTTTCGTGGAGGTGCAATGATGCTCTGACAGTTTGGTATTTTCCTGACCAGTAAAGAGAGAGGGTGTACTGGCGCAGGACATCATTCCTCCACCTGACAGAGGAAAAATGTTGCAGTAGCAGTCTGTAGTAACCTTGTGCAGGATTTTGGGTCCAGATCTGGAAAAGGACTGTCCAGGTCAATGTTCCCTCCCTGTTACTGTGAGAATAACACCTGCCCTGGCCTTCTTTGCCATAGGGTAATTTCAGCATAAATTGAGCTATATCACCAGCATATCTCAGGCTGCTGTCAGTTCAGCCATAAATTCGGTTACCTCTTGGCTTGTTCAAAAAACTCCTCAGTTCATCCACTTTCTGGTGGATGCTGTCACAGGTGCTGTGTCCACGTTGTCAGGCCAGGGAGGTGTGGAGGTGGACTGCTACTCCACTGTGGTGTTGAGTCTTTCCAGGCTGCTGCTAATTGAGACATGCAGTGGATGTGCTCAGGAGTCCATCCAGTGGAGGGGATTGTGAATAGAGTCCACGGCGTGCGTCAGTGCGTGCAGCTCTCGCTGCACTGTGGTGAAACCAGCCCGCTGGATCTCCAGAAAGGGTTGATGTGATTCCCTCACATGTCGCCAGCTCTGCTGGTGGCTGCCTCCCCTCTTAAGACTTTGTTTAATTCTGCATGTTAAAACATGTGTCTCAGTCTCTGCCTCAGTCTCTTCTCTCTCCACAGCAGTCTCTGACCCCATGACTGAAGCAGCTATGGAATTGTTAAAAAAAACAAACAAACACATTATATGGACAGCTGCATATTATTTCATTTTCATTTGTAATATTCAATGTTTGCTGAATAAAATTTCACTTTGGCTTCTTGTTTTGGAAATATGATTTATCCCAAATTCTGTCAGTGACACTCACCAAAAAGACCACCAAACCCCTCCACAGATTCCGCAGGCAGTGTTGAGGCTGCCAGATTTCCTGGTCAGGTCAGATGCTGGCTTTGTGAGGGACCACCTCCATTTGTCCTTCTCGCAAATTTGAGGCAAGCTTTTTCTTCCCTCTCCGCCTGATATCACTGAACTGCAGTTTATAAGGTATGTGAGGGGCACTATGATTGGAATAAAAGACAGCAATTCATTGACACACCCTCTGCATATATTCCACTTCATCCAACCCCTTTGCGAAGAGTGAACCTGAATGCACTTACCAGATATTGAACCAAAATAGCAGGTGTGCATGGAGATGCCCACACTGTCTGTGCACCTAAGACCTACCATGCTGTGCTTTTTGTTGCACTTAAAATAGAAATATAAGAAATATGCAACTAAAAGAAACCAAGTACTCCTCTTTCCTCTGATACAAGTCCCCCAAATAAATTTGTACTTCCAAAGTTGAATCATTTTCAACATTTCAACCTGCTTTCCATCAATGGAAATCTGACATTTTCTTTTATCACGAGATAACTGACTTATGTTTCTGTTAAATTTCACACATCATCAGACTGAAACTCTTCAAAAGCAGAACAAGAACACTTTCAGATGCTGTTCACCAATCAAACAGACACACTTTGCAGACGCAGACACTGCATATGGAAGATAAAAGGATCAAAGATACAATCCTAGGCATTTGAACTAGAAGCATGTGTGAATGTTGCATCTCAGTTTTTCTGAAAACCTTCCAAACAATCCATAAGTGTTGCTTTAGCCTGGCTCCAGACCTCTGAATTGCCACCATTCCCAAATTTGTCAGCAAAACAAAAAGGTCTGGTGTTGCTATCATGAATGACGAACCTAATGGAGCCTTTGGTTGAATCCAAATGTCTGGACTTCATTGAATGAATTGAATTTGAATATGGTATTGCAATAAACACAGATATAGGGTTTTTACGAATATATATTTCTTACAAATATTTTGGAAATGATTCGTTTTCGGAAAGAAAAAAAAAAACATAAGTAAAATAACAGCACGCAGGTCGGTTACATTGCTGTCTCTGTCTCCCTCCTCTGCTCCGCTCTGTGTGTAACAGATCTATAAACAGCTGCAGGTCAAGCTGAGCTTTAGCTGAGTAGTCAGCACAGTCATCTATGGCCTGGGAGACCCAAGTTTGAGACTCAGTGCAAGGACCAAGATGGCTACGGTCAAATCGTTAAACTCAAGGTCTCAAAATGGCAGTCCACAAACCAATGGGTGATGTCACAGTGACTATGTCCATATTTTTTTTACAGTCTATGGTTTCTACAAAGCTCTGTTTTCCCTGTTCACATTACAACATACTCTTGAGGCGGTTCTGGGAAAGCTCAGTTTTTGGGGGAGAAAAATGCTGTAGTAGTCCTAAAGGAAGGCCAAAAACAGAGAAAAAGTTGCATTTAAGAATTTTGCCTACTTAGTGTGGACATGTCTCAGACAGATAAGGACACCTTAAATATAATATCACTGCTCTAAATCCATATATGAAACACGTAACTAAAAGAAACCAAGTACTCCTCTTGTACGTTCATGAAGTGGAGTCTCCCAGATGAATTTGTTCTTTCAAAGCTGAATCATTTTCAACTTGCACAGCCACGACTTTGCACTAAATTTGCACCACATAATGGACTGGTAATGAAAGGGCAGTTCAGTCTGAATATAACTCAAAACGATTTCACTCTCATCATCGTGAACCACTTCTGCTGTGTCACCAGCAGTTCAGTTGACCATTTTGTTGCTAGTAGCAACTCCGACTGGCACAGTTTTACAGCAGCTCACATTGCATGCAAGAACCGCTTGTACAAACACATTTGTTGTAGAGACGCACGTACGAATGATATAAGAAAATTTGTGGCATTTATCAAATTTCTCATACTCTTAATTTTCAGTTCAGTTCAGACCTGTCGTCCGAGTCAGATGGAGTCTTTCTTCACAAGGGTAGATTTATGGTTCATGTTTTAATCTGAGTGAATTTGGAGTTTAAATATACCAGAGTCAACTAAAAATAAAATATATAACTAAAACAAAATGAATGCAAAATATTCTATTCACCATATTATCATCATCATGGCTGCCAGTTTACTGATTTTTTTTTCATCTAGATTATAATTTTGTGTATCCAGTTTTCTTTTTACTGTCCAAATTCTTTTTACAATAATTTTAATCCGACCATTGTTCTTTTTCTGATTTGTAACCACCGTCATTGAATTTGTTGTTTAGTTTCACAATTGCTTCCAGTAAAAACTTCAAAAGGGCAGCCCGCTGTCTTCAACCTGTGTGTGTTTAGCTCGCTGCATAGCGATGCACCTACACGCACAATGAGAGCAGAAGAACATCTTTCACTCAAGAAAAAGTAAACAGGCAGCATGGTTTGACAAATTCAAATGCAGGCATTTTATATGTAATTTTTGTATTTATTTTATATAATCTAATAATTAACAAGACAAGTGTGGCATGCAAACGTGGTCTTGTTTGAATGTTTTATGTATTTGTATATAAAACGTGCATCTATGTATGTATATGGGTATATATACTTATATGTACAGAATGTGTGTACTGTGTATATGTTCATATATACAGTATATAACACATAGCTTATTTTCAGTTGACCGTTAACCAGAACAAGTTTAATCTTAAAGGATAAGAATAATGATTTTCTATCTGCTCATGAGGTTTGTTGACAAAAAGAAAAATATAGAAAATTGCTAGACTTATCCTTCAAATACGTATCATTAAAATTTATGTCCATGGCTCTTCAATGGTACCAGAATGCATTAAAAAAAGGAATATGCAAATAACGTTTTATTAGGAGGACATGCATGAAAAAAATGAATCATCGAGATTAAGCGTGTGGTATTTTTAATGCAATGTTAAATCCGTAATAACCTGATAATCACATTCGTCAACAATTCCATGAGCCCATAAAAGACTCCAATTAATCCCTATTCCAGTAGATGTTTGCGAAGATGGTGCTTACTGCTTACCGCTGAGTCTTTTACTTAAATTTTAAGTATTCACGAACCTGATAATCACATCCTTGATGAGTCCCAGAAGTGTTGCAAAACTCTGTAAACAACGATGTTCCAAATTAACCAATTCCTTGTTAACAGGATTTTCCATTATAAAATCATGTTTACAATGTTGGAACAATATTCCAAGAGAAAAGCAACAGATGTTCAAGAGATTTTCCACGTTGTTTGCATGTTGACCAATGAGGGGCAATTACCGGCACTACAGACAGGAATGAAAAAACCTTTTTACAACTTATCCCACTGTTTTGGTGTTAGACAGAAGATTTGAGATGATCTAACCAGAATCCCGTTGTGGGATGTGGGAGTTCCAACAAACAAACACATTATAACAACAATGTGGGATCAGAATTCCAACAGCATGTAAATGAAATACATGTCAACAATGTTTTACATGATAAAGCATAAAAACACAGCAATAATACTAAATGTTTTTAATATATTTCTTCTCCCATGGGTTGTGTTCTATGCATTTAAAATTGCTGTTTCTAAACACCGGCCTTAAAAAGCCAAATCTAAATCCAACCATCCATAATAATGTCACAAATTTCTCCCTTGACAAAAGCCTCAACAGTCAGCGCCAAATCTTATCTCAGGGTCCTGGAGTTTGGCTCAGTGTTTCCAATTATAATTACGTCTTCCAACATAAATAAATTTTATAATTTTGGAATTTTCGCCTATTTGGCATACCCAAATGGAAAAGCTCATAACTGAAGAACTGTAAAGCCACAATGCATGTTTTAGGCTTCATTTGACAAGTGACATCTTCTAGTTTCTGGAAATGTGCTTGTTTAGCATGTGGCTAAAACACAACCAAAACTACATCAGTTCAAATATAGCTCAAAAAAGTGTTTTTGGTCATCATCTATAATGAGTCATATTTTACTGGTGTCTTCGCACCTCTCCAATCATCTTCAGTTGACCAAATTGTACCAATTGCTTTTACTCATTACTGTGTGATGCTGCCGCTTACAACTGGCTTAAGCGGGTCACTGGCGACCCAGTGGATGTTAAGAGGTTAAAAGCTTTTAATATGAAGCAGCAGAAGCAGGAAATGTTGGGTTTTTATCAGCAGTAACTTAACACAGCTCTAAAATGACTATAAAGGCGGTCAGTAAACAGTAAAATAAGGAAGATATATGAAAGTACACACAGGAACACAGGAGAGAAACTAAACCACAAAAAATCAGAAGCTACAAAAATACTGAGAGCTGAACATAGAGAGACTTTTAAAAACATCTTTCTCTCTGGTCTCCAGTACAAACATGAGTTGAGTCTCACAACACCACTTATTTGAGGGGCAGCAGGGGGGGTCATCATGGGTTGGTTGCAGTCTGCAGTCTGACAGTAAGCAGGACCACAACAGTGTGGCTCGCCATGGTTACCCCTTGCTGTGAGGCTGTAGTGGAAACACATTTCATCACGGATTGGCTTGGCATGGTGCGGCTAAAACGGACCAACTAGTGGAAAAACCCTATTAGGCTAAATTGTGCTAACATGGAAAGAATTGTAATCAAGTAACATTAATCTCAATGAAATATTCTGTGACAGCATCCTTTCACCACAAACAAAATAGGACTGTCTGTCTGCAGTCAAATCACTGTTTATTCTTTAAACAGAAGCTCTGAAAGTCCGACTCAGTGTGAGTCCCAAAGGCGGGGAGAGCAGCAGGCGAGCGAACTGTCAATCACAGCTGTTAATCAACACCCACACGGCCAACATCAAAGCCACTATGAGTCCTCCAATCTTATTAATGGAGCAATAATTTCCAAAATGATCAGCAGCACCTTTATTAGAGAGAAGTCCCAAAGGGGGCTAACTAGCTAGCTGCTTACAGAACTGAACATAGCTGAGTGGTGTTTCTTAGTCCAGTAAACTGTTTTTGATAAACTTTACAGACACTGGAGGGCTCAGTTTAAGTTTTCAAGTCTAATTTTCACAGACAACAGCCAAGTTTAATTTTGTAGTCACGGCAACATTGACATTTATTGTCCTGTGTTGTTACAAGTGATGTTGGTAAAAAAGCTGCATACTTAACCTGTTACACAACACCCATGGGACACTTAAGCCTTTGTAACATTGGTTCAGGATCACTTATACTCATTCTGACTTTTTGGTTGTAAAATTTAAAGAGTTGCCTTCCAAATGAAACCACAGTTAGGAACAGTAAACTTTTTGTTTTGGGTACATTATTTTCAGGCTGACGCACAAAAATAGGGGTCTTGGTAAGAAGTTAAACATCCAGCATAGACAGAGCAACATTATCGTCCCTTTGGTCTTTTTTTTCCAGCGGTAAGTCTAGTATTTAATCTCCTTTGAGCTATCCATTGTTCTCCACAAAGTCCCGAGAAAAAGATATGGTTTTCAGATTGAAAATGTATTCAAAATGCTAAATACTATTTTTTTCTCTCTGTTAGGTTCTGGGCAGGAACACTTGTCTGTCAGCATGACCTGCCTTGCAATGAAATCCAATCTCTGTGTTACACAATTACATCAATAAATTGACTTTTGCTTGGTTTCTTGTTCACGCTGTCACAAAGACACAGTCTCCCAGCTACAAAACTGGAGTCATCTAAATAATGGCCAACTCTCTTCTAATAGCCTGAAATACCTAAACGTTTAGATTTGCAATATGTCATCACTTTGTAATTAGCGTGTGCTAGCCCAAAATTGTTCACATGTGGTTGTGACTAAGTCAAGTCTGCATCAGGCATGTGGAAAAACAACTACAAAGAAAAAGAGTGAGAATTTCATATGATATGTCATTTTAAAAAGTGCTGTCATCCTGTGCTAATCTACTCTTTCTTCTGCGGGCTTAAGTTACGGCTGCACCTGTTTTATATTTTTTAATGTGGGGAAGAAGATTTGCTCTTACAGCAAGGTGTCATCACATGAGAGCCGAGGCCGAGTAGAGTGATGAAAACTCACTTTAACAGTGATTCATGGGTACATTACCTATGGCAATATATGTGCTGTATTTGACAGCCTTTTTATGTAGACAAAAAAGCTGAATTGTATAAAATAAGCACACATGCAATTACACACAATGAATGCAGTCATTTTATTTACAAAGAGCATACAAATGAAAAGTAGGATATTGTAAAGTGGCTGGCAGGGCTTTTTCATCCTTTAACTTTATTTAGTTGTTTTTCAAGCTTACTAAATATAACAGGTAGCAATTATGCAGTTTGTATCAATTATTGCAAAGCTTAAAAATATTTTGTTATTGTCACTTTTAAGTTGAATTTAGTCCCGATTCCAACTTCAAATTCCACAACAGGCAGAGCATTTTCTGTATTTTGATACCAAAGTATGCCTGGCATTAACATCTTGAAAATATAAAATTACACAACACATTTTAGAGATGGTCCACCTGAAGTACTTTATTTTTTCACAGTTGTCAGGACTAACAGAGTTTTTGCCTGTCCTACAGCTGCCTTCCATCCGCAGTGTGTCTCTACTTGCTTGAGGTTTTACTGAATTGCCATGTGGTTATAGTTTTGGTTGACCAACTCAGCCAACAGAAGGCTTTCTTTCACACACTAATGTGGTTTTAATTTACACTATTTTGCCATTAAGTGTCAGTATTTGCTGGTGGAAATGTGTCAGTTATTAGACCTAATAACTTGGAATTGCAAATTAGAAACCCATGTTTAGAAAATGTGTGCATTATTAGGCCTAATTACCATGGCTTGTAAACTTTTGAACTTCTGTGAAGAGTTCACAGAAAAATCATATTTTAAAGAAATACAGTCAATTAGCAACTGTGATCAAAGAGTTTAATGTGCATGTTTGGATCTCAAGGATACAACATGTTAACACAACAACTTTAAGCACCAAAAAACAATGGAAAATATTATATGTGTTCATTTACTCATTTGTCACCAATGTTTGAGGAAAGTTGAGGAAAAAATTACCTTAATGAGGTGTTTCCTCATAATAACATTTAGACATGTTTAAATTCCTCTGTCCTCACATGTCATTCATGAATCTGTCCCACATTTCATAGGAAGGAGAAACTAAAAAGCAGGAAAAGAAATGCAAGTAGATTTTTGCATTGCAAAAAAAATGGCATTTGACAACATAGTTGACAACAGTGTCAAGCATTTTAGTATTTTCACACGGTACATGCACAGATGTGTGTATGGGGGTCTGGTTTGTGTGCTGTTTTGTCATGTATTGCTTGATTGCAGCTCTGCGTAGCTATTTTGCCCAAGACAAATTTCCTTCAGGACATTAAAGTTTGTCTCATCTCATCATCTCATGCTACATTATGTGAGCTAACTTCTAGGCTACGTTATGCGACCTAACTTCTAGCTATCTAGTCGCCCATCTCACCCTGTTGCGATGGACTGTTTTCTGATCAAGAGAAGAGTGTGGGTAGAAAATGAAAATCCAGACCCAGAGCTTGTCTCCGAGGGGGCCAAAGAAGAAGAGGGAGATAAGAAAGATGAGTTATAATCACTAAGATTGTGATGATAGCCAGCTCGTTATACACCATGTGTGCACAGTTAACAGGCATGGGGTAAATCCACTTGTGGCTGCGCTTTGGATATTATTTCTTTCATTTCTGACGTTGTGATAGACATTTAACTCTTAACATTATAACTAGTGCACAGCAGGATGCATGTATATCATTGGCCTACAAGTTATTTTTGTTTGCAATACAAATTTAATCACTAAGATTGTGATGATAGTCAGTTTGTTTTACAAGTGTGTGCACAATTAACAGGCACAGGATAAATGCATTGCACTTCTCGTTGTGGCTGCACTTTGGGTGTTATTAATTTCATTTCTGACATTGTGATAGCCATTTCATCCGAAACATTATTACCAATGCACAGTTGTCTGATTATGCATATGGGATAAATACACTTCCTTGTTGTTGTCATATTTTTGGATGTATTGTGTTAATATCAGTTGTGGCTGCATGAGCGCTGTCCATCTCTGAAGTCTTTGCCTTTGCACATGAAAGATATTTTTATCATTGGCTTGTGATCACTTGTATAAGGCTTATAGCTATTTTGTTGAATATTCTTTGGAAGAATTCAATTAAAAATCTGCTTTTATTAGAAAAAGAGGATTTCCTCATAAAGTAACTCTTAAGTCATGAAAATCGACTATTTTTTTAGAACCCCATGTATCGGTCAAGCTCCCCCTTGGCACTGGGAGAGAAAAAGTCCTGGCGCAGGCCCTGGATGGACTGGCTGCAGCTTCTCATCTCTGAACATGATTAAGCTGGTCCAGACAATGACGGAATGGATAATTGAAACAACGTGAGTTAAGAAAAAGTGTTCACAGTTCATTGAGATGTATTGCAGTTGTCAACACATTTGTAGCTTGATAAATCCTCAAAGACTAAGTGAGGCTTGACTGCCAACAGTGTAAAAGGTGTTGAATTCCTAATCACCTTATAGAATTTATCAGTGGGATTATAGTGTTGCCATGAAAGAGGTTGTCTAATAGCTTTCATCTGCAGCATTACCTAGTTTAAAACATATGAAGATTTGCTTTGGATGGTGAAGTAGAAACCACTGGCAAAAAAGTTGATTGTCAAAGAAAACAAGCAGGTTTATTTGAAAGGATGATGAAAACATTTCTGACTGAGAAATTTCTGACACTGGAATTTCACAGTTAATGCTATTTGTATGAATGGAGCAACAAAGTAAATATGTGCTCAACTTTAGTTCAACTTTAGTGAAGTTTGAAATGGAAATTGACATGTCAACAAGTAGCCTAACTGTCTGTCTTGACTCTCTAGAGTCACAAGGTGGGGAAAGCAGTGGGTTTGAGGCATTTTTCACACTGTAAATTCTCATTTAAAAGTTTCCTTTTAATGATCACAATATGTCACAGCATGGGAGGACACAGGAGATTGGTGGAGGACATAGGAGGTGCTGACAATCTGAAGGATCAGACTCAGAGCTCAGCCAAATCAAGTTTGTGACAGCAGTTATTTAGTCCGTGGTTACACAAGAAAGTGGCTCAATGACATTCCTGTGTGTTTCATTGCAAAATTAGTTTTGCTGGTGATTAAGTGACGACGTGCTGGTTAGCTAATTGGTAACATGCTAGCTGGCTGGGAGCATGCTACTGCTAGCCAGCCACAAATAAAGCTAGCCAGTTTGCTAACTGCCAATCATAGATATAAGTAGATGCCACATTGGGTGCTGTGAGTCATTGTATCAATCAACACGGCAACCATATTGGAATATAGTAACAAAAAAAGTATAGAAGTATATCGTGGGAATATATACAACATAACTCGCTGAATTGTTGTACACATTGACATGTAATACAGAATACTTTGTTGATCAAAAATGATGGTTTTCATACCTAAATACTTCCATTTAATGCAAAGTAACAATAGGCTAATACTACTACAAAAAATTTAAGTTGAGCCTATGTATTGTAATTATTTTGTAAGTATATTCTGTTTTCATTTTGCATTGCTATATGACTACTATGATGATGATTTAAATAATACAAGATAGAAATTACAATGTTTTTAGTTTGTTACATTTAGTTATGTCAATGCATG
Source organism: Thunnus thynnus (assembly GCF_963924715.1). Classification (NCBI taxonomy): domain Eukaryota; kingdom Metazoa; phylum Chordata; class Actinopteri; order Scombriformes; family Scombridae; genus Thunnus; species Thunnus thynnus. Next base: position 6,711,363 of record NC_089520.1, read on the forward strand.
TCAACATGCTTAATTATTCTATTTTAATGATATTCATATTTTCACACACACTCTACTGACATTTTCCCCACTATTTACATAACTAATGCATACAGTAAGTTATATAATCATTTAGAGCAAGTGCTTCCAATGTAGCCATTACAGATTCTTCTCAAATTGTAAGGCAAGGAAAGTTTATTTATAGCAACACAAGGCAACATAAAAAGACATTTAAATATTAAAAAGTGTTCAATTGGAAATAAAAATAGGCTAAGATAAATGTTTTAACGATGATAGAGGACTATCAATCAATCCTCAAGTGAAAGTGTTCAACGGTCAATAAATTCACATGAATTTCAAAATCAAGGTGGGGGTTGATGAGCTAGTCACACCATTGCAATGCAATACAAAAAACAGGACGCATCCATTTTCCAGTTCATGTAATTCAAAGCACCTTTACATTGGTAAAGGCGCAGCTGTGAGCCAAGTATGTTTAAATATGAGCCAATGGCCACTGAAGCTTTGACTTGTCAATTTCATTTCAATTTTATTTATATAGCACCAAATCACAACAGAAGTTATCTCAGGTCACTTTTCACATAGAGCAGATCAAGACCGTACTCTTTAATTCCAACATTCCCCCATGAATTTTCAATTCAATTCAATTTTATTTATATAGAGCCAAATCACAACAGAAGTCATCTCAGGACACTTTTCACATAGAGCAGGTTTAGACCATACTCTTTAATTTACAGAGAGAATTTAGAGAGAGACCCAACAATTCCCCCATGAGCAGCACTTGGCGACAGTGGTAAGGAAAAACTCCCCTTTAATGGGAAGAAACCTCAAGCAGAACCCGGCTCTAGGCGGGCAGCCATCTGCTTTGACCGGTTGGGTTGAGAGAGAGAGAAGGGGGTGGGGGGTTGGGGAAACAGAGAAGCAGAACAACAACAGCAACAACAACAACAACAATAGATACATGACTAGCAACAACGGCAGGAACAGCTGGAGAAGGACAGAAGAAGGACATCCCCACGTCAGCACAGTTCATGTGGTTTCCTGCGGATGAGAAAACACAAAGAACTCCGGGGAAGAAGTCAATTTAGTAACATGCATTAGTGGTAAATGAATACATACAGATGGAGAATAGGAGAGAGAAGTTTAGTGCATCGATGGAAGTCCTTCGGCAGTCTAGGCCTATAGCAGCATAACTAAGGGCTGGTCCAAGGCTGGTCCCTGACTATAAGCTTCATCAAAAAGAAAAGTCTTAAGCCTACTCTTAAACGTAGAGAGGGTGTCTCCCCCCGGACCAAATCTGGAAGATGGTTCCACAGGAGAGGAGCCTGATAGTTGAAGGCTCTGCCTCCCATTCTACTTTTGGAGAATCTAGGAACTACCAGTAAGCCTCCATTCTGGGAGCACAGTGTCCTAGTGGGGAAATAGGGTACTATGAGCTCTTTAAGATATGATGGTGCCAGACCATTAAAGGCTTTGTAGGTGAAGAGAAGGATTTTAAATTCTGTTCTGGGTTTTACAAGGAGCCAGTGCAGAGAAGCTAAAATGGGAGAAATATGATCTATTTTCCTAGTTTTTGTCAGTACACGTGCAGCTGTATTCTGGATCAGCAGCTGTATTCTGGATCAGCTGGAGAGTCTTTAGAGACTTGTTAGGGCAGCCTGATCATAAGGAATTGCAATAATCCAGCCTAGAAGTAACAAATGCGTGGACTAGTTTTTCTGCATCATTTTGAGACAGGACATGCCTGATTTTTGCAATGGTGAAAAAAGGCAGTCCTTGAAATTTGTTCACGGACATATCCTGATCAAAGATAATTCCCAGATTCCTTACGGTAGTGCTGGAGGACAGGGCAATGCCATCTAGAGTAGCTATACCATTAGATAATGTGTTTCTAAGGGGTTTAGGGCCAAGCACAACAGTTTTGTCTGAGTTTAGTCGCAGAAAATTGCAGCTCATCCAGGTCTTTATGTCCTTAAGGCATGCTTGGAGTTTAGTTAACTGTTTGGTTTCATCTGGCTGCATTGATAAATATAATTGGGTATCATCTGCATAACAATGAAAATTTGTGTACTGTTTCCGAATGATATTACCTAAAAGAAGTATATATAAGGTGAATAGTATTGGTCCAAGCACAGAACCTTGTGGAACTCCGTGTCTAACTGTCTAATCAATCTGATAAATAGGACTTAAACCAGCTTAATGCAGTTCCTCTAATGCCAATTAATGTTCCAGTCTCTGTAACAGGATGTGATGGTCAATGGTGTCAAATGCAGCACTAAGATCTAATAAGACAAGTACAGAGACAAGTCCTTTGTCTGATGCAATTAGGAGGTCATTTGTAACTTTCACCAATGCTGTCTCTGTGCTATGATGTGCTCTAAATCCTGACTATAAATCCTCAAATAAGCTATTGTTTAGTAGAAAGTCACACAACTGATTGGCAACTGCTTGCTCAAGGATCTTGGAGAGAAAGGGAAGATTAGATATAGGTCTATAGTTGGCTAAAACACCTGGATCAAGAATAGGCTTTTTAAGAAGAGGTTTAATTACAGCTACATTAGACTGTGGTACATAGCCTGTTAATAAAGACAGACTGATCATGTCTAGTAAAGAAGTGCTAACTAAGGGTAAGACTTCCTTAACCCACCTAGTTGGGATAGGGTCTAAGAGACAGGGTGATGGTTTAAATGAAGAAATTGTTGAAGTAAGTTGAGGAAGGTCTATTGGAGAAAAACAGTCTAAATATATATCAGGTTTTACAATTTTTTCTAAGGTTCCTGCGCTTGTTGAAGGCAGGAAGTAATGAATTTTATCATTAAAGAAGCTCACGAAGTCGTTACTACTGAGAGCTATAGGAATACATGGATCAATAGAGTTATAACTCTTTGTCAGCCTGGCCAAAGTGCAGAAAATGAACCTAGGACTGTCTTTATTCTCCTCTATTAATGATGAGTAATAGGCAGCTCCAGCATTACAGAGGGCCTTCCTATATGTTTTAAGACCATCTTGCCAGACTAAGCGAGATCCTTCCTGTTTGGTGGAACGCCATATCCTTTAAAATTTTCACAATGTTTGCTTTAATTTGCGGGTTTGGGAATTATATCATGGAGCTGACCTCTTTTGTTAGCAAGACTTGTGGTCTGCAACATGTCTAAGCCACAACTCTTTGCAAATAGGGTTAGCCATGGGACTCTCTGCTGGTCCTGCCCTATGTCACAGAGAGCCTATAAAAGTGTTTACAACGGGAGGTTTTACTTGGCTCAGCTGTATAATTTAAAATATAACGCATAACATGAAAGCTGCATAAAAGTGTGACAAATGCCATGTGACTTGCATTCACTTACTGTCTTTCATTACTGTGGATGGTTTTTCAAATTTTATCATGTTAGAGGATGTTTTGTTTATTTGCCAGACTCTATCCAGTTTTTTTAGTTACCCCATTGGCAACAAAGAAAACTAAGAAAACTGGATGTCCCTTACTGACTGGTAGGGATATTACATAATTTGTGATAATACCAGTATAAAGTATGTGATACAAATGTCTCACATCAGGATATTGCAACATGTTAATGTATTTACCTCATTAGTATTCACAGCAGCAACACACAGTAATGAAAGTCATGTTGCTGCCGTCTTGCTGTGGAGGAGTTGATTCCACAAAAGAACAGCTGTGGTAGTGTGGAAGAGGTTTGATAACATTAACCTTCAGGGCAGAAGAGCAGAAGCACTACATCACACAACAAATATGTTTAAATTTTCATATTTTAACTGAGGTGTGTAGTGATGGGAGGTGGGAAAGATTTATAAAGCCGTGTGTATGCATGGTTCTGTGTCATAAATCTCAGTCATTGTGGAACTATTTCCATTCCCAAAATTAGTCATAAATTGAAGAAGACATGCCCTTAATCTTCTGTTTCCATATCAATATGCTGCCTGCTCCACCAGTCTTTAGACCTGCCAATAAACCAAATAGTGTCACACCTGCGATGTTCAACAGTGCCAGAGCAGCTGCTGTCATTATGCACAACCATTAGGCACATCTATGCAGTTATTTATAGTATCAATATCATTAATTTACCACATGGACCTGTAAACCGTCATGAGCAATGATATCTCGTCATTATTAAATGTCAGAAATGTAATCAATGATTAGTTTGTAGCGCTCATATTGTAACAGACTTTACAGGGTGTGTCACAGTTAAGGGTAAAATAAATATTAAGTTATTGATAATAGAAACTCAAATGGACCTAATCTTTAGACCCTGTTGTAGAAGGAACCTTTTGTTGAAATCTACTTTTAATCACTTTTCTATATTTCAGTTGAAATTATGATTACATGGTGCACATTTGAACTTGCTCAACTAATAACCAAACCAAGTTGGGTAACATGGGAGCTCAACAGGTTCCCATGGCTCACTTTTGCCTCGGGGCAAGCTAGAAGATATTGAACACAGAGGATTGTTTTTCTAGCATCCCTCTATCTTTCCCCTTGACTGTCTATGCCAGTTCAGCCACAGTTCAGCCATGTTTATGCCTGATATACATTTGGTTGTCATCCAGAATTCATAGAATCGTACTTGCATACAAATTGCCATACTGGCCGTGCAATGGTTCACGTTTGACTGACACAACTTAAAGCATCCCTTGTTTGTAGGTGTGATATGACACAGTGGAAATGAAAAAATAAGATAAGAGACCAAATCTAAACCGAAATCTACCTTATTCTTTTAGGTTGAGTACAATGTTTTGTAGTCTAAATACCAAACAATCAAAATTATGTCCATTGAAAGTCACTTTCCTGGCTATTGCGTGCTCACTTGAATCACTTTTTAAGTTTTGTCTTTTCTTTTTTGAGTTTTAGCCTTGTATCCACATCAAGTTTACACATCTGGCCTGGTTTGCGGTGAGATCTGAAAGAAATCTTCTCAGTTGTGCCGGAGTAAATAAACTCTTTAAACTTCAGTAACTAACATTTGAGAAGTTCAAAAGCAACCTGTCTCTCCGCAGTTACAGGGAAATTTCGGTTTATTTCAACCTGTTGTATTTCCCATATATGTGGCCACTGTGTCTGTGTCATGCTAACTTTGCACTTGCCATCTCTGTTACAGAGATTTGGGAAAACGAGGACTCGCATTAAATGACGTATACTGAGGCAAGCTGGGGACCTCCTATAGCCTTGAGCCTTGATCTGGGTGGTGAGCCGCTGTATACATCTGCTTTTACAGGAATAAATAAAGTTGAAAAGGGTACTATGATCATGAACTGATGGGTGTGTCAGATACGAGCGCTTGTATGGGTTTTTAGGACGGCAATGACAATGAGTTTAGAAGATTTTTTGCTTTTGTGAGCTAGAATTCTGTAGTTAATTCAGGAGAGAAATCCACTACATTTGTTGCTTTTTAAAATTAATCAGAAGTCCGAAAAGTTAAAGGGGACATAACTTGCTTTTTGTGATTTCTGTCATTTATATACTGTTATAATGTCAGTGGTCTATGTTAAAGCTCAAAGCTTGAGGTAAACGTTTGTAAAAATGTTGCCTTTAAGTCAAAATCCAGGGCTTGAACATGCTTTGAACGCTTGAAAAGTTACCTCTCATCTCTCTCTCCTTGTCACCTTTTTTCCAGCCTCGTCTCCCCCAGTATTGCTCTGCTTGTCTGGTGTCTCTTCATCGTTATATCCTGTCTGTACATTTCTCTGTCCATCCTCAAATTTGTTCTCTCTCCTGTCCGCCTCTCTCACCCCGTGTTCACTGCCTGTCCCTTTCTTTCTGACACCTCATTGTGTCTCCTGCCAGAGTGATAAAAATAATGTAGTAAAATTAGATACATGTTCTTTATTTCATTCTTTTGTTTGAGATTGCATTGTGTGCCGTACCTGCTGCTCTTCCTCTGTCATCTCCATCGCCTTCTCTCTTTCTCTTTCTCTCATTCACCTCTGATCCCACATCTCCTCCCGTCCCAAAACTCAGCTTTGTCTGTCTAAATTTTTTCACTTTCTTCTCTGTCTCAGTGAAGAAAGTAAACAAAGGGTAACACGCTGAACTGAAAGAAAAGCATTTCACTTAAAATGTATCTGTCTGCCATCAGATGACTGGCTACGTTAACTAGCTAAATCACTCAGGTGAAACTAGCTGGCATTAAATGTAATGGATAGCCACTGTAGCACGACCACACAGAAGCTATTTGGCAAATGATGTCTGGGGATGAATGACACTGAACAGTCCACTAGTAAAATTAAGTAAAAAGTCAGTAGTTTGTCTGGTTACCCAAAGTATGCTTCAATTCAACGTGTCTGTCAACACACGTAATGAAAGAGGTGCCTTGCTGAGAAAAAATATTGTAGTAACGACAACAATATCCACTCGCCCCACGCACGCACACACACACACACACATACACGCACACACAAGCACCGCTCAGCTGAAGAAGTGAGTGATCATGGCACTGTGTAAAATCTTTCCTACACCAACGTTAAGTCATTTTAAGCAGTTATTTCACAACTCTTTTTAATATGCACATTGGAAAAAATACCAAGGTCCTGGCCTCAGGGACCTCAATGATGCATACAGCCATGAGTGTGCGTGTCCCTATTTCTAATTTTTGCATTGTGATATGATTTGTTCCTGATGATTGAATCGTTCATAAATAGGTCTTGACTACCAGAGATGATCATTTAGCTGCACAAATAAAATGTTCCATCATGTTCCCACATAAGCTTCCAAATTCTCCAGTCATGCGTCCATGGAATTTGTTTTTTATTTCTTGTCTTGTTTATGGTGTGTGTGTGTGTTTGTGTTTTGTGTGTGCATGTGTGTGTGTGTGTTTTGGGCCCCATGAGGCTGCACATGTTTCCATTTGTAGAAAATATGTGCAGGACAGCAATTATGTTGAGGATAAGAACTTCACTCAGAGTTATGAACTATGATTACGTCATTACTCTGGAATGAGAAAACCAATACCAATGCATGATACTCTGAAACTTTTACTCTCAGTTAATGTAATTCCCTTAATGACAAAGTACTCAACTAAGGCTTTTTTAATTGTATTTAAGTCTTTTTAGCCATGCTAGTGGTGTGGCTATATACAGATGGAAATGTTGGTCTGTTGATTGATCCACTACTTTGGTCTAAACTGAAACATCTCAACAACTATTGGATGGATTGTCATGAAATTCTATACAGACGTTAATGGTCCCCAGGGAATGAATCCAAAGCACTTTGGTGATCCCTTGACGTTTCTTTTGGTTGACATTTTTGGTTATTAGTGAAAAGTAACAATTTCAAAGATCTCCACATTTATACAGATCTTTATGGCAATAAGCAGTAAAACTGCAGGTGCGTTTTTGGACCTCATTTCCCAGAGATCTAAACAGTGTTGCCTGTGTGATGTCAGTCAGTTGGCAGTTGAAGAGTGAGTCTGTTGCATTATCTCTGCATACACTCTCTGGCGGACCGACCACTCCAGGGTGATGGAAAACACATAACTGAATGCCGTCCGTGATTGTTCACGGGAATGTTGCCACCAACACCCAGTTCGCAATACTTATAATACTGCAAATGCAAGGGATTTCATCAGTGGGCCATAAAGGCTCAGTCACCATTGTGTTACCTCATTTGGAGATAGATAATGATGTAACAGATGTTTATTTAAATGAAAATCTTCGAGATTATTACTTTAAATCTCCCAACAACTATTGGATGTATTCCCATGAAGTTTTGTACAGATATTCATGTCCCCATGTATAGCACTATCATCAGGTCAAAATTTTTATTGGTACTAAATACTTTCATTTATGTTTGTTGTTTCCATACACATTTAGACCATGATTAATTCTCGCGTATATGCTTTTGTTCAGATTTAAATGTCAGGTTTGAATGATGATTTATAGCTTAATAGAAGCAAATGATGCTGTAAAACTTTGTGTTCCAATTACATTTAAATGGAGTATTTTTAATATTCATGTGAAATCATGATATTTTTATATGATTGTTTGCTATAGTCAAACAATCTTATTGGTGTGAGATCCTTTCCAGTTAGTCAGACAACCCCCATAAAGAAAAGTTACGATGTCAAATACAACCAATAAAGCAAAATGGTATGTTTAATGGGCGTATCGGCATGGCAGGAACATCATGTCTGACCAACCAGACAGCTTTGGTGAAACCATCTGTTGTTTAATTTCTCTGTTGTGCTGCAACTCTTGAAAATTAAGTCATAAACAGCAATTAACATGTCAGCTTTGCAGTGAAGCTCTTGCGAAAGAGTGTTTGGCTGCTGCCCGGTACATCCCTCCGTCTTCCCGACACAGTTTTTGGCTCCTCTGACTCTCTCTCAGCACCTACTGCTGCCAGCTCGCTCATCAGCGTTTGATGTGGCTGAAAAAAAAGCCGCTTTGAGTTTGATTCACCAAAAAAATAAGCGCGCTAACATCTAGCCAAGCAGCTGTGATGGTCATAAATAAGTTAAAATGAAGTATTGGTCCTGTTTGGGGCTCCGAGCAAACATAAAGCACTTCGGAGAACTTCTCTGGAAAATGTCTCCATCCACAAGTATGACGCTGGCAATTGTTACATGTCAGAATGAACTCTTAGAGGAACGTACACAGTATCATGCAAGCAGTTTATCATCAAGCTTGACACACACTGGTAGAAGAGGTAAAAGAAAAAAACACAATCCTAACCAGGTCCTCACAAATGATTACGGGCTGATCTAATGTATACTTCACATGCTGATTTAAAGTAAGAAATCAATCATAAATGGTGATAAATAATAAAGAGCAATAAACTCAGTATATCCATAAAAGGCAGAATAATGTCAGATGCACTCACGTAGCAGTTTATGAAAGGTGAAAGGTCCCAAAGCGAAGCTGGCTGTGAAAAAAAAAAAAAAAAAAATGGAAATCAACAGATGTGATAACTTTATGATTTCCCAGATGCTCAGTCCCATGCTTTACAGACTTTATGTGATACTTACCACCAAAATATGCATTTAACTTATCAACCACTCATCCCCTGTACACTTGAAAGGTGGCTGTAAAAGTTTATGGTTTTCTTTCTTTATTCAGAACAGTTTTGGAGTTAAACGTACTCCAATGGTGACATTTTCACAGAGGAGAAAGTATTAGAACATCCATAGGAACCTCTCAAACCACTCATCCAGCAGCCATACGGTGCTGTGAAAAAGTATTTGCTTCCTTTCTTATTTCTTTTTAAATGATAATTTTATATATTTAAGCAAAAAGGTTATCCAACACCTGTATCACCCATGTGAAAAGTAATTGCCCCATAAACTTAATAGATGGTTGTACCACCTTTAACAGCAACAACTGCAATCAAATGTTTCCGATAACTGGAGATCAGTCTCTCACATCGCTGTGGTGGATGTTTGCTTTAATTGCTTTAATTCAGCCACACTGGAAGGTTTACGAGCATGTAACGTCGGTTTAATGTCCAGCCACAGCATCTCAATGGAGTTCAAGTCAGGACTTTAACCAGGCCACTTCAAAACCATAATTTGTTTCTTTTGAGCCAATCAGAGGTGGACTTGCTCTTATGCTTTGGATCATTGCCTTGCTGCATAACACAGTTGCGCTTGCGCTTCAAATCACTGTCTGGACATTCTCCCTTGGGATTTTCTGGTAGAGAGCAGAATTCATGTTTCCCTCAATTATGGCAAGTCTCCCAGGCATTCAAGCAGCAAAGCATCCCCACATCATTACATTACCACCACGGTTCTCGACTATAGGTATGATGTTCTTATTGTGGAATGCTGCATTTGGTTTACACCAGATGTAATGGGACCCCTGTTGTCCAAACATTTCCACTTTTGACTTAACTCTCTGTGGAACATATTACCAAAAGGTGTGAGTGTCATCAAGATGTGTTTTGGCAAAACTGAGATGAGACTTCATGTTCTTCTGAGTCAGCAGTGGTTTTCATCTCACCACTCTACAATGGATGACATTTTCGTCTGGTATCTTTTCAACAGTTGAGTCATAAACTTCAACTGAGGTGAGAGAGGCCTGCAGATCCTCGGATAATGATGACGGATGATGACTTCCTGGATCACTTGAAAGAATTTTTGAAGGGTGGCCACTCCTGGGAAGGTTCACTACTGTGCCAAATTTTCTCCATTTGGAGATAATGGCTCTAAATGTGGTTCTTTGGAGTCCACAGCCTTAGAAATGGCTTTGTAATCCTTCTCAGACAGATGCATTTTAATCACCTACTTCCTCATCTCTTCTGGAATTTCCTTTGATGGTGGCATGGTGTGCTGCTCGTTGAGACCTTTTAACCAATTTCACATTGCTGAAAAAGTGATGTCTAAATTGTGCAGGGCTGGCAGTAATCAGGCCTGGGTGTGTTTGGTCCAACTGAACCCAATTATCAGTGAGGTTTGGTAGAATAGTGGGTACGGGGGCAAATACTTTTTCACACAGGCCCTGTTGGTGTCGGATAACTTTTTGGCTTCAATAAAATAAAGTTATCATTTAAAAACCATGTTTTGTGTTTACTCAGGTTGCCTTTGTTTTATGTTAAATTTATACTAATACTTTTTTACGGCACTGTATATTCGCTAAAATATGTGGGATATATGTGGGAATACACTGATTCTGTGTCTCTCAATGAACTTCTTGCAGTTTACGTAATTTTTCATAGTCCCCAGAGCTTAATTCAATAAGACAACAACAAAATAGTCAACAGAAGTCATTCATATATTACTACATTAATGGATTTTTTTAAATTTTTTTATTTTTGCTGTCTGGAGGTGACAGATCAAGCTGGTTAAAGGATAGGTTCACAATGATTCAAGTCTGTCTAAAACAATGGACATTGAAACAGTTTTTTTCTGTAATAATTCCTCCTGCTAATACTGGCCAGTAAAAGATCCCTTCCAAATGCTTACAATGTAAGTGATGCAGGACAAAATCCAGTCCTCATTTTGTGCAAAAATGCATTTAAAAGTTTATCCGAGCACTATATGAGACTTCAGCAGCCTGAGTTAGTCAAATCAAGTGGATGTCTTCCAGCGTATCATACCAGAGGCTTAAAATGATCATGTTTTGAGGAAAATTATCATAAGCAAGTCATAACCAAGAGAACCAATAGGTGCAAATGTGTAATTTTCAGATTGACTTTTTGACACCATCTACAAATCTAGCCACATCGTTTAGAAAAAAACAATTACTGATGTATTTATATGATGCGTGTGTATGATGATAGTCTGATTGGCTGGAAAGACATCACGTCAGAAAAGATGCTTAAACACAGACGTAGGATTCATATTTTATTATCCTGATTGTGTTGGGAAATTAATTAAAATGAGATAGCCTAGACTGATTACAATTACTAATACTAAGTGTCACAAAATGATCAAATTATTGTACATTATGGGAGTTTTGGTATTGATCGTACATCTGGCAACGCTGATATCCTTTAGTGTAAAAATTCCCTTTTTGTGTTTCCCAGGACAGCATTTACCTGTTATAGTAATAAAAAGAGGGAATTTGGCAGTAAAAAGACTGTAACTCTGGAAGATATCCAATTGATTTGACTGAATTTGGATGGCTAAAGCTTCATATTAGCTTCAGGTAAACTTGTAAATACATATTTGATTTTGTCCCCCATCACTTACGTTGAAAGTGCATTATGAAGAGGTCATGGCCAGTATGAACAGCAGGAATGATTACAGTAAGAAATCCTATTTCAACTGTTTTTTTGTTTTCTGTGGAGGAATTTAACAGCAAATAATTTCCGAATTCACAATATTAATATACACAGTCCTTAAAATATCAGTCTCCTATGTTTACATGATAAAAACCAAATCATTAGTCCTTGCACTAGTAGATAAATTTGCCAACAGTAACAAAAAAAAGTTTTCACCATTAGTTTAAAACACAGAAATATTTTGGTAGAACCTTCTGCTCATTTAATAAACATTCCCATTACCAGTGGGAGTTTTCCCAATGGACGAATTGCAATAAAAATTTTTATAGGCAAGTGTTCGCTGGCACTCTGTGTGAAGGTCAGAGGTCAGCTACATTATACCGGTCTCCACACTCAGAGGACTGACCGACTACAAAACAAAGGTCACATCTCAGATCTCCTTCCTTACGATCCAGGAAACCACTGGTGAAAAGGTCAAAGGTCAAAGCCTGGATAATTATCTTGTGTCACCTGACGTTTCTTTCTTGTTTCGACAGACCTGTGAAGACCAGACCCAGGAATCTGAAAACTGAGGAGGTTTCCTCCGTCAGTTATCTCTCTCTCTCTCTCTTAGTCAATGAGGTTACTTTAAAGGAAAGACGAAAGACTTCTGACAGATTTCAGGGGACGACTTCAGAGAGATAAATCAGCCTGACAGTAGCTTTAACGTCTGTGTCACGTCGATTGTCTGATTTGTGGGGCTGCTCCAGATTGCCTGCCTTTTATCTGTTAATGGTTCCACAAGTGGCCATAAATTAGTCAAATCAGGAAAGTATTTGGAAGGGGGACTCCATTATTATTACAAAAGTTTGACATTTTGTCAAAAAAATAAATAAAATAGAAATGCTGTCTAATCACTTACACTCTCTAATATTTTGCTTTTTTTATTAGAAAACCTGCTGGGACTCCAAATAATATTTTATTTCTTACATGTCAAGATTTAGACCTAACTCTACGGGGTAGCTCAGATCTGGGAAAACGCTTTAAAAATAGAAGAACAACTGGAGGCCACATGAGGAGTTTCATTCCAAAATGGGATTTATCACGAGAGAGGGGATGAAAGCCTGCCAGAAATTTAAGGGCACACTACTTCATTATAGTCCAAAAAAAAATTAAAAAGCTTTTATTCACATGGTTAAATGAACAAGAACAAGATCAGTATGTATTGAATGCACAGAGTAGAATTATTCATCTTTGATCCATGACATAAAAACATAAAAACACTCAGCAGGCATATTGTAAGCACAGTTGGTTTGGCTTTATGTGGGATTTGCTTTTTTTCCCCTGAAAACTGAGGATGCTGCACATATGTTTAAATATGACTGAGTATTTGGGCTGAAAAAAATTCCAAGATTATTGAAAATTAAGTCATATAATTATGAGAAAATTTTTAAGAAATAAAATATTTTTTGGAGGAAAAAAAGTCATTAAATTTCAAGTAAATAGTCATAATTTTTTGAGGAAAAAGGCACAACATGATACATTTGTTTGCTTTGAGAGTTAAATGTAATCTGCTTGGATTATATTGATTTGATTGCATGTTTTAACATTTCCTAACCGTCCATGTACTATTGTGGTCAACAGTTACTTTAACCTGTAAAAGACTTGTGTGAGAAATGCAGTGTCACTGGTAGCTCTGTGTTCCTGCTGCCTGGGATAAAAACTTGTGTACACAAGGTTAAAATAAATTTTAAAAAACGTTTCGGATTACAGGGTTTCCACACATTTCATCTTCTCACAAGAGCAAATTTCATGCAGTCCAGGTTAGTGTTATTACAGCTAATAGCTGCTATTTTCTCACTGAAATGCCATGTGTTACATTAACCAGCTTGAGGTGACAATTGTCTATTATTGGGTTTGGACGAGTGTTTCATTCAAGATTTAAAAAAGAAAAAAAAAAAGAGCAGCAAAGGTCTGCGAGAGACTGCATTATTTATAACAATTATTTGCGGCACTCCTAAAGAAGTACTGGAGCAGCAGTAAAGTAAAACTGTAAAGTTACAGTCGCGGTGTAGAAAACAGTATGTACTGGAAGCTGTTTGTACCACTGCAGACCCTTCTCGATGGTGAACTACCATCAGAAGTTGGGGATTAAAGGTTTTTCAAAGGCTCTTAAATTAGACGTTTTTATAGGTACCGCAGTTTGTTTACATCAGCACTCTTGCAGCCTGCAGCTATCAATCAACCAATCCTCCAACTGGGAAAAAAAAGATCCAAAAAGCATCATTTCCAGTGTTTCCCCAAGGACATAGTTTCTTCAGTTTAATGATACAAAACTATTACCAATATGTTATAAAAACATGTTGACATTATTTTTGACTGCAAAGGGATTAATTGTGATTTCAGTTGGACTTTAAGGGAGGAGCCACAAGCTAATCATTGATCATTTCTTCTAGTATCTTACTGATCACTTTCGGAAACACAAGAATGATTGTAAGATAGATTTTACAATCATTTTAGTTATAAGATGCTATTGGCAAACAGGGCTGCAACTAAAAAATGTATCAGTAAATGACTTGGTCATTCATTGCACTTTGTGGCCCTCGAGTGACCTGAGACACTAACAGGGAACCAGCAGTCAGGTTTTCTGAGGCTGATTCCAATTAGTGATCCAACAGTGTTGTAACTTACCTACTGACTTTTCATTTGGAGGTCTGGCGAACAGTCAGTGAGACCTGATATGTCCTCTATGTGTGGGTTTGTCCACCTTCAGTTGGAACCATGTTTTAGATATAAGATATAACACAATATGTTTATCTTTGTGTACTATATAACTATACATACTGTACGGCAAATTCATTTAGCTATTTTATTAAACGGTCAGTGTGTAGGATTTAGTGACATCTAGTGGTGAAGTTGCAGATTGCAACTAACTGAATACCCCTCTCCAAGCATGTAGAAGAACCCACGGTGGCCATGAAATTCGTGAAAAACACAAAAGGCCCTCTTTAGAGCTCTAGGGCCAGTGTTTTGTTTGTCCATTGTGCGCTACTGCTGAAACATGGTGGGCTCCATGGAAGAGGCTCTGCTCCTTATGTAGATATAAAGGGCTCATTCTAAGGCGACGGAAACGCAACATGTCTCATTTTCAGGTGATTATACACTAGTTAAAACATACTTATGAATATTATATTCCATTTCTGCCAAGCCTGTTCCACTTGATGCCAAGTGTCTCCTGGCAGCAGGTAAGAGAACTTTTTTTGTCTGATGGATGAAAGAAGTCAACTGATCAACACTCCCTGCTTGTCTTACTGTAATATTGTAATTTTTTAACAAACATGTGAGTCAAATATTATGTTCGGGTGAATATCACAAAGTCTTATCTAAAAGTCCCTCATAATGTCAAAACAAACAGAGCTATTGTTCAGAAATACACTAGAAAAAATTGTGTCAACAAAGCTAAAAGAGAAACTTTAAAACATGCACAATAAAAAGTTTTGTTGTTCCATCTCCAAACACGTCTCTTGACACATGTCTCACAATGTTAGCAGTGTGTCTCTTGGGATGGCGAAGTTGTTCCACCACTTTGGTCCAGACTGAAATATAACTCAACAACCTTGAAATTTGGTACAGACATTCATGTTCCCCTTAGGATAATGTGTTTCCTGTAGTGCTGCACACAGGTCAGTACTTACAAAACTAATGACATTGGAGAAAGATGACTCTTTCTCCAATCATACTCTCAATCATCATACTCTCTTTAGTATTGTAGTTTTCGAACAGTTGCAGTTTGTAGAATAAACAATGGTAAAATTCAAAATGCAGGAAACAGCACTTTTTAAATGCAGCCTACAGCCTTTATGTGTTTAGGCAAATATTATGAAGGACTGATGTACTTCAAAAAAGAAAAAAAAAGAAAAAGAAAACATGTAAAAAAACATTAAAAACATAGCAGAAAGGATCTGTTAGAAGAGACAAATCAGATGAAAGAGATAAAATTAATAGTGAATAAATGACAATTAATACTGAGGGTGAGGTCAAAATATAGTAAAAGTTTCTAAGTACAAGTATGTTTGAAAAGATGGGGGCTAAGTGCAGTATCACCGTATGGGTTAACAGTTAATGTGAGAGCGCAGTGATGTGCTCGAAACATAAATCGTGCAAAAATCAGTGATGTAGTCTGGAGGGAGGCCATGAAGTGATTTGATACGTTGGGTGATGCGTGCACGCTTTTCGAGCTTAAGTTTTTGGTGAGGATCCCGGCTGCAGTGAACAAATTATTAAATTAACAAAACCACAATTTGCATGAGTGCAGCTTGTCTTTCCTAACGTCATGTTGAGTGGTGGGAAATGTGTGAATCTGCGCATAGCACTCAAAGTTTGATTTATTACTGCAAGATATTATTTGCGATAGAGCCAAATCATCACCATCTCTTGGCAACTGCTAACAAGTTAAAAGACCTCTGGAGATCAACTAAATATCAGCACTAGCAGCAGTAATAGGAGTAATTTTCTGCATTAGGAAAGCCGATAAAATGCTTTTACTCCAAAGAATGTGGCCCAAAAAATAACGTCACTCGTAAAAATTTTGGCCAGTTACGACTGATTTCCTTCTCTGATATGATTACCACACACACGCGAGCCCTCGTTAATTTAATGTTCTCCTGTGAGGTTGTTCTTCAAAAATGTGAAGGAATGAGACATTTGAACCACAGATTGCAGAGTCTCCCGCATATGTTCGAGAAGGGTGGGATTATCCCTTATATATAATAGAGTTCAGAATGTATATGTAATTATTGGGGGTGACATGTCTCCCAGTCTCCATGAAAATACACCCACATCTCAGCCTATCACTGTCGACCGAGCCGGTGGCGCCTGCTCGCCCCATCTTATCTCCACCCAGTATTGCCAACTTCAAAAAGAGAATAAAAACATTTAAATCTTATTTTCCTTTTTTAAAAAAAACCCCATAAAACAGAATGGATACATTTTTTGTTGTTATTTAAAAAGCAGGGTTGTTTTTCCTCAGGATATTAACGTCCTTCAAGTTCAGTAGGAAGCTTTTAAGTTTTGTGATCACTGCCTTACTTGATGCCGCTGTATGCACGCAGCACTTCTGCCAATGACAGATTGACAGAAAGCATTACAAAAGGTTTTGAGGAGCACTCAAACCATACTTCAGTTTGCAGCTCACCTCCGGTTTGGTGTTTTTTTGTCTAAAAGTCTAAAAAGTTTGTTAAGTGACCGGTTATGGATGCTATGATGCTCCACAAAACGGTTTAGAAAGTCTTTTGTTTCAGCAGTTGTGAAACTCATAGCTCATGTTCTGAGCTATGATTTACATTCTTGGCATAATTTCTAAAGTTTCATTACATATTTATTGTTTGTTATATTGGTCCCGTTTCTAGGTACATCTCTTGGTTGGCCTGTTATTTTAGTAAAAGATTATTGCATTGACATTATTTTTAAATTTTGTGGCCAGGCAGGCTTCTGAGCTACACTAGAATCCTTGTGTTTATGCGTCGTGTTAGTTTGTGTTGTACTGTGTTGTCACAGGATATCTTTCATAATATTTCACTTCTTTGCGGCTGCAAAATGCTCTATTTCCTTTGTGCATTGCATTGCGGGACCATAGATAGCACACTCAAAAATCCAGTGTTTTTTAGTCTGCATTAGTCAACCAGTCCACCACGTTGGTCCAGACTGAAATATCTCAACAACAAATGGATGGATTGTAATTAACTTTTGTGCAGACATTCATAGTGCTAAAAGAAGGACTACTAATGACAGCTTTACATTGTGTTTAGTGCTAACATGGTAAACATTATACCTGCTGACCATCAGCATTTAGCACTGTAACTGTTAGTATTTTACCAAGCTAAAGTTAACATGTAGCACAAAGAGCCCCCTGTGTCTAAATGCAACCTCAAAGAGCTGCAGGCATCGTTGTAAATTCTTAGTCTTGTTTGACGTTTGTCCATTTTTCAGTGTGATTAAACTATAAATTGTTACTCTTTACATTTGTACCGTTTTATCAGCTTGACGGTCATCTGTAAAGCACTTTGAAATGCTCTAACCTGTATGAAAGGTGCTACGCAAATAAAGTTTGATTGATTCAATGGTTGATTGGGTCAACACATGCTCAGAGTTTGTGTGTTTGTCAAGAATTGGGACACAGTTTACGTTGTATGTCCACATGGCCACTTGAATTAAAAGCAAAAAGGCCACACCCCTCCTCTCAGGCTTGTTGATTGGCACTTTTAGAAACATAGGAAATCAAAAACTGAATCATATTATAAGTGAGCATCTCAGGCAGAAATGACAGGTGAGGTGGATATGAAGCAGGATTCTCTTAGGAGGCCTCTCATATTGACACACGGTTAAAGTGGTAACATCTACCAGAAACAACACTTCACACGAGGGTCTGGTTCACATTTATCTGTCCATCCTCTGAATAATTTGACCTTTATCCCCCAACCCACTGCAGCGCTGGCCCCGCCTCCAGTACAAACCTTCCAGTATGTCTTCATTATGAACAGCAGAGCAAGGTACTTCTACTTAAGCAGTGATAAAAGAAGAACGGAAGGAGAGGGGGATAAAGGGAGGTTTGGAGAAAGAGAAAAACTAAGGAGAGAGAGAAACAGAGACAGAACAACAAAGACAGCGAGAGAGGGGAGAAGTAAAACTAGGAGAAAAAAAAAGAAGATACTTGGAGAAAAAACAATCAGAGGTAAAGTGTTGGGAAAGAGAGGGGGAGGAAAGGAAAGGAGAGGGGTGACTTTTGGACCAAAGAGGACCAAATAAAGACGTCTAGCGAGAAAGAAAGAAAAGGGGGAAAAAGAAGAGCGGAGAGCGGTATACCATACAAACGAGAGAAAGCGAGAAACAGAGCGTGTGACAGACTGACAGAGAGCTGGCCCGGGAACCAAAGGTAAGGTGAACGGAAATTTTGATCCTATCTTGTCTTGTTCAAACAGTTCCTGAAATGGTTTAAAGCAATGGAAAAAGCACGACAAGGAAAGTTCAGCACGGAGACATGTGAGGCTCAAACACTTGGAGCATGTATCAGAAATATCAAAACATAAGCTCTTTTATGATCCTCATGCCTTAATCTTGGATGTCAGAGGAAAAAACAACTGAATTTAGTGGAAATCATCTTCCAGCTTGTTAAAAAAATTCCTCAACAAAATTTTTCTGTGTTCCAGCTGCTTTGAAAGGATTTCCCCATCTGTGGCCTGTAAAGTGCAGTGGGTGCAACGAAAATGACACGGTTAAAAATGAAAATCAGGGCCCAAATGATGAAAAACTACTTTGTCACTGATAAGCTGTAATGTTGCAGTTTTGTCAAGCTTTCAGATCGATTCTGTGATGCGAGAGCTCCGGCGTGTTTATGTTCAATCACTGCAAAAAAAAAAGCGTGAAAAATCAAGTTGTAAAATGTGACTGAGCGCTGTCGTCATTTAAACTTCAACTGTAAATGACGGTCGAGTCGAGTTAATTTTTTTACATCTTTACGTGCGTTTATCGCAACATGTGTGGTAACAATGTCAGAGAACATGAGCGTTTTTTCTTCTTCTTCGTGATTCTGTTTATCGCAAAGCACCAATGCTGTCAACGCGCCATTTATTGACTAGACGATTTTAGTTTAGTCGTTATCAGCTGTCGTCAGGGATCGATGTTTCAACAGCCTCGTCGAAATTCATAAATAAAGAGGTTAAAAGTTAATATACAGGTAGCAGCAGAACAGCATGCGATTTCTGATTAAAGATAAGAACCTGCTCGCTGGAAGTCAGAGTCAAAGCTGCTGCACTGACTTATTTTCATCACTCAGGATTGATTTCCACGCTTGATATGAAGCCTCTGTCTGCAACACACATTATATTCATGGCAATTCATGGCACAATATTTAGTCATATTGCATTAAAAGTGTACTTGTAATTCCACTAATACAATCATAATGTTTTAAAATGATAATAAAACGTTATACTTTTTTCATGACCAGTAAAAATGAATGTCAGTACAACATGGTGTGCTTCATATGCAATAAAAGCTGCACAAAAACTGCAAGTTGAACAAAAAAACAAGCATTAACGTGATCACAGGTAGTGAGGATTTTCTTTTTTCTTTTGGGGGGGAGGGAGGAGGTTTGAAGTTATTTTTAAGGTTGAATTTTTGACACCTGAGCACTGTGATTCTGTGAAACTGTTGTCACTTGATTAAAGGAGAAACATGTTTTCAGCTCACAGTGACTTATGATACGTAAAATACTGTAAATTTGCCTCTTCAGTACTTTAACTGTAAGACATCACCTATAACTTCTGATAACAGCAATTCTTTAGATACTAAATAATATTTACATTGTGCGGCTGGTGTTTTACAAGCTGTAATTATAATGTATAATATAATGGCTGTTTTGTCATTATAGTATAACTTGTATAAATGTTGTCTGTAATTATAGAATAATTAAAAAATTACAAAAATTAAGGATTTAGCTATAAAAACATCAACATTATGAAGTGATAACTGTAAATGTATAATTAAAACTCTACCTGTAATTCACAAAAGTAAAAATGAATGTGATATCAACTAAGATTTATTGATAGTAAAGAGTCACCGAGCAATGTCTTAAACACTGTAAACAGTGATTATGATTTTACTGTCAGTGCCTGGAGTGCTGTGTTATACATTGTGTTGTCAGGAGGAATTCTGGGTAAACAACATAATTTCAGTCAGCAACTTGATGGTTGATTTAAATCGCCCTGCTTTTCCTTGAGGCCCTCATCCCGTTGGGGTGAAAAGAGATCCAGGCACTTATCTGCTGTTAACACACTTAGATGACCAAAACATATGTTTGAAATTTGTCTCTTACTAGTTGATCCTCATACACACACACACTGCTTCTTACGCTGTCTGCAGTATAAAAGATATGTATAGATGTATAGATAGTATAAATGATGTACGGACTCTTTGCATCCTTTGCTGTGAGCACTCTTATCATCCTGGAAATTCACGTCCTCATACTGTTCTTTGTTTGTGTGTGAGTGTGTGTGTGTGTGTGTAGTTAAAGTGCATTTACTGTGTCTGAATTTAGCTGACCTATTCAAACTTTCAAACTACTTAATGTCAAACTAAGTTTTAGCCAGATTTAGTACTTACTTATGTTGAATACAAGGGCGTATTGTTTTGTGTAATGATCTGTCTTTTCCTCCCACGGCTCTGCCCTCACAGCGATATTTTCCCTGTCTGAAGTTCTGGTCGTGCACACGTACGCAAAGACAGACAACTATAAAAACACCATTAGAAACCCTCTTAAATGTATACACTGACAAGAAATTGGCTTTCTCCTAGAGAAATTTAGCCGGGGGAATCAGGTTTCTCTAATCCCCTACCCCTAAAAAAAAACAGGTCTCTTGTTTACATGATATTTGAAGGAAAAGTGTGATGATGTTCTATATTTTTCCTCTTATCAACAAATCATATGAAAAGTAACCAATACCAAAAAATT
Organism: Thunnus thynnus; assembly: GCF_963924715.1. Taxonomy (NCBI): domain Eukaryota; kingdom Metazoa; phylum Chordata; class Actinopteri; order Scombriformes; family Scombridae; genus Thunnus; species Thunnus thynnus. The sequence goes on from NC_089520.1 coordinate 6,732,509, forward strand.
AAATAGTAACCAATAATTAAATGAATACAACTATTAAACAACAATGAATTGATATTAACAAGTACAGTCTGTTCCTTCATTACCATGAAATTACCATGGTAATACTCACTAGATCACTGAATGTGGATTAATCCGCCATCAAAAATAGTCCCCAATACATGCCCTATTTCAGCCTGTCCTCACAAAAAAACAACAGTATTGGTCTGAAATTCAGCCGGCAAAAATGACCTATCGTTATGTTTATGCCATCTAGCGGCCATAGTAATTATGACCTGAGGTAGTGATGCAGTTCAGATGACATCTTTATAAGGTGACCTCCTTATTAGGTGGAGGTTAGCAGGGCGGGGGGGGATTGCTAGATAGTTTAGTCAGATGGCAGAAAGGCAGAAAGTGGGTGTCAGGTTTCCAACCACAAGTCAGGACATTTTGAACCCAAAGCTGTAACATGGTGTTAACTATTGCCATGACAACAAAGGTTGTCTAACTTTAAGGAAGTACTAAACACGTTTCAAGTGACCATTTTAGCCCAAACCATGATCTTTCCCTAAACCTAACCAAGTGGTTTTTGTGTCTAAACCTAACCAGACCTTAATCACAGCGTTGTCACACCATAAAACATCATTATTTTTTGATTGATGATTTGTAACGGTTTTGGAAAGCAGCATATTAACGTTACGCTGCTACCGGCCTTTCTGAACACACCATCCATACTATAGAGGGTGCTGAAAACACTCATATTTGTTGTTTTGGGAGTAATTGGAAATAGACCTATTCTGTCGTTTTGGTGAATATGTTGCCTGTTTACTCATTTATTAGTAACACTTGATAAAAACTACAGTACCCAGCTGTTTACGGAAAATACTGAGCATTTAAGAAAATGAAGCTATATATTTGTGAGCTGTTTTTAAAGATTTACACTTTTAGTAGGAACCACAGACAGAGTAGGGAAGTCAGAGTATTGAGAAATGGACTGAATGTTAGTTTTCATGAGATTTGTTGACAATAAAAAAGTATAGGCAACACTAACTCAGTGCATGTAAATACACTGAAGGCTTTAAGACTCCAATGTTGTGTAACGTTGGCCGTGGCAGATGTGTCAATCGCAAGCCACGCCCAAGCATGGTGGATTGGCTCGTCTGTTATTACTCACTAATTGGGCATACAGTTTTAATGACCACACAGCAGAAGTTAATTTATCCTAAAATATCCAAAACCTTTTGCTACGTGTCATTTCCACTTGTTCTGATGGATTGACTTCATTCATTCATGAGAAATGGAAACGCGGGTCAGGTGTGTCCAATTAGCAGATAGCTGATGAGTCATGAGTGTGATTTCTTATTGACACATTTGTCAGCACTGGTAAATGATCACACTACTGGAAAAACGGAACAATAGACGCTGCTCGGTGCGTTTAAACTGCTTAAGATGTCCATCAAATCAAGTTCAAACTCAAGCAAATTCATCACTCCAGTTATGATTCTAACAATTGTTTTTTATATTTATTTATTTTATTGAGGCATAATATATACAACATATAACATATGCGATACATACACACATGTACACTCATGTATCTGGGGGTCATGTAATATGGCCAAAGCTCCTCCTGGCCGCCAGTCTAGACACACCATTTGACTTTCATGTCCAAAAAAAAAAACAATTTAATTCCCCCAAAACAAATATCATAACATATACACATATATAATACATACACACACACACCGACAGACACACAGATAATGTAATACATAGCTTAATGGTACACACATTCATGCTGACACACACACATACACAAATGTAGTTGTGTTGAAAAAAAATAGATAAATAATAATCAGAAAGCGACAGAGCGAATCTGATGAAGCAATGTGAGAAACGCCTAGTTCGCTCCTTTTGTTTTAATGTAATTCCCTAATAAAATAGTATCTATCTTAGTATCCTGGTGTGCACTGAATTACTTTTTTGATGTTTTGTAATTTGCCCTGCGTCAGCTGGCACCCAGGAGAGAAGCGCTGCTGTACACGGGGTATCTTTTTTGACTAGATAAATAATAATATCTGTAGTTATAATGGTTGTAATAATAATAAAAGTACATAATTAGATAAGTCGTCATCAGTATAATGAGGTCCAGATGGGGTAAAGACGGGTCCACCGGGCACAGGGACAGCACCAGGGGTACGGGGGTCAAACAGACTAGGTCCGGGTACCCCACAACAGCGTAGCATATTAGTTACGCTGTGATACCTCCGGTTACACCTACGCACGTGCATACGCAGTCAAAAAACAGAAGAATACCTACATCTAACAGCCCCTTGGTCCTCCATGACCTTATCATCCGCAGCACTACACCAACAGAGGGCAGGGAAGGAGAGCATGTTTTATTTGTTCTTTTTTTCGGCAGGGTCTGTAGTTTTCTTTTAGACGTTAATCTTTCTATCATCCAGTGTGTTTTAAGGTTTTGAAATCTGCTGTGTGCATATTTTCTGCTTTAATATGAATGCTTTCCCAAACAGAATTACAATATTACTGATATCTGATTTGCGGCTACTTAAGTCTCCTAAAATTACAGTTTGTAAATTGATAGCATATTTTTTATTATAGTTCAGTATCCACTTTTGGACTTGATCCTAAAAAAAAAAGCAACAGCAGGACAATAGCGCATCAAACGCACGATCGCTTCCTCGTCGTTATTGCAAAACCTACACAAGCAAGTTTGTTCAAGGCCCCAGAGAGACAGCATCTTTTTGGTGGGTAAAAATGTATATATTTGTATTTGTATTATACATATGGATTGTAGATCATATAGATAATATTAAATACATCTTTCCATGGAATTATTATATTAATTTTATTTCCATTCATCCATGATAGGGCTCTATCATATGGACAGCATACCAGTTGGTTTTTTAGCTATAGTATTTTTCCAGACATTAGATATTGATGCAATAATTTTATTATACTCTAGTGTTCTTTTTTTCTTTTATCGTTCTACTGCGCACCATTGTCTCTTTCTTTTGTTTCTTCTCACACTATTGATTCCAGACAAGCTGTAACAGAATAGAAGACAAGGCATATTGTATCTCCAGGAAACTCCCAGTTGTTGCCCCTTGGCACTGTGACCAGTGTCTGGTTGTCTGTTATGGCATGAAAGGATGTGAGAAATTAAATATCAACAGTTTGTAGAATGGGATGCTTGCTTGAATATGCTGGATGGCATGAAAGAAACCCCAACAGTGGCATGTTGTTACTCAAATCCCTGAAGTCACGGAGATTATCTGCAATTTTGAAGCATGTTTACTTAAAAAACAGCAACATAAACATTGTAATTTAAGTATTTAAATTACAAACAGGACACCCCGGTAAGGTTTGATGTATTTTTTTTTCCAACATGAGAAGCTGCAGGAGTCACAAAAGGAAACTCCTCTTTCTCAAATACTTTGCTGATTAGAATAATTTATGTGTATCTGTGGAACCACTAACAGATAAAAGGCAGGCAGTGTGGAGCAGCCCCAGATGTCAGACGATAGACGTGACACAGACGTTAAAACTACTGTCAGGCTGATTTATCCTCCTGAAGTCATACCCCCAAATCTGCCAGGAGTCTCTTGTCTTTCCTTTAAAGTTGCCCTGCTGACTGACCAGAGAAAAGTGATGGAGAAAACCTCTTTACTTCTGTTTCCTGGGTCTGATCTCCGTAGGTCTGTCTAAACAAAGAAGAAAGGTCACACAGGGTTAATATCCAGTAGCTCACCTTTGACCTCTTCACCGGTGCTTTCCTGTATCATTAAGTAGAAGATCTGTCTGTGGAGGGATTATTTTATTTTTTAGTGATGTTTGTAGGGAGCGTTATCGCTGAAGAATGCGTAAATACGCATACAATACATCATTCGCAAGTTCCAACATTGGTTTCATGAAAAAACAAATGTATCAATCATATATCATTACAATAAAAATACACATGAAATTATATAATACAGGAATAGAAAATACACATTATAATTAGCGTACTATAAAAATAAAATCCTAATGATATACATCTAATTGTTTTAACAGCTTATTTATACATTACGATCCATTTTGGGTTCCACATATAGATGCTTTGGACACAAAGCTGTTTGTCAAAAGTGGTTTTATGCGCTGAGTTAACTTTGAGTTGCTTTGAGATCGTTGTGCCAGACAGACAGAAAAAGACACAACAGAACATACTAATAAAACTTTATTATAAATGAAAGATATTAAAATAAAAAATAATACAAAATACCAAAAATAATAGAGAAAACACATGTTAAAATATGCAAAACACAACAAATAATTACAAAAAAAACAATTAAAAAAAAAAAAGTGCCTTCAAATTCCAAAGGTTTACCATTATTCAATGTATTTCTTTTAAGCTGTTCAGATTTAAAATAAAGTTATTATCTTCTTCCAGATGGCATTTCTTCAAAGAGGGATCACAGTGTGAACATAATTTTCAACAATATCGAGACGCTTTTGGTAAAGCTGAACCTTTATAATTTGAAGACAGAGATTGGAGCGAGTGGCCAGTCATTTTAGTGTCAATCAGAATTATTTATAATCACTATTAATGCCTTTCTTTTAGCAGTAATCACATAACTAAACCGAACTGTGATGGAGAAAGTTGGCACTTCCCACAACTCTTAAGGAGTAAAACTGCTTCCCTTGAAAATTCAAATTAACTTTTTCAAAAAATATCATCTCTGATGAGCCAATTTAAGATTTTGAAAACAAAGCTTTCCCATTAAAGGTTGGCAGGGATTATAGTGCAAAAAAAAAGAAGTTCAGACTCTTTCACATTGTTAGCTGATTTTCTGGCTCAAAACATGAAAGAATTTAAATTTCTGAAAAGGCATTTTACAGTTCCCCTGAGATGCGCCCTGAATAACTAAGCCAAAAAATGTGTGAGCTTTCACAGTGTCACTGAACATCTCAGGAGCTCAGCTACGCACACATTCATAGATACTTTACATCTTTATTAAACGTGTGCTTGTTTTGCTCTTAATGTTTAATGACATTATTAAAGCTAAAACCTCACATTAATCAATATTTGAGGTTTTTTTTAAGTGTGAAAGGGGTTTTAATTTTCTCAAACTCTGCAGCTCTATGAAGCCTTTTAACCTATTTTAGCTCGTAGTTTTTCGTTTTTTTCTGTTTTGGTCTCATTGCTCTCATCAACTTGTATCTTGCAGCAGCTTTTTTCACCAAACAAGCTCTGATAAGCCCACTGTTCTGGTGACAAATGGAGGCTTTTTATTCAGCAATATTTTGGTAAAAATATGTTTTTGGAACATGCTGAGCATACAGATCAACAGTGGAAAAATTGATTACTCTGCAGGAGTGTTTAAAAGGTTTTTATGGACATTTAGATTAAAAAAAAAAAAAAAGGTCCTAAAACTGGGTTGTTATTGGTGTCCAGTTTAGCGTTAATCATTCTGGAGAAAGATTGATGATTTTTGATCTAAACACCCAAACAAATACACCCCTCCCTTAGTGCTCCTTCAGAAGCGTCACCCCCCCAAATTCATGGACGTGCATTACCAAGGCAACAACCACAAGAGAAAAATGGCGGAATCCACAGCGATGCGTCAGCTCTAAGTCACTTCTGTTTCCTCTCACACATTATCACGGGCAGAAAAAAAACATTTCGTGTCTTGAGCACAACGGTCCGTCCCGCACTCTGCGCCTCTCTGTGGCCTCTCCACTTCTCACTCGACCTGCGTTCAGCGTCTCTGTCCACAGAAGCAGCCGTCTGTCGGTTGCAGCTCCTGGGAAGCTGAGAGGACAACGGCCGGACAAACTGCCTTCGCTAGGCTGACTGACTGACAGCAGAAATTTACTGAACTTAAATAGTTTGCATGTCGGCTCCACAGGAAGGAATCGACAGTGTTTGACAGACTCGGTGCATAAAAGAACTTGCATTCAGTGTGGATTGATACATTTAATAAAATGGGAGCGTATCTGTTCGGTGAGAAAACACTTCCTATGTGAGCTTGTGAACTATCCACGGCTTCTCTCTCTCCAGTTCGCCAGCCCTTCCCCCACCATTCAATAGGGCGCTGGAGACGAGAGACTGTCATGTCCTCACACTGACAGCTGCTCTCATGACCTCCCCCTGTCCTGTGCACGAACATCAATGCCCTCTGTTGCTGATTGGGCGGAGTAGTGTTGTGTGGTTTGCGCTGAGCCACTTTTGTTGTTTCCCCATTTACAGAGCCAGTGCTGTGTATGAACACCAGATTTTTTTTCAGCACACACACAGAATGGACAGCTAGAGGACCCCGTGAGGAGATATTTGCTGAATTTGACAAAAAGTATATTGGATTAGACTTTACCTTTAACTGCTGCATATCAAAGCAGACAACAGTTGCTGTTCCCCATAACAGAGCAAGAACCACCTTTCAAGACAACAGGGGGTGAGTGTTTCACGCTCAAAATATAGATTTTTGGTGCTTTGTTGTGATGGCCCCATCACACCTGGAAAGATGACAGTGCCTTCCTGTCCTGTTTATGTCCACAGTGTCCCTGAACGGAGCTACAAAGAGATACACAAGTTCTGATGGTTACAGACAGACTGCTGTGGTGAAGAAGAAACATCAACAACTTACAATAGTTCTTCACATAAGTTAGGCCACAGATGTGACCACAAACAGATCCGAAAATACTCATTTAAGTTCACATGTGTACACATTTAGCAAATAACAAATTAGGATGAAATCGGTTGTCATGTTTTCAATAATTATTAATATATAGTCAATTAAACTATAATTCCTCGATTATTAATCATGGACCCAATTTAACATCATGTTTCATTTTCAAGATAGAGACCCAATTCTGTTGTATATGCATCTTTACTACAAAGAAAAGCATTTATCTTTGATTAATGTTCAGTTGTGTCTTTTTAGGAGAACATTAACTAACCAAAAACATGCATGTTTTTTTGGTACTGTAGTAGTACTGTAGTCTTCCTTTCAGTCTGCCTAGAGCCCCAAAAGCCTTCATTAGTAAAAATGTATGGATTTAAATGCAGTCTCGTCACAAGCCAGCAGTTTGTTTCGAATTAAGATGCACTGGATTAAACAAATAAATATGCATTGACATATTTTTTTAGTTAGTTTGTTTGCCTGTACTTGTTTTGATGTTTTCTATTTAAAGTAAAGAACAATTAAGAGTTATGTCTTACAAACCTTTTATATATTTTCAAGAGAGACAGGTTTGAAGGTTTTCTGTAACCAGTGTATCAACTACTGTAAATTATAATTTTATACTGTATATAAAATATAAATATTTTTGTACAGTGCACAGAGTTTGATTTACAATAAAACAAACAAAACAAAACCCTGATAAAAATGCTTTATGTTTTTATCTCTCAATCAAATATATCAATGAATATGTATTTTAAGATGCTCATTTTCATTGTTATGAATAGAAAATCAAACTTGTAGGGTGAAATATTGCAGGTCGACATGTGTTTTCCTGCGGTTTCTGATTCATTGCCTTTTAAACCAGATAAAAAACGGAGAGGAAATAATGTGGGCCTGTGTGTGAAAGTGGAGCCAGCAGCCTCTGCAACAGAGCAGATCAATTTAAAAAGGAACCCCATGCATTTATTGCCGACTTCCACGGCGATGGAAATTACTGAAAATTATTGCAAAATGAGAACCAGGCCGCTGAGGCGCTCTGATCACACTTGGGAATGCTACGACATTAGTTCCCCCCATGTGCACGCTGCAATAGCTGCTGCTGCTAGCTGGCAGTGAGTCTGGGTGGTGTCATGTAAATCAAAATACACCAGAGTTACCAAAGCCACCAGAAAAGCCTCCCCGGAGTAACCAGTTGTTAACATCGAACAACTGGTTTATTGTTATAATGCCCTTTGACGACTGCTTAAAAGCACAAAGAGACATTAAGAAAGATATCTGACAGCTCTCAGATTAACTGCAAGAAAAGGACTCTCTTTTATCCAATTTTATAGACACCACAGCCACACAGTACAAAACAATCTCAGTCATGAACTCAGCCATCTTGGATACTGCCCTCTGGGGCCCATCATCACATTGCGAGCCCTCCTCCTGTTACACTCCAAGGTCACAAGCTACCTGGTTGGAGGTGGTAGTCAGACATGGCAAGGCAGGAAGACTTATAAATCTCTAAAACCTCTCTATAAACCTCTCAAATCGCTTTGCTGGCTGATGCTTCAGCTCACCATGCTTATAGTGGCAAAATTTCAGGTCTTTGTTCCCGTCTTCTTAATTAAGCCACTTATGTCAATGTGGGCAGTAGAAAGGTTCTGACTCCTATCCAAGCAAACCAATGATCCACAGATGTGCTATGAGGCATATAACTTTTATAAGACTTAAGTATTGATGACATTTTATTTCAACTTTCCAACAGATTTCGTCAGGCAGTTCAAATTCTTTCTCTTCAGATATGGCAAAAAGAAACTGTGCTTCCAAACTACTTGCACATTGTCTCATCACTGACACCTGTCTTATCACTAAACCAAAAAAACATGTTCATGCGCAGTAGGATCTATATTAACCAATAAACTATCAATCACCACAGGAAAACTAAACCTTAATCCTCAATTCTTACAGATCAAAATACTTTGACTGTGCAAAAAATACTAAATAATACTATTCAAAACATTCAAAAACATATTCAGTAGTTTTGGTTCTTACATGGCTTATGTCCCCTTCCCATGTGGAACCGGACCCTGCTCCAGCTGGGACAATTCCTGCTGCCCCGGCTGTTACGGCTCCATAGTCCGAAATGTCTGTTTTGTAACACGGTCATATATTGCTTTCATGTAGCTACTACCCCGACATCCTGGAGAAACCCTAACCCAGGACTCCTGGATTCATTCCCGGCAATTATGAAAGTATTAGTCCACGTCGGCACCAATGACACTGCTCGTCAGCAGTCTGAGCTGACAAAAGGCGATTTTATTCGTCTTTTCAATCTCCTCAACAGTTCTGGAGAAAAAACAGTGTTGGGTGTTTTAGCAGGATTCTTGGTCTTCGTACTTGGTTCCAGTCCATGTGTACAGCGCACAATAATGGTTTTATTCACAACTTTGACCTGTTCTGGGAGTGATCCTCTCTGTATAGAAGAGACGGTCTTCACCTGAACATGCTAGGTAATCACATGCTTGCTGCTAATTTGCAGCATGCTGTTCTGTCCTCTACACGTGATTGACTATTTACATCACACAAATGCCTATTTGAACTCTTTTCCTTCCCCGTCCTATGTGCATTGGTGTACAGACCACCTAAAACTAACAGTAATTTCATTCAAGAGTTTTCTGAACTATCATTTATGGCCTCTCGCTCTGATAAACTGTTGATTGTAGGGGATTTTAACATTCATATCTGTTGCCCATCGAAACCTATATTCAACAAGTTTTTATGCTTTGTGGACTCTTTTAATCTCATTCAATCAGTGTCAGGTCCAACACATCAGAGTGGTCACAAACTAGATGTTGTGTTATCTGGTTTCTCTGTCTCCAACCTTGAAATTGTTGATACCGGTGTCTCGGCTATCTCATGTTGTCTAATCCCCTTCCCACCCTCTCCCAGCCCCACTCCCTTGTCCAATCTATAAACTCAACCTTAGCCACAAATTTCTGCACCAACCCTCCCCTCCTGCACCAACATTGAGAACCTAGTCACTCTCTTCAACTTATCCTGCTCTGACACTCTGGACTGTGTAGCTCCTTAAAACTAAAAAGACCCAAGGCTAACAGTGTTGGTACCCCCTGGCTGAGCAACTCAACCTGTGCTCTTAGACAAGGTTGTAGAAGGGCAGAGTGCAAACGGAAAAAAAAAAAAACATTTCTAGGTCTCATGCTAAATTTTAAGATATTGTTTAAAGCTTAACCAAAACTCTGTTAAGACAGCTAAGGTACAATATTATGCCGAACTAATTAATGAAAATGCCCATAGAACTAAAAGACTGTTCAACACAATTAACTCTCTTAAATCCTGTTGCTGATGCTACCCCTGCCTTCACTACTAAAGAAACCTAGCATAGACCCAATTGAGTCAATGGGGGCCCTTGGCCTTAAGATTTATTATTATCTCTTTTTTTAATGTATAAGTATTTTTGTTTTTAAAACATTTGGGTAAATGTGATTTTGAAAATGTAGGATGATAGCTGATTAGCTGATTAAATCACTTAACGTGGTAATGACGTAGGCTATAGGTCAAATGTCAATTTTGCGGTCAATAGGGAGAAACGTGCACCTAGTGGGTTGGCAAAGCGTAAACTCTGGTTATTGATGAGTTAATAAGCTGTCGTGGCAACAGACTTGATGCATACAAGCACCTATAATATCTGTTTGAGGTTTTGTTCATGCCAGAGACTGCGTCAGACAGTGAAGTAATTGCCAAAGTAATCACGCTTTCCTCTGCCTATCCGTCTGATTTGGACAGAAGTCTTGCCAATGAACTGATTCACTTCAGATCTTTCATAAGACCTGATGGACTGATGGACTCCATCAAAACTTCTGAAAACAACGCTCCATTGTGGATACAGCCAACATTTCACAAAGTATACATTACCTTAAGGCTGTATCCGATGCTTCCTGTTAGCAGCTGTGAGAGAGAATGGTCCTTTTTATAAATTTCAACTAAGGACAAACATCTGAACATGTTGTCACTCAATGGCCATTGAATCATAACTTGTCCGGGAGTTGGACTTTGACAAATTGATGAATGACTTCTCTTCAAGGAAGGCCAGAAAAAAGCTGATGGTTTAGATAGTATATTTCTCACTGGTCGTAGCTGTTGCTCTGTACTACATTTGATGATCATTTGTGTATTCTTTCATGGTTTGTTGCTGGTGTTCATATTTAAATTAAGGTGTGTGTTTTGACTCCTAAAGATGCATATGCTGTGCCAACATGGCATGTGTAGAATGAAACAGACCTAAAACATCAGTAATTTAACATGTCAAAGTAACAAATATAATTTAAAAGTAACACATGCTGTGTGGTTGTGGGTTGCCCTGTGCTACTGTACGACCAAACTACGTGTGCTTGGGGAGGGCACACACAGCGCCCGTGTACTATTTACATGTGTAGGTTGGGTCTGTGGCGTGTTTGTGTCCAGGGTCCATGGTCATGATAATCCATTCATGCCTAGACCCCAATGACCATAAAAACTACAGGCCCATCTCCAAGCTACCATTCATTTCTAAGATTCTGGAAAAAGTTGTCTTCTCCCAGGTCTCCTCCTACTTGGACACATTCAACACCTTTGACAAATTACAGTCTGGTTTTAGATCTCTGCATAGAAATTAATCCACTCTGCTGAAGGTACATAACAATATCCTTCTCTCTGTCGATTCTGGTTCTCGTGCCATTTTAGTCCTAATCAATCTCAGCACAACATTTCATACAATCGACCATGGAGGGTGAAGTCGGTCTGCAGGGCTTAGTGTTAAAATGGTTTACCTCCTACCTAAGAGAAAGAACCTTTTCAATCAGATTAGGAAACTGTCCTTCATCCCCTGCTCCCATTAAATGTGGCATCCCTCAAGGTTCAATTTTAGGGCCTCTTTTATTCTCATTATACATGCTTCCCCTTGGCTCTGTCTTTGAGAAATACAATATTCTGTATCACTTTAATACAAATGACACATAGTTTTTCCTACCAATTACACGCAGCAGCGCAAATGCTGTATGGCGAGGAACTTCCTTCAACTAAATGAAAACAAAACTGAAGTAATTCTATTTGGCCTTCCTAGCTCTGTCACTAGCCTAAGCAATGCGCACGGTCCCCTGTCTGCAAATTTGCACAATGTAGTACAAAATCTTGGTGTCTTCTTGGACACTTCATTGAATTTTAACAAACAAGTCAGTTATGCTGTGAAGGGCGGCTTTTACCAGCTTAGAACCATAGCTATATTAAAGGCATTTTTACCTCATAAGGACCTGGAAACAGTTATCCATGCTTTTATCACCTCTCAGCTGGACTACTGTAATTCTCTGTATATGGGGTTGACCCATTCCACCCTTTCTCAACTCCAAATGGTTCAAAATACAGCTGCTACACTTTTAACTGGAACAAAGAAAAGACAACACATCACTCCTGTTCTGGCTCACTTCCATTGGTCACCAGTAAATTCAGAATTGATTTTAAAATATTTGTTTTTAAAGCCTTTTTCTGCCCCCAGGTCACTTAGGTCATCCTCATAACAATTACTTTAATTTAGTTTCTCTTAACTTCCTATTTTATCACTTTGATTTTAAATTGATCATTTTAGTTGTTTTCAGATGTTTTTCCATTTTAGTCTCGCCTTCTATGTATTATATGTATTATTGTATTATATTATGTTATTGCCTTTTATTACTCCTTTAATCATGTATACCTGTATTGAGGCAGATGTTAATCCATCTGCCTCGACTGGAAAGCACTTTGGGTTAACTCCTGTTGTTTTTAAATGTGCTATATAAATAAAAGACTTGACTGTTATTATTCTCTCTCCAGTTCCACTACAGTTTCCTAGACATGTTTCTTCAGAAAATATGAGTGTGTGTGTGTGTGTTCGAACAGACAAAGCACAGAGGAGGATCCTCAAATTCTAGCCGGTGCAAGTCAGATGTTTTGTCTTGGTGTAGTCAAAAAAACCCTCACCTCATCATGTTTGACGTAAGAACTAGTATTACTCAGAGTGTCTCTGAGTACAAATGAAGTTTGTTTTCCCTTTTTTCACCTTGCAGGGCCCCTTCATACATGGACTTTATATAAACTGTTTATATTTTATATATACATACATACATATATATTATCTTATTACTGAGGTTCAGAAACTATATGCATGGTTCAAAGTTTTTATTTTTATCACTATTAGTAATACTATTAGAATCATTACACCAGTATGAAAACTGCTGTTTAATAGCAAGAGCCAATTATTCAGAAACACATGAGCTGAAACTGATACCATCTGTTTGATTGTTCTGCTTCGAAGACTTGTGTTTGCCTACTTTCTTCACTTTAAGCTAATAAAAGTGTGCCTTATCTAATGAAAGTATGAACCTCTTAAGCACACCTGCAATCCCTTTTCCCCCCGTCAAATCGGGGACAGTTTGACTGAGGGGGCTTTAATGCTCACAAATCAAAAACAGGCTGAGGTTCTAAATCACAGGATCAGGTTCAGGAACAGACAAGAACAGGTACAGGTGGGATAGGGACCGGGATTAGGATCAGAATCAGAGTCAGGTTGCCTAGAACTTGAGAGTCCATGAAAGCAACTATGACAAACTGGCAGGGAATGGATGATAGAGACTTGTATTTGTACTGAGGGGCTGCTGAGAGAATTGGCAGCAGGTGAAGACAATTCCTGAGTGGGAACAGATAAGCAAGTGGATGTGGTAAACAGGAAGGAAAGTCAGGGGGCATTGGGTGGACAGATGGAGAAATGGCACACAAGAGCAGAGAGTGCTGAAGGGCTGAAAGCAGGGACAGAGACAGAAAGGGAAAGGGAAACACACACAGGGCAGGAATTGTGACCATAACCCCCACCACATTCCTCCAAAAACAAAAAGGAGAGATCAAACTGAGCAGGGCGGGTGGAGGTGGTCTGGAGGCAGGATTCAGGGAGCAGATGGACAGAACAGGGGCAGAGCAAGGACCCTCAGTTTTTAGCCTGGAAACTATGACCGGAAGACTGGGCAGAGTGGGAAGAGAGTCATGATGTCAGATGGACGGGACTGCTCGGGAGGTCGACCAGGAGGCAGGACAGATGGGCAGAGTCGCTCAGGAGGGTAACCAGGAGCAGGACAGATGGGTGGAACACACTCGAGAATAGGCTGGACATCAGCAGGGGTGGCCAATGGCTTGGGAACAGGCTGGACTTTGGCAAGGGTGGCTGACTGCTCTCGAACAGGCTGGGCCTTTGTAGTGGCGCTGGGCAGCAGAGACTCAGTGGTGCTGGGGAGCAGAAACTCTGAGGAGCTGGGCATCGGAAACTCTGCGGCACTGGGCAGTAGAGTCTCTGTGGTGCTGGGCAGCGCAAAGGCAGAGGAGCTGGTCAGTAGAGAAAGCAAGACGAGGGTACTCCCCGAAAATGGCAAGGCAAGACCAATAGAAAGGAGACTGGGGTCTTTATGGGCAGGATCATGCAGAAGGCTAGCTTGAAGAGAAACTGATGGCTAGCACGTCCAAAGCTAGTAGGCTGAGAAACAGGCTGGTGGCTAGCAGGCCCAAAGCTAGAAGACCAGTAGACAGGTTGATGGCTTGCAAGCCCAAAGCTAGCAGGCTAGGAGACTAGCTTGCTAAAGACAAAAAAGGCAAGGGAAACGCACACAGGGCCAAAGCAGGAATCATGACAAGAACATAATCAGGGCTAATGAGTGCCAGTTTGGAAATGATCAGGAGTCTCATTTATAACCATTGCATACATACAAAACAGAGCCTGAAAGAGGTGTACGCCACTTCCAATGTAAAAGTTGTGATCTAAAAACAAACTTGACAGGAGAATGTATGCTTCTGTACATAAACTCTGACACATGTGTATGAACATTTTGGAGATGGGGGAAATTGGTGACGCAGATGGTGAGATGGTGAATTGAAGCCCGATTGTTTAATGATGCATTCAATTTTACATAATATCAAACGTTAATTATAGATCCACTATAAACAGTCAAACCAACAGTGTTATCCGTACTTGTAGTGAGTCATGAGTATTCCATAAAAATCTTTCAGTTTGAAAAGATATAAACCAACTCAAATCTCATATCAAAGTCCGCTCAACATTTCATCAGCGCTGTTTCATCTGGAGTGCAGAGGAGAGGGCTGGGCTGTATGGTGCTCACACTTGTGGTCAGTTGTGAAGCAGCACAGCAGCTGCTGAAATGAATGATGCCAGGATGATGTCAGGATGTCTCTGCTGTTCCCTGATATTACTGTAAGCATGAATATACTGATTCGTTTTCACCTCAAACGCGTTAAGTAACTGATGAAATTATCATCATCGGTTGTAGAAATCCAAGATGACATCAAATAACTTACATTATTTAAAATTACGTAAATAACGTAAAAAAAAAAATAATTGCAGGACAGAGGGCTAATAGATTTTTAATAATACCTTATAATACTGTGCATACATCAGCAGATATAATTTCAGTTTCCATATGTATTTATGTGTGTAAAATCACTGCAGTGAACATGACTGTGCTGTCAGGTGCACCGAGCGCTGCCACATTAAATTAGAGAAACACCTGTATGCTGTAGTAGGAGTAAATATAAATAAATAGAGTGCTTATTGTATTGAAGATTTTGAGTGTGTGATGTGAAAACTACCTAAAACTGTAAACTAGGAACGGGCCCGCTGCAGGGTGTCCGCTAAGAACTGAACCAGAGATGTCTGACTTTATAATCCACAGGTATGTTTAGTGCAGTTGTATATGGTTGTTTTTGGTTACACACATAATTTCAAGAAGTCCAAAAACGGGAAAATAAAACAGTAAAAGTACGTTCATGGCTGCAGCTGCCTGACCACTTGGAGCAAGAGAGTTCCATACGCTGACTCTCAACATTGATTGATCACGCGTCTTGAGACAGAAAGACTGATTGGTAAAAACACATGCCCATCAGTATTCATGAATACTTTTGCATTGACCATTTATGGTTGAATGTGTGCATGTAGAGGGTGGGATATGAGGCTGATCCACATGTGCACATTTCCAGGTGGACTGTGATTTATAAAGGGGAAAATATGTGCATTTGTGCATACGCACGGTTTTATAAATCTGATTAATTTTTGGCGCACGCCATTTTGGGCTTTTGTGTGCACGCACACTTTTAGTATGGATTCTACTCACAGTTTTATAAATGAGACCCCAGATGATTTACACTTTTAAGTGGAAACATTGATGCATCTCTGCTCTCTGTATTTCACAGCATTGGCAAACTGACAGACAAACAGAGGAGAAAGGAATGAGGAATAGTGTTGTGTCTCAAATTTTCCTCTAAAAACCACACTGTTAATGTGCTGTACAACTGTTATGATTTTCAAATCAACTGAATCCCATGTATTTATTTTGCTTTCTTATTATTCTACTATTTAACTTTTACCAAAAGCAGTTTCTTGTGGGACTGGTGTGTGCATGTGTGTGTATTTCATTTGCAGTGTATAATACATCAGTTAGTACATGAGCACACATTCGCATATATACATCCAGTCACATACACATCTAGGGAGTGTGTGCAATCCTGTGCATGTTTGTGTTGATCAGTTAATTGGTACATATAATAAATACATATATATATATATAATACATAATTACGTAATTACATAATCCAATAAGTATGTGATAAAACAATAACAAAGAGAGATGAAATGAGGAGCTGTTGACTAGTAATGTCTGTAGCAATCTTCAGTCATTTGTAGCATTTCCAAAATGCTGGTGAGAAGCCATAAAATGTATTTTTCCTCCTCATCTGCTTTTCACATCTCTCATTTTTAAACACATTTATTGGGGTTTGGTGCTGTAAAACTGTCGCATTTTTTCCATCAAAGAAAGGTGGAAAATTTGCATATTTATTAACTTTCTGTTTAAATAGAAGGTAGTGTGTAAAAAGTTTATTTTATTATTTTCATGTTCACAGATGAGTAAACAACACTAAACATGTTAATATGTTTAAGGTCTGTAGTTCTGCAACTTTGATGCATATTTGAAAAACCTCATTTAAGTCAAGCATCAACATGTCCACGTGCAAAATAAAAGTCCCTATATTGCCGAACAAACTAATAAAAAACAAATATTTTTAACAGATGCAACTGTGCTTGTACTAGGCCATACCTCCACCATTAGTTGGAAGATAATTTCAGAAAATGTCCTCGCACTTAAAAACTTGTTTTCAGAAACATTTCTTATTTTTTCACAGCTGTATACTGTATAAAACTATAAAGCATATATAGATCTTAAAATATACTAAAAATATACAAAATCAGAAAAACTGCAACACAAAGAAACATCTGGTTGATTTATTATTATGAAATAATTACCTCCTTAATGACAACACTGTAATAAACAGCTATTGCACAATGGCGTCACACAGAGTCACAAATACAATTTAAAGATGCAGCGATAGTAAGATGCTCTATTCAGCCTACATACAGTAAAGAGAGAGATAGGACTACAGCTGTACTACTATGACAGTAAAAACAACCTCTATGACAGGAAGAAAGAATACTGTATTGTGTATAAAGTGCACTTTTCAGGAGCTTTCCATTCAGCACCACAAAACTTCAACATAAGCAAGAAGACCAGAGATGCAGTACAGTTTTTCACATGAGAAAACAAATTGATTATTAACACATCAATTACAAAATAATTTCATATTTCTGCAGCTTTTCTGCAGCTGTCTTCTTCTTGGTGCAGACTGTGGTGGCAGACAGTAACAATGATTCTTCTTATGTTGTTTTTCCCAAATCCTTTCTTGGCTTTTCTTGCTGGCAGCATCTACAGAAAGCTGCAGTTGGCTGTGAAATATCAACTTTCCAAAGCAAGACTCCTCATCCTCGCTCCACATCTTTGCTCCTCCTAAGCAG
Organism: Thunnus thynnus; assembly: GCF_963924715.1. Lineage (NCBI taxonomy): Eukaryota > Metazoa > Chordata > Actinopteri > Scombriformes > Scombridae > Thunnus > Thunnus thynnus. Next base: position 6,750,080 of record NC_089520.1, read on the forward strand.
AAAAAGATGCCTAGATAAATGACTCTATTTCCAGCTTCTAGTTAGGACATGCTAACAGTGTTGGAAGAACTTGAAGCCCAACCATAATTGTTGCTCATTTGACAAATAAAGACCTAAAACCTTGAACCCAAACATCTAAAAACATTCACTTTTAAACCAAATTTTACCTAAATTTTTTTGACCAGCAAATTGCCTGGAGATTGTTTGATGTTTCTACAGAGAAAATATGGCAATTATATGATATTTTCTTCACCCTGCACTGCTCTACAGTCTGCATCTCATATAAGGAGAACAGTGTTAAAATCAACTACATACACTTTATATTTTGCCCAGACATCTGCACATGTTTTTGTTGCTTGTTAACTTTCCCTCCTAGTTTTCTGTCATTGTTTCACCTCTTTAAATCATTCTGCTTTGAAATGGATCAATGCATCAAAGTGCGGTTTCCAAAAGCTCATGAAAAACAGTCACTCCGAGTCTTTGTTGACGCCTTAAAGTCAAACCAGGCGCTGGGCAGGATACGCAAGAAGGCGTTTTGAGGTGCTATTTGACTTATACAATGTGTTTGACTTTCTTGCTTGATGGCTCCACTGCTTTCAAGGAAACTGCTTAAAGTTTAAAGCTATATATTAAAATTGTGTATCAAACACCCCAGTCAGCTTCAGAGGTGTCTGTAAAGAGTTTGTGGTTTCCTGTTTCACAAAAAACTGTGAATGTGGTCGGTTCGGATTACTGTGAGTTACAGCTGATTCCAAAGTTGTTATGGAGGAAAAATGAATCAAAATGTTAAATCCCCTATGTGAATGGATACAGAGTCCATAATATGTCTCAGTTTTTGTTGTTTGTTTTTTTGTATTTTTGTTTTTTGTATTTTGTCCAATTAGTACCACTACATTTTCTAAATGTATTAAAAAAACATTTACTAACTCTTGTTTTGCAACAGATTGCAACTTGCATATTGTTTTTCCTAAACTGCTAGCAGTGCTGATAATGATCAGATTAGGAATCTCTACCATCAATCATTATTATTGCAGAAATCACATGCCAGACATTAAGTTGAACATGCTTGTGTTTTTAATTTGTTTTGATTGTTTTTTGTTTGGCAGAACAGATACAGATTTACAGGGTAAACACTCTTAAATTATGTTTTTTTTTTGTTTTTTTGTGATAATTACTTTTTTAAAATTGAGATTTGACACATGATATAAAAAAAGAAATTAAATGAATATTATCTCAAATGCATGCATTAGTCAAAATAAGATTCACAAATAGGCAGAAATCAAGAAATAGAAATACTGTTGTATTATTTTGAGAAAATTTCCCTTTTTTGCAGTTAGTCAAGGGGAGAGTCCAAAGAAAATATTTATATCTTGATTTTTTTTGTCTCGTTTTGTCCAAAAGTGACAGAAAATGTTCAGCTCTCCTCCCTACCCAAACTAATAATTTATATACAGTCTAGAGCAGCTCCAACAAGGCCAGACTCATCTGTGCCCAAACTGCAGCTGCAAAATGATTTCATTTCCTCAAAGGAAACAGTGTTGAAAATCATGATATGCGCCAAACACCAACTCAATGGTCTACTAACTCTCCAACCAAGAATAAAGTATGACAGACAGTATATTGGGGAGTGGAGAGATACAAAATACGACGACAGGATTGTGTCATGGCCAAGGAGTAAAGAATGTGTAGGGTGGTGATTTTAAAACAAAAAGTACAGATACATTTAAAGCTGAGATGGATAAAAACTGACTACATTTTTATGGAGTCCTGGATCTCCAGCCTACATGGATGGCACACAGGTTCTTTATAATCGAGAAAAGAGCCGCATAGCCCTCCGTTTAGCAGTGCTGATTGCCACATCCAACCTTTAAATTAATTCAGGTTTTAAATCCCTTTACATGCGGTGTTTTATTACCCCCTAATACAAAACAAGGACTGTTGCCAACAAGCCAGGAACCAAACTAAATTAAACACAGTCTCAACACAACTTGACTGTGAGGAAAAGAGTAAACAAATGGTCCCATTCAACAACTAAATACTAAATGAAGTTAAAATCATGGAAAAATGATGCTGGAACAGCAGAGAAACAGGTGAAAGAAATAACACACCCTGGATGAACCTTACATTTGGCCTTCATACAGTTCAAACTACACTTCCCACAGTGCTGCCCCTCTACTTAGCAACATCCTACAGTGTTATTACCATTAATTAGCATTTGAACAGTGGGAGAAAGGTGGTAGAGTTCTTCATAGTAAGCCAATTTATGGCCAATTTATCTTTCAGCTGGAGTTCTAGTGCAGACTGAAAAACATTATTTCTGAATGATAGTTCTGTATGTTTTGGCATTAAATGGAGATTGGATAAAACCATGTAATATGCCAACTCCCTGCTGACATAATATCATGTGTGTGATCTTATATTTGACTGTAATAACACAAACTGGTGAAGGAGTGCTATCCCAGATTAATGGCTCGCGGTTCAGTTAGAGTGCAAACAAGCGTAAAAAACTGGCATTGCTATATATTATGATGGTAAGACATGCCCCTAACAGCATGTAATTCATATTTGTCTTGTATACATACATATATATTGTACATATATATTTTTATTTATAGGTGGTAACATATGGCTCTTCAGTAACATCTAAAGGCAGCTGTGGGGACTGTAACATCTACAAAGTCACGTTTTGAAAGCTATTCTATATTGAGATTACATTAGCTAACTGTTAGCTGTGTACTTCAGCACAGTACTTGAAAGATAAGACCTGATCAGATGCTAAATAATGAATCTGGCAATTGGCTGCATAGCCTAACAATGACTAGTGTTATTACATTTTACAAGCTGCCACTGCTTAAGTGAGCACTAGTTGGTAAAGTTAACTTCACATTGAAGTCTCACATTTTTTTGCACTATAAATGGACAAACAGTCAGAAATGTAGCACACAGTGAGTTTTGTTGGATATAATGAGCCACTCAGTAATGTGCAAGGTGACTTTTACTAAGCTGCGTCAAAAAAAGAAAAACAAAGCATATGTGGCTGGTAGAGAAATTAAACCAGGTGCATAGCATACAGTGTGTTGTTCAGGGGACTTGCAGATTAGAGCATTCACAGACCTAAACAGACTAAGCTTAATACAAAGGCCTGACAATTTTAAGCAGCCATTGAGGTAACAGAAATTACATTATTATATATAATATATGCAAATCCTCACTGATGAATTATGGTCATATTGCAGATTGCACCTTTAAATTGAGATAATATCTAAAAGTGAATGAAATTTAGTGAGTACCTTGGTTGTAAGGTCAGTGTTCACTTTACTTCTTATTTAAAAAAACAACAACAAAACACTACACTTAATGGTGACTGGTGAATACACACAATCATTTCAAGAAATGTCATATGAGTCTGATGTTCACTGAAAAAATTGAATTTTTTTGCTTTCCTCTAATCACCTATCTAGTCATTGCCTTTTTAAAAAGGATCTTCAGTAAAACTCCTCTTTCCCCTCTCTAATATTATAATATGCAATATATATAATAATATTCTAAACAAACCCAAGTGTTTGTTAGACAGACAAATGGCTTCAAACAATAGAGTTGCTTAGTGCGATGATCCACCCTGATCCAGATACAAACTTTTCAAGATTACCAAATCTGGATTACAAGTGCTCTAAATGGGACTACATATCACATTGGAGGTTACTAGCTATTTAAAGAGCAGGAGGAATAGTCAGTGTGGGGTCACTTTAAGTGTTTTTATTTGAAGAGACAGAAAACTGCACAATAAAACAATACAAACATCCCTTTCCATTTTCAATTTCTTTTAAACAGTCAGATCCCTCATCTGACCCACAACAAATAAATAAAAACAAACAAATATACATTACATACATATTATATACATATATACTGTGTATATATACACAGTGGGCATATATATATGTATAAACTCCAGCGTTCTCTCAGCATGAGGGACTGACTGGCTGTGCAATAAGGGATGCCATTCTTAGGAACTACTTTTGACTGGTTCATCTCTGATGATTTATTGTAATTAATATACAGTGATAAATGAGAGTTAAAATGAAAATATAATAAATATTATTTTTGTTTGATATTGACAGCTGTTTGGGAGATTATTTTTCTTTTTTTTTGGTTTACTGTAATGAAAGGCATGATAGGTAGCCTAATGTCTACTATATCACTGTAATGGTTAAAAAAGTCAAGTGCAAAAAATATAAATTCAATTTAATTCAGTTTTATTTATACAGTGCCAAATCATAATAGGTTATCTCAGGGCACTTTTCACATAGAGCAGGTCTAGACTGTACTCCTTAATTTACAGAGACCCAACATTCCCCCATGAGCAAGCACTTGGCAACAGCAGCAAGGAAAAACTCCCCTTTAATGAGAGGAAACCTCCAGCAGAAACGGGCTCTAGGAAGGCGGCCATCTGCCTTGACTGGTTGGGTTGAGAGAGAAAGAAGGAGGGGGGAGAGGGGAGAGAGAGACATAGCAACAACAATAATAACAATAACACCGATAATAATAATAGAAATATGACTAGTAATAATAACAGCAGGCGTGGTGTCGAGGCAGGACACCAGAGAAAGCACAAAAACTCTGGGGAAGAAGCCAAGTTAGTAACATGCATTAATAGTACATGAATGCGTGCAGATGGAGAGGAGGAGGAGGACAGAGGAGCTCAGGGCATCATGGGAAGTCCCCCAGCAGTCTAGGCCTATAGCAGCATAACTAAGGGCTGGTCCAAGGTGAGCCTGGCTGGCCCTAACTTACAAGCTTTATCAAAAAGGAAAGTTTTAAGCCTTCTCTGAAATGTAGAGAGGTTGTCTGCCCCCCAGACCAAATCTGGAAGATGGTTCCATATAAAATAAATGTATATATATACTACACCATACAAATGTATTATTTGATCAATTTTAAAGTTTTATTACATTTTGTTCCTGGCATTCACCCTGAAACCACCCTTCTGCTGGGATCAGGATAATCCTGATGTTTTGGATCAAAGGTATCCCAATCCTACTAAAAAGTTTTGAACATATACTGAAGGTTTGATCCAGATCAAAACCAAGACTGGATTACGTGATCTGATCTGATTTCAGAATCTTTTTTTTCTTTTGAGCAACCCATTTTCAAGCTTTGATCCAATCCGATAGCTGAAATCCGATCAGATTACTTATGAACAACTGGGCTGGTGATCTGCACTTAGAGGCCACTGGGTCAGCCAAAGCAGAAACAATCACCTGTAAGACCTGCTGCCAACAGTCAGAGCTGTGTCCACAGGCAGGTCCTGTTAGCCCACAGGCAGCAACATCGCTGAAACCAGTGGCTATGTTGGCTGTAGCACCAACATCACCAGGCAACAAATGTCAAGGACAGAGAGAACTTTATAGTAAACATGAATAAATAGTTATCTACAACAAGTATTGAGAAGCATTTTGTCAGATTTGCAAAGAAGCACCAGGGACTGGTTATTTTTTTCAAGGAAACAACACCTGGCATGTATTACCCGAATTTTGCGAATGGCAACACATATTGGATCAATTCAAAAAGCAGCAGAAGTCAGACTGTCACTGTAAACCTGCTTCCAAAATTTCAAGCAAACAAGCAACCAATTTATGGAGTGTTCATTAAGGTTTTCCATTGCACAAATTCAAAATGTACACTAAATACAGGTGGATGGAAACTGATAATTTTGTGGTTGTTTTCCTGTGAGTGTCCAGTGACCAAATCTTGAACTAAGACAACAATTGAAACTCACTCACTGATTTATGAAAAGTAAATATATTCTAAGTGTATGATTTTTCCTTCCTGCTGGGAACATTGAGCCTCTAACTTGCCAAAATAAACATTAACATGTATCCATTGTTGTTACTTTTGTTCCAGAGAAAGATGCATGCTATCCTGATGATCGGCTGCTTTGTCCTCGCTGCAACAGACTACTTCCTCGGCTCTGCCCACATGATCCCTGATGAGAGACTCTCCACCAATAGGGTCGTTGTAGCTAATGCTCTGTCTCAAAGCCTTGACATGGGCTCACCGCCTGTTGTTATTGTAGGTAAGTCTGCGAGTTTCAATTTGAAACAGAAAAACAAAAGGGTTTGGTAACTTTATTTGTAAAGCCACAGTCCAGAATAAATATTACTGATTAAAATCATAAATTACAAAAATGCAAGATAGCTATTAATCTAACCAGGGATCTATGAATTAAATGGTGGCAACAAAAACTGTGGTAGACTAACCTCCACCACAAGTTTATTGCTAGAAAGCACATGAAAGTTGACTCACTGTATTTGTGAGATTGGATGATGCACCCTAGGATGGGCTTTTAGGATGATATTTAACAGAATCCCTGCCGTTGTGATGTATAATTGACGTATCAGTATCATTCCAGTACCATTTATCATCATGTATGCTGATGATACCTTTTTTTACTGCTGTGAAAGTTTCAGAAGTATCCTCGTTTACGAATGTTGTCTTTCAGAGTTACCTAAATCAGTGAAGAAAAACAAGAAAACAAAGAAACAAAAAAAGGTGGGCCAAAAATAAGTTTTGAATCCAATCAGATAATGATTGATAATGTGATAACTATTTATACATTGTGCTAGCTGTATTTATTGCATATTTATTGAAATGTGTTCCTTGTGTGACAGTATAATCTCAACTAAATGTTCAATTTACTAGCTTTTTTTAAACTTCAACTACTTCTTATGGTTCTGACCATGAGATGCAGTTAAAGGCCTAAAAAAAGCTAATAAGTGGACCTTTTGAGTTGAGATTATCATGTCTCACATACTGTTGCCAAAGTCAAGAATGAACTTCCATGTTTAAAACTTGTTTCCTTTTCTCTCATACATATGCACGATTTTTACCCAGAACACATTTTAATATTTCCATCTTTTTCTGTACTCATATTTTCTTTTTTCTTGCATGTTTCAGTCATTTTTCTGTCTTTGCTTTATCTTTTTTTTGCTTGTTTTTCAAATGACAGCGGCAAACTGTAAAACAATATGATCTCATGTATTGTTACCACTTCTCTCTTTCTCTCAGACCAAATTTAGTGTGAAGAAACGTCCTCCTCCTCCTGCTGACTGCATTGCCCTATGGGGAAGCTGTAAATCTCCAGGCAATGTGTGCTGTGATTTCTGCGCCTTCTGCCAGTGTCGGCTCTTCAGAACTGTCTGTTACTGCCGAATGGGCAACCCTCGCTGCTGAACAGCCGGCCGCAGCCTGAACCAGCTCAGAGCTAACAGAATAAAACTTCATGCTAAAACAAACAACTTGAAGTGAACACTGTGAGAGGTGAATCATTTCTAGTTCTCGGTTTGTAACTTTGCCTAAAATTCACTGCATGAAAGCACTTTATCACAGACGACTGCACCACAGTGAACTTTCCTAAAATCTTACAGGGTGTAATGCTTATAGCACTTGATGAAACTCACAAATAAAAAAAAAAAGTTTTTTTTATTTTACTTTGAGCTTTTAGCACGCATGAATACAGTATGTCTGCTCAAAACATTTATATATGTTTTATTTTTTACACAGATACATGAATGTGTATCACACTTAATTAACAATGGGCATCAAACATTTTTATGAAGCTCTGTAAGAATAAAGTTCCTGTATGTTTTATATGACAGTGTTTTTGTTTTATTTAAAGTTTCTATACTTAAGGGCCAATGTCAAGCATTTAACTCCTTCTTAGCTGTTGGCTAGAATTTTCTATTGATTTCTCTACCAAAGGGAAGTCATATGTATTTGTGAACTATGTGGGATTGAGTCAAAATTAACAACATTGTGTGTGTTCATGAAAATGAAGGAATACAGTACATGGAGTGGCTCACTGATGTGTTTTTGGACAACTTTTGGAGCTCTGTGGCTAAGAGTAATAAGATATATCAGATTTAGATAAGCAGACAATACCATCTTGGCTGATGGGGAAAAGAAACCAACTTTATATGAAGTGTAACATTCCTCTCTGCCATTCTACAAATGAATAAGATATGTTTAGCTCAATAGAAACTTAACTGAGACAAAGCAGAGGATGTAGGGCCTGTCTCAAGTTTATCCAGAAGCTGCTCCACTGTTTATTATCTTGTTTAATCAGTGCTTTAATTTTCTTATCATCTGTATTTTATCACTGAAGAATGTAAATTCTGCTCAGGAGTCAGCTACTTCAGTTTTAAATCACTGCCTGACTGTTTGGTAGATAACATATTTCCAGGGACTTCCAGGCTGTGATTTCCAGTAGGTCATTGCTACATTATAATAAACACATGAGTGTTCACATTCCCTTTGGAAATAATAATGAAGAATGATGAGATGTTAGTGAGAATTGTGGTCTTTAAATGATTGCTTGCACTGGATGTTAGTAGTCTGGATGATCATCAGTTTGGACTGGAGGGAAAAATCTGGCCTCAAAGAGCAAAAAGAAAACAAAGCTTCTTCTCCCTTGACAACCACCAATGGAGCAACTTTGACAAAAGCGGCTTCTGCGGCTGCTCAGCGGCCAACAACAGATAAGAGTTGTAACTACAGAGGTTTAAATGCTCAAAGAGTTTAAAGGCTGGCTTTGTCTCTAAGAATTAAGGTTTAAAGGGTGCTCATAGGATGCAGGACATTTAGGAAAGTACATTTTGTAAAATAAATATGTTACTTTTTTCCTTCTACGAAATGGTAACACTTTTTAGCTGAAATTACTGGCAAATACAGATAGTTTTTGGTGGCAGGATATTGCTTTACCAATCAGGAGTATACATGTTCCTTTTTAATTGTTGATAAAAAATTATGAGGTGATCAACAAATAGTTTTTGTTGATGAAATTAACTTGCCTTGCGAGGCAGCTGGATTCACAAGATCACATGAGAATCCATCTTGTAAGGCTTCAAGTTATAAGCCTGTGTCTGAACCACCAATGGTTCGAACCAATTGGCGTCCTATGAGGATTCTCAAGTGATCTCGTAATCTCATGATCTCGCGAATCCAGCTGCCTTGCAAGGTAAGACAATGATAGACAGTGAAAGACAGATGGTTCATCCATTCACCAGCCAAGTATTTTTTGAAAGTGCCTGCCCTTTTCCAAACAGTTTCCAAGGATGAGTTCTCAGATGGTTCTGTGTAACAAACCATCTGGTGCGTTAGGTTAAAAATGAACACTGATTAACATGGAATAAATTGACCTTTCGCTATTGTTAATGAGTTGCTTAATATATTGATAAAATACTGATATTTAACAAGGGTTTCAAGGTTTTTATTGTCATTCCGGCACATGTACATGTAAAGGAATGAAATTAATATTGCTCAGGTTCCAGGGCAATACAAAACTCAAAGCTCATTATTTTGTTTTTACATATAGTCAGTAGAGTTGAATCTCACAGCTCTCATCCACCCCTCTAAATAAAAACACTAGTTTTAAAGGTGCACTATGTAAGATTTGGCCACCTACACCAAACAAATAGAGAGGAGCATGTCACCAGAAAACACAGCTCTCCCCACCCCACCCTTCCCCTTACCCCAAAACACATCACCCCACCACCACAGAATTATCACTCATTGAGTATTGCGTAAAGTTTACTGTTTACAGTGAATCTGACATTAGAGCCAGCAAAAACTGCCAAAGAGCTGCACAGATCAGTTCATTGGATCATGCAGCTGATATGACCAGCTGTATCACCCGGCCAGTGGTTGCAGCAGCAACATCTCCCGACAACATTGACACAAATTTCCAAATAGGCATTATTTGGATAAACTGACCACATATTGGAAATCTAAATGGTTACTGAAAAAATATTAAAAGTTAATAAAGTGACATATTAACAGACCTACGGCGAAACTTACAGTAGCTTTCAACCTGGCTTAAAATCTCCACCACTGCTGCTGTGGTGGCTCGGGGCAGTGCTACTTCTTCTTCCTGTCATATTGGACTGAGGGCAGACTGGACACTACAGCGACTCACTATCGCCCTTGAGGTACAAAGTGGTATTACAAGATAGGACAGGCATGCTAACTTCAGTGGATACCTCTGCAACACAATATATAGATGTCTTTGACATAATATCAAAACTGTTATTTCATCATGTTCTGTTGACAATTTTAGTTAATTTTTGAGTGAGTTTAAACTAAAATTCTGACCAAATCTTACACAGTGCACCGTTAAGCAACTGTTTTCATCAAACAAGCCCATAAACCTATTGTATGTTACCTAGTAAATAGCATACAGGTAAAGTTAGAGACCAGTTGATGAAGAAAGTGGAAACCCTAGCAGCTAAAAAGACAGATATTTTTCTAAGGAGTTGGTGGAGACCAAAACAGAGCTAAAATGAGAGTGATTACTACATTCATCAGGACACAATCGTGACTTTAATGAGATGATAATGCTGCTGCTGTTTGTTATCTATGACAACAACAGGAGTATTTCTGCCACCTAGTGGTCAGAAAATCCTCTAATGTACCTTTAAAGTAATATTAATATATAAGACAGATAGTACAGCAACTTAAAAACAGATAAAGATGAGGGGAAAAAAACAAATTAATAGATCTGACATACAATTGGAAACAGGATGGATCAGACACGAGATATCATTCATCACATCACATTAAAACATGCACCTGCTCTTAAACATGAATAACAATAATAAAATTCACATGAGCTGAGTTTCCAGGAACAACAGCAAGTCCAATAATATCTAAGCAGGATCCAAGTCAAATAACCATAATAGCTTGTGTCAAGTAGAATGATTGATAACTATTAGGTAATATGTAAGTAAAAACATCAAAACAACCCATGATGTATTCCATCTCGCCAAGATAGTTTCATTATTTAAGAGGACCTCAACGTTCTTTTCAGACTGACCGTTTTAGGCCTGCACCTTTATGCTCTTTCTTGTGTTCACATGTGAATTGTACATTGTCAGTATTGGTATTTTTGTACATATATAATTTATATTCTCCAGTGTAAATGAACAAGAAGCTGTTAAATAGTTTGACTTAAGCAATATAACATAACAGCATAGCATTATATTAATCTTTAGATTACTGTCTAATTTATAGCAATGGCTTGAAATTTGAAAGATTAGCCCTCTACTTAAATTTGTTTTTTTTCCCATCAGTATGTGGTATGTATGTAAGATTGTGGAAGCTGTTCTCCTTTCAGATTGCCAGATTGTAAGTATTACTACCAAGGAGGATTTGCCCCAACATTACCGGGCTTGAATTTATTTGGTCGAGGCAATTTTGCAACATTCCTAGTCCTTCCTGAAGTGGGCTTAAGGCATCTGGTTTGGAGAGAAGTGGGACAGAGGAAGAAGGATTATCACAGACAGCTGGGAGACAGACAGACTTCTGAAAGGACAAGAGAAAGATGCTGAAATACTGACAGAGAGCAGATCACACCACATCAACTCAGGGTCTGCCATTTTGTGGATGCTTTTATTCAAAGCTCTTAACGGTTCAGCGAGAAGGAGGTCAGGGGAACTCCACCACGTTTACACTTCAAAGTCTGTTTACAGGTCTCAGGGAGCACTACTACTTTTGTGGCTCCAGAGTGAGGTGAACAAAATCTGATAAATTGCATCAAGTGGTGTCACTTGAGTCAACATCGGTTGGAGCTGCAGACTATAAATTAGCGGCCAGGTTGCATTGTGGGTAATGTAAGCCAACCCTGTCTCCTAGAAATTACGTTCATGTACGACTAAATAGCAACAGCAAATATGTTTTGCTAGAAACGTGATGCTTTTTTCTCAACATTAATTAACATATTTGGCGAGTTAGAAAGATTTTGATACTGAACATATGGGTGAAATTTTCCGTGACAATGTAGGTCTTTTTTTTCCATCAAAACATCTGATGGTGCAGATAAATATCTGATAGTAATAACTATGGTATCATTTAACTTTTTATGGTTATGTTTAGGCACTGGCAGCACTTCATTAAGTGTATGGAAACATTGTGGTTTGGATTTTAATTACCACATGTTAACACTAAGAGACCTTGGTCGTCACAGTTACAATAATAACAATGTGGTTAAGGTTTGGGAACAATCGTAGTCATGGTTTAAAAAAACAATACTGATTGGAAATTCAATCTTTCATGGTGAAGCCTGATATTGTTGACCCATCCATCCACCCTGACCTCTTTCCTACACATACTTTATAACTTTAAAGTAATCTGATTTCCTCTTTTGCTCCCATCATAATTACTACGACCACTAGAACTTTGTCACTTGAACATAAACATATGTCGCTCTGGACAAAGAGGCTTGTTTATTGCCACCCATAAAGTCATGTTAAACCACCTTCAATCATCTGCATGCTGAACACATTATTCAGTGATGCAATACCAGTCAGAAGTGGACATAAATACCGCTGTGCATTGAACATCTGCTCCCCCAAAGCAGTAATAAAAGCAGCCTGTTTTTCAAGGAAGACGCCCACGTGAGGGGAAGAGTCAAACTGGAGGTCTAATCCTGAGTATTTTTCCAAGCGGAAAAGCAGAATCCTTGTAGAGTCAGAGATGACGATGTGTTGAAGTACTTTGAGACACAAACAGTACACAGTCCTGCTGTCACCGGAGCCAAGGGCCAATTAACAAACATCCTATGACATTTAACCTTACTATTTTGTACCATAATATTTCCAAAGTTAAAGATTGTTTCTTGAGAGGCAAAGCTCTACATCACATCTGGGATTTTAATGAATCTTCGCAGAAGTAATAACACATAATACACTAAATTGTGAAACAATATTGTGACAGAGTTAAGATGTTTTTCATTCACAGCCTCTATACCACTTTAGTTGCTGTTAGCAGTGAGAGAAAATAAGAGTTGCTAGTGACGAGATCTGGCAAGACCAGCATATGAAGGAGACAAGCACAACCTGTTTTTGATTCACGCCCTCTCTACCTCTCTAGCTGCTGCTAGTGGTGAGAGAAAATAGGAGATGCTAGTGACGAAATCTGGCAAGAGCAGTATGTGAAAGAGACAAGCACAACCCGAAATATAAGGTGTAATGTCTGAAAGTATTTTTGGTCGAGTTGAACTTTTTTGCTAGGTTCCAGAGTGGCTGCAAATGGCCTGTCCAAAGCTCTGGCATACTACAAGGTATGTATTTGTTGTAATATAAGCTGTTACATTGGATTATGTTGTATGGTTATGGTGAATCTATTCTGTATTTCAGGGATGTTCTGAGCTCTAAGCAAGAGGCCCTTAGAAATCATCTAAATGTCATAAATGTATCCATCAAAATCTGTATGTGTACTGTTACTTTCCTTTTACATTTCTCACACAAGTGACTTTTGTCTTCATCAGGAGACACATTATTTCCAACACAATTCTTTCTTTTTCTCACCAGTTACAATAGTTCAGTACAATAGTGCTATAACCATGTACCACTAGTAGGGTGCGCTGAAGCAACACTGCTGAGCAAAAATAGACAATTTAACCTCTCTATATAAAGCAAGGAATCTCTGTCTGTCTGTATGTATGTATGTATGTTTGTCCTTTGCATATCTTGAGAACCGTTCATCTGATCGACTTCATACCTGGCAGGTGGATTGCTGTGGAATTGAGGAAGGACAATGTTGATATGTGAAGTTATTTAGATGAGCGGTTCTCAAGGAATATATAAAAAATACCTTATATATGAAAAATTTCTTCTTCTGCCCATGGAGTCAACGAGCAGAAATACAGACAGCGCCACTCTGCCATTGCAGTCCACATTGTGGTTGGATGTGGGATTGTAGTAGTGTTAATGACTTGAAAAAATATGAGATCTAAGCTCTACTTTTGAACTGTGTAATGTTACTGTGCATGAAGCTTGGCATGTATGTTCAAGACTTGTGCTGGATGTCTCAGGCACATTCAGAAATATATAAAAATACCTAATAAACAACTTCTACAACATTGATTTGCTTCTTCTTCTGCCCGTGGAGTCAATGAGTGGAAATGCGGACAGTGCCACGCTGTCATCACAATCCACATTGTGGTCGGAGGTGAGATTACATCTGTAGTGATAAGAGCTACCATAGAGAATGAATTGAAAAAGGTTGGAGAGTTCAGCTCTATTCCTGTTCCTCACACATGGATCTTTGTATGTAGACATAATGCAAGATGTCTCAGGCACATTGTGAATGGGCACTACAGTTCATCCAATCAACTTCAGCTCAACTCAAAATTGTAGTCTCCAGATATTCTGCATGTGAGGTGTTTAGGGAGCATTGGTAAATTGTAGCATCTACGGATAGCCTGCATTTGAGGCGTTTAGAGATATCGGGTCAATTATGGCATCTACTGATAGCATGGATGTATAATAAGCATTTTCTCCATAGACCACCATCATAAAAGAGACTGTAAACAGTTGACAAGACAGTCTGTAAAACTGTTGACCTTGAAATGCGAACAAGGTCAATTATGACTCTTTCTATTATAAATTTTTGATCCATGGAGGTTTTACATTTGTAAAACTTTCCTCGAGCTGAGAAAAGCAATTTCAAAATCTGTGATGTAAAGTCTATGGGCCGAGTGGGAGCTCAAGGGCAGGGCCAACGGGAGAAACACTACTGCGCATATTCAGTGGGCCACACAAAACGGAAGTAAACCCGGAAGCTACAAACTTTTTTTTGGCATATGCACCAGGAAAGCAATTCTCATTAGATCGAATGGGCGCCATTTTTGGTCCAGTGTCGAGCTCTTATAATACATCCATGACTGATAGCCTGCGTGTGAGGCATTTAGGGAACATCGGTAAATTGTAGTGTCTACCAATAGTCTGCATGAGAGGTATTTAGGGAACGAGTACTGTTCTCTCTAGGTATTGAGAAATCAGCCTGTTCTGAAGAGGCACGTTTTGGACGGGCACTTCACTAGTACTGTTAAAGCAGCACTAAAGTGCCGCCAATCATTGAAATTGAATTCTATGTGAGTTTATTATCAACAAAATTAAAATGTGAACACCATCAAACCCACACAAAACAAACAAAACGTTAACATATAACATATTCCACAGGGTTAGCAAACATGTACTAAGGTATCACACCAGTGTATTTAAATAAATGAAAATAAAAATACTCTGCTTGGAACAACAATGTGTGTCTGATATGGTTTTTCCACAAAAAAGTATAACTACCAAATTAAAATCCTTATAATCACATCTCCTCCTTCACCCTCATTAAAAACTCAAGAATCTATTTGTTTTTATTTCAGAAGTTTAACTGCAGACACAAGATTTCTAATACTTTATTGTAAAGTCCATTCTCAGTGTATGTGCACTGGAGGCTTCAAGTTTCCATATCACACTTGTGTAAGTTGAATAATGGACCAAAATTGGCTTCCTATTTGTGATGTCACAAATCCTGCTCATAGGCCCACCCCTTAAAACCAGATTTTCAGTGAGCCCAGAGAAACTTTCCACATTCAGCAGATGAATGTGAAAGGAGCTTTCTAGTGTCAAATTCTGCACATGGCGCATTTTATCATAGATGTAAGTATGTGATTCCCAGCTCCTCCTGTCCACATGTTGAAATGTCCTCAGGCAAGACACTGAAACCCATAGACTGTATATAAAGATGGATGTAGCGAGGTGTGACATCACCCATTGGTTTGCATTGGAGGCAGTTTGAAACCCAGAGTTGCTTGCTTACTGGGAACACAGAGCAGTGCACAATTGAGCTAACGTTAGCTACTTTAGCTAAATTGTGCTAACAGGGAAGGTGTCATAATCAAGTGCCATTAAACTTACCAAAATATTGCTACAATAGTCCGACTCAGTGCGAGTCCAAGAGCCAGGGAGAGCAGCAGGTGAGTGAACTGTCAATCCTAACTGTCAATCAATGGCTTCATGTGGACATCAAAGCTACTATAAGTTTTCAAATCTTATTAACAGAGCAATCATTTCCAAAACGACACCAGCACACTTATTAGAGGGCCTGAATTTATTATTTAATTTAGAGATCATAATGACTCATTGAAATAAATTATTGACCTAGTATTTCTAGAGAGAAGTTGATGCTTTTTGAATGGGAGTCAATTGGAGCCAGGGATTTTTTTTAAGATGACATCTAGTGGCTGTCGGTGGCATTACACTTTAAGGTACTTTTGTATTGGGTTTTGCTCCAAGCTGTCGTAATTGCCAAACCCAAATTGCTTTTGGCCAGTGTTTTGTAGTATACTTTCCTTGATACCTGTAGAGACAAATAAGAAAATATGTTGTTTTGAATGAATGGACAGTTTACTTTTAGTGTCTGAGTGCAGAGCCAAACAAAAGTACAAATGGTACACAGATATACAAAATATTACTTTGAAGCTCAGTTTTGGTTAAACAAGAAAGCTAAAAGCATGAAGTAAGAAAAAAATTAAGCCCAGAGAGACCGCATTTAAACCATTAAGGCCTGGTGGGTTAATTAACTACACATAATGTCTTTAGTTACGAAATCCACGTGTTTGCCAGTTTCAAGAACATTTCAAGATAACATGCAGATGAAAAGATTTTAAAAAAAATCTTTTCAGGGAATAAGGTCAGGGAATGACACTCAGTGGATCAGCTGTTATGTTCAGATTCTGTCTCTAATTTCAAGTACTTTTTGAGGTACTTTCTGAAAGCCAATATGTTGATGAAGGACTGCAAATAAGGTTTTAAAGCACTTAGTGGGTCTAACACCATGTGATGGTGTTGAGGTGCACTTTCCCTGTACATTTTAAAAATCAGCTAAGAGTGCAATGTCTGAAAAGCTCAAAGAGAATACATTTAGAAATAGAAACAATAAGTTCTTCTGTCATAATCTGTCATCTAGAATTACTTATTGGCCATGGATATCTCTGTACCCTGTTTGTACAGGATTATGATGAGAAATAAATTGACCAGAATGTCTGAAGGACATAAAACACCTTCAGAAAGTGTCAATACTCAACTTGTAATGTAGAGAGATAGATCTTTTATGCCTGAAGAATGGGAACAGCCACACCAGAAGGTCCTGTTTTATCTTAAAGTATTGCCTGTTCACCCCAGATGCTAATCATCTGGGGGGACCCAGAGGCTAATCATCTGTGATCATACACAATTAGCTGATGAGTTCTGGTAATCAGAAACCCAAAACCTGTCAGTCTTCCTTTCATATCTACACTGACAGTCAGCCAGTTTTTCGTGTCTAATTTCAACATACAATCTGCCAGATTCAATAGTGCATGCAGAACAAATTTTCCCCGATGGACTTTGATTAAAAGAACATCCACCATGTGTAAAGGCTTTATACTCAAGCACAGAGATACACGAGGAGCTAATTGTTGTACCTAAAAGTACATTCTTTCCAGATGTACCGTCACGTTCCAAGCCCCCACAAGATCAGATATGTCCCTTTTGATCCACCCTTCCAAGTTTTTTGTTCCAATTTGTACTAACACATTCTGAACTAAAACTACAACACAGCTTGCAGTAGTCAGACCATGACGGTGACATCTTTGTCATATTTAGGTTATCTGATGCGAGCTGTCATGGAAGGTGGAATGAGTCACACTTGATGTGAAGAGCAGCAGGTGCAAGCAGTTAAAGAGGCTGAGCAGGCAGCAGATGTTCAAAAGCATTACAAGTTCAAAAGCATTACTGTGGTTTAAAAAAATAGAAAAAAAAAACACTGGGGTAATGCTATTTTTATCACACAAGCATTGCTCTTACAATAAGAAGTATACAGCCCCAGAGATAATCACTTAAAAAAATTGCTCTGTCAACCAGGTTTCTCTTAAAGCTCCTGCACAATGTCCTGGAAATAAAACTTTCTGTGTTCTGACTTTTGGGAACAAAATCATGAATACAATAATAGTGTTGTTCAAATGGACTCTTCTTGTGATCAATGTAAACACGACCAAACTTCAAAACCAAAATTCATAGGTGACAACTGTTTCATGTCTTAATTTTAATGAATTAAATAGTTTCTTCACAAGCTAGTTACACAAGTCATGGCAAAAACTTTGAGTTTTCATTTGCCGATCTACAATTTTGTTGACTAATGACGATGATTGCAGCTGTTGGACAATATGAATATATAATACATAATAACTTTATAGTCCCTATGACAACTGTTATGTGTTCTGTGGATTATAGTAGGGTGTTTCAATTCTGTAGCTATAATATTACGGCTTTTCTGTAGTTAGTGTACAAGAACCCAACATAGCACGGAGTCTGGAAATGACCATTCGCTAAGCTTCACCACATTTTTGTTGGTCCTTGATTCTTCCTATTTCTGGCTGGCGACCTTTGATTTTGCTGTCTGTAATGAATGTTGTCACTTAGAGATTTAATTTTTTGAGCTCAGCATCTCTTACACTTACAAGAGAAAAGTCTTTGAGGATAAGGACTAACCAGTGAGAAGGCTACAGGAGTGTAAATCTCCCCAAATCCATGTTGGACAGGGTTGCTAACATTACCCCACACTCCCTCTGACATAGTAGCACCCAGGACTGGCTTCCATACAGTAGGGTAATAGACTACTAAACAGTGGATGTGCTAACTCTACTTACTTTTTAAGGCCACAAATGTAGGTATTTTGCCAAGGAAGTAGGCATGTGCTGCGTTATGTCACTACAGTAAGCTAGTAGCTGGACATGCTAACGTTTACAGCTTACTTTACAGTAGATGACCACGCTGTCTAATTCATTCCTACATTTCTGCTGTTGTGTTTTTGGTCTTTGAAAGGAAATAAAAAAGAATCGACCCCCAAACTCTTTAAATGCTCCTGCTGGCACTCTTGCCTCATTTACACAGCTTTAATTTGTGGAGAAATCCAAAGTTTGACAGACCTGCTGTAGCATTGCACAGTGGGAGTGGCTGCTGGTTCCAAAAGTATTTTTCCCCATTCTGTATTCCCACTTCAAATTCTTTTTTAGATGATATGATCAATATTAACATTGAAACAGTCTCCTGGATAATGTAACGATCCTTGGTTTATTTTATGACCACCAGTTTCAATGATTTCGACTTAATTTTTGAGAAATCACATTTTGTGCATGATGTTGGTGGACGACAGTCAGAGGTGCAAATCAGAGTGGTAATGAATTTAAAATGCTTTGTTATTGAAGTTGTAAACAAAACGCGTCACTGTAGTCGCTAAATTCACTCAAAAGAGGCCCAAAAGTGAACTCATTTAATATGCAACACCATAATCTTTAGCTTCTGCCCACTGTTAGTGGCACACATGACCAAGTCTTAAGCTTGGTGATGGTTACTAAGCTAAGCTATGATTGGATAATCGCCATTTTCGGAGAGGGGTTGAGCAAACAGTAAAATGGGACTCAGGTCTACTCTCCCTGCTGTGACAATCTTCTGGACTAGTTGTGGGACGTTCAAGTGTTTGAACTGTCTCTGTATTCAAAATGTTGAGTATTTCAAGTTTTCCAGTACTGGGTGCTGTGCACCTCTCAGCCCAATATAATGCGGGACTCCCTAACCAGATGTGTGTGTATCAAATGGTCAAACAGTAGATCAGAATGTATGGGATGTCTCTGTTGTTCAAGATGACGCTCACCGCAGTGTAACATGCGAAGCTACAGCATGGTCTGTAAGCACTGATGCTGTCGTCATTGTGCTAGGAGAATAATTGCAATCTGAAGTCTGTTTTGCCAAAATATGAACAATATATCACCTTTCTTACCAGGGGAAATAACGCACTGGACCAATGCTACAGTAATATCAAAAAGGCAGTCCCCGAGTTTAACTTTGGTAAATCTGACCACATAACCATCATGCTGCAGCCCCACATACCAAGGAGCTTAAAGCTGAACCAATCACAGTCAGGACTGTGCAAAAGTGGTGCAAAAGTGGTCAGAAAATGCATTGGCGGAACTCCAGGACTGCTTTGAGACAACTGACATAGGAGTGTTTAGGGAGGCCACAGACAACATCCACAAATGTACAGAGACTGTTAGCAGTTACATTAGCTGGTGTACATCCATGTGTGTGTCTCTCAGGACTATCCGGGTTTTTCCTAATCAGAAACTATGTTTAATCAAGATGTCCAAGTTAAGATCAGGGAATGCAACATGGCCTTCCAGTCTGGCAATAACCAACAGCATAGGTTTGCTTGTTATGCTCTGCTGTAATCTGCAGGAACAAACTGCGGGCCATTCTCAGAGACCCACATCATCCTGGACAATCTCTGTTTAGGTGGAGAAACTCCAGACACCAGCTAAGATACCACCGAACAGTGAGCATCAAAACAAACAGGAAGTGCTTCCACAACTATTTCTTCCCAATGGTCATCAGACTACCTGCAAAAGACATTCAAGCTGGTGTGAAATACCCTGCCTGCCTTTAGTCTTTATACTTTTTTATACTTTACTATGTACATCTTTTATTATCTGTTAATTGTGTTGTCTTTTTTATTAATATGTGAATATTTTATTTAATATTTTATTGTATTTTTATTACTTTACGTATTCATTATTATGTCTATGTCTTTATTGTATTTTTTATTACTTGACTGAGAGATCCGCACAAGAATTCCAATGCCCTTGTACACCTGTACCTGAGAAAATGGCAAATTAAGTCTTGAATCTTGAATTTTTAATCTTGAATTTTGTGTCGAGGGCAGCGAGTCTGTATGAGAGCTGCTATTAGTATCAGCAGCAGCTGAGTCGAGTTTATAAGTTTTTTGTACAGAACGGTCTCAGCACAGTAGCGAAGCATGTGCACAGTGTCATGTGTCAGTCAGTCACCACCTGCACTGCTTAAAACAAGCTAAACATTGTCACACAACACTCGACTAAGTGTTTGATAGTTTAAGGTTGTAATGCTTCAGGTTTTTATCACTGGCAGTTTGTCTGGTGACATATAAAACAAAGTATGCATGAGAAAACGAGGGCTTTAGAGTTTGAGTACGCAGTACATATCAGTAGCTTACAGACCTGATACATATGGAACCCACAAATGAATTGGCACTTTGGATTTGTTCGTTCATTTTATGCTAGCACTACTCTGGACAGAGATGTCTATCCTCTCCCTGCAGAAACTTGAGGAGTGGATAGTCTTCATAATTTGGACCACCTTGTCTGGCTGCAAGACTATAAAAGCTAATGTCAGTCAGCCATTCTTTCTCCTTCTCTCCCCTCGCCTTCACCCATTTGTATTATTTTCATCTGGTTTACTTTAACTCATTATGTCCAACCAAACTTCAGTCAGCTTAATTGGTGGAATTGCTGTGTTAGATGAAGCAATACACTACATTACATCGCATTAAATATTTTGGTTTAACAAGAGAAGTAGCAGCCAGAGGGAAAAAATAAGAGCCCAAAGAGACCAAGTTTAAACAATTAATCTCCAGGGGTTTAATAAGCTACATCATGCATTCAAGTATGGAAATCCATGTGTTTCCCAGTCTCAAGTACATGCAGATGACAGGTTTTAAAATATCTCTAAGATAATAGGTACAGAGGGACTAACAGTGGATCAGCTGTTAAGCGTGTACAGGTGTCAAGGTTGTGGGTTCAGATCCTGCCTCCAATTTGAAGTGCTGTCTGAAAGTCAATATGGTGATGAAGGACTGCAAAGAAATTTTGAAAACATTTAATTAGTTCAAGATCTCAAGTGTTTACAGATGCAGAGGTCGCAGGTTCAAATTGTTGACAGCCAGTATGCTTTCAAAGCTCTCAGGCACATGAGGGCAGTTTTGAGAGTGGAAACTCAAGCAAGTTTTTGTTCTATGTAGCCCTGAGATTTTGAAAATGATGGAAGTGTTTTAAGTAGATGCCATCAAGCAATCTTCCCACAGGAGTAAAATAGATATTTATCTTTCCTTTCTTAGAGGGTTCTGACACACAATACAATCACTGGGGCATTTATAGCTCTAATTTTGGCTCTTGTGTCTGATCTCACCAAGTTGCCCGTGAACCATTACTTTTTGAGTCAGGTTCAATTGCTGTTGACAGTTATAAAATCATACAGTGTCTGGTGATTAAAGATTCTAATTGCATGCTATGTGATCCAATCACTTGTTTGATTATTTCACACGTTACATTTTTACGACTGCAACTGTGTGTGAGCAGTGTGAAAGTGATCATAAAAGGCCACCTTCAGGCATGTTTTCGGACATATAAAAACAAACTGCTGAATAATTTCTATTGTTTTTCCATTAATAAAAATTATACAAATTCTTCAAAGCACATGAGTCATTCTCTCTCATTGAAAAGTGTATGAATATGCAAATATGCAAGTTGTCTCCCACTTCACTGAAATATTGCTTCTCAGTTAATGTGCACTGGAGGTTTCAACGTTCACACACTTGTGCATGTTGCATTTTGGACCAAGATTGGCATCCAAACAAGTAAAGATGCCACAAAATCATTCTTGGAGGTCTTAAACTGAGATTTGAGGTGAGCACGAAGAAAGTTTCGCCCTTCAGCAAATTAATGTGAAAACAACCTTTTAGTGACAAACACTGCACAGTGAAGGTTAAACATCCAGGAGGAGCAACAATAAGTAAAACACATCTTTTTGAGTCAAGGGGGCCAAAAACAGCCAAAGGAAAATTGAGCGGTGTGGCATGAATGAGGGGCTATTATAACTCAGGTTTTAGCTTCTAGCTCTCTCTCTGCAGAGTTTACAATCCTCTCTTTTCACCAATTTACCCAAATTTGCCTTAAAGGGATGTATTATGCACATTTCCAGGTCTATATTTATATTTTGGGGCTCTACTGGAATATCTTTGCATGATTTATAGTAAATAAAAACCAATGCTACCAATAGACGGCCATTTGTGGGCATGTGTGATTGACTGATGTCAGTTTGATGTGGAAGTAGAGGTACTGTAACTTTGCAAACATAGCGTTCACAGCAGGCTGAAGCTCTGGCTTTTGACTTTCAGGGAACATTTTTACATACATCCAACTCAAGTTTTGGGAATTTTGACCATGTTTAACATAGACATTGGACATCATAACAGTAGACTATATAAATGACAGAAAATTTTTAAAACGCATGTTATGTAGCAAAAGGAGACTTGTGGGTTTTGGCCCCCATCACTTCCATTTTAAGTGCATTATGAAAGGATCTTCTAATGGCCAGTATGAACAGGGGGCATGATTATGGCAAGAAAAACCTATTTCAATGTTAAGTTGGGCACCTGAGTAAGACATACTTGAAAAATAGTGAACCTGTCCTTTAAGCAGTTCCAATGCTGAAGATTAAATACATCTGTATATTTTTCTGTACAATCAACTATGAAGATGATTATATAAAAGCCAAGAGGTATTCAGCACCTGACAGTTATCTTGTTCCTCAGTGCTGTGTAGAGGTCACCTTATATGTTTTTTCATCCAAGCAGAACCAATATACATCGATAAAATTGTTCAGGTTTTCCTAATTTGGACCTAAAACCTACAAACTGTCACTCAGGCAGAGGCAGACACAGTGAGCTCAAAACTCCTGTTTATCACCCCCTTTATATAAGATGAGATTTATGAGTTGGCTCTTAAATAAGCATTCTGGTGGATTACAAATTGAGCTTATCTCTCTCAGCAACAGCAAAGCCCTTCTGTCAGCACCCTACATCATAAATTATTAATTCAAGAAAGCAGGTATGAGAAACAAGATTCTGTGTTTTATCAAGACACCAGCTCTCTACAAGCTCTGCTTCTCATTTCAACAAGCTATCAACTATGCCAATTGAAGAGGTATTCCAGAAATGTAGTCTTTCACTTTTATAAAGTTTGGGGAATTCGAAGAGACAGATTTTTAAAAAGAAAACAGAGGAGTGATCAAATGTAGAGAAATTATAGCTCTTATGGCTAAAGCTTCTTTCATTAAACCCTCCCTGCCTACTAATTGCCCATGTCTTTGTAACTCCATGCCGCACAAACTCCGCACCCCAGGCTGTTACAAATTTGTAGTGTCTAAGCTGTAGGTGAGCTAACCGTAATGATATTATATGGGGTTTATTTTCTTAGAAAGCTCCTCCAGAGCCACAGAAGATATTACAACTATGTTCACAGGCTGTGTAGTACTCCTCATGATGAAAAAATTATGACCTTCACATGTAAAATCTGTGGAATGCCCCTTTAGGTGTAGTGAATAAACAAATTAAATCCGCGGATGACCAACCATGTCTCCTTGAAATTACGTTCTTATACAACCAAATTATTTTCCCGGCTATGTTGCATTATTGAACTGCCTGGATTATGTTCACAGGCAATGTTTTTTCGAAAAATATATATTATATATCACACTCAAGTCGGAGGGAGGAGGTTGAGATGAGTGGGGGTTACAAGATACAGGATTCTGACACTAGAGACCTGGATTTGCATCCTGAGTCCTGCATGTGGTTATGTTTAGACAACAAAAGCGCTTTAGTGGAAGATTGTGGTTTCATTTAAATGTTAATAAAAATGTTGTGCTTCAAGTTATTGCAGACTTTTTTCTGTATTAAAGCAGATCATCTTTCTCTAACGTTGAAGGGGACATATTATGTTTTTTCTTGTTTTCTGTTATTTATATTTTATACTGTTATGATGTTGGATATATATGCTAAACATGGCCAAAATTCCAAAAGTCAGTTACCTTTTCCCTGCAAGTCAGAAGTCAGGGCTTCAACCTGCTCTGAACACTTCGTTTGCAATGTTGTTTTCTACCTGTCCAATGAGCTGATGTCAGCTTGTCACAAATGCCCATAAATGGCCTTCTGTTCTGTAGCTTTGGTTGCTTAACCCTCCTGTTGTCCTCGTGTCAATTTTGACCCGGGAGGACAACAGGTGTCATTATGTGCTGTCATCAAAAAAACTGAAATGGTTTTAAAACAGTATCCTGACTAGACTTTTATATATATCAGTCTACCATAATCCAT
The DNA here is from genome assembly GCF_963924715.1 of Thunnus thynnus. NCBI lineage: Eukaryota > Metazoa > Chordata > Actinopteri > Scombriformes > Scombridae > Thunnus > Thunnus thynnus. The sequence continues at coordinate 6,774,911 of NC_089520.1, forward strand.
CAACATATTTTCCTCTGATCTCAACTATAGTTAAAATAATTCATAATTTCTTAGTCAGGATACTGTTTTGTTGTCCTCCTGGGTCAAAATTGACCCAAGGACAACAGGAGGGTTAAAGTTCTTGCTAAGGTTTTTCAATGTGTTGTTTGCATTGTCCACTTTCATATTTTGGCATTTTATTCTGTGGCTCTACTGGAATATCTTTGCATGGCTTACAGTTTGAAAAACTCCTTATTTATCTCATTTATGCAGCCCATCAGCTCGAACATATATGGATTTATTTGAGTTGACATTTTGAATAAAGAATGAGAATAGTGAAATTCTACTACTATAGTTTCTTTCATGGTTTGTTGATGTAGCCTCCCGAGTGGCCGGACGTCGACCGTGACACAGCTTCCGGAAGCTAACCAATCAGAGCAGAGTGGGCTCATCGTGAGGGGGGCCTTAAAGAGACAGGAGCTATAACGGCCTGTTTCAGACAGAGGCTGAACTGAGGGGTTGTGCAAAGGGTCAGTATAAGATAAATAAGGAGTTTTTTAAAACTGTCAATCATGCAAACATATTCCAGTAAAGCCCCAGATCTAAAATATAGACATGTAAATGTACATAATATGTCCCCTTTAACCAAGTGTTGCCAGCAATCAAGATCAGATATTTTGGTGGGAAAAAAATAACTACATTGTCATTGAACATTTCACTCATACCCTCAGTATCAACATTTTTGCAACTTTCCAAATACATTTTCATAATTAGTTAATCATAGTTGTTCATATCAACAACATTTTTTCTAGCAAAATGTATTTGCTGTTGCAATTTAGTAGTGTATGAAAGTATAATTTCTGGGAGACTCATACAATGTGCTTTTTTTCTGGCCACACTATGGGTTAACAGGAATTTACTCATGATTTTAGAGGGCTGCAGTCTGAAACATAACTGGCAGTTAAATCAGTCTTTATGTCTGATAGTAACATTGACAAAGCATGCTGCTTGAAACATGTTGTTGGTAATAATTCAGAATCAATTTTGAATTGAATTGTGATGCAAAAAATGAACACCAATCAAATTGTAAGATTGTGAAATTGCATTTGCTACAATTCATGTAATGATGGGTTTTGTGCTATTGAAATAGTAATATAGTGCGACTTACTTTCTAAGCATAGAGGTGAAACTCGCTAGAGAGTGGTGGATTACAATTACAATTCCTTACTTTTACTTTATGTTTGTGCACAGAGGCAGACTTGTCGAAGTCTGTATCTGTCATTGATTTTAAAACCAAATAATCTCCATTAAGTAGTTTAACCAAGTTAATGACTGTTTCTATTATTAACTGTGCAGCTCTGTCAACCGAAGATGCATACCTGTTACTTAAGATAATGTTTGTGATGGACAAGTGTGAGAGTAAAGAAAGAAGAGTTGAGAAAAGATGTAGAGAAGTTGTTTTAAAGGGAATTAAAATAGCAGAGGAAGAAATAGAAAAAGGTTTGATTCATAGGATAGTTTTCAGGTTATGGCCTGTGATCATAAAAGGCGTTGGACAACGGTCACAAGTTCCAATTTTTTTATTTGGATTATTTACATGTGTTGTAAAGGCCTCTGGCACCTTCTCATTGGAGACAGAGGAGTCAGCATTATTACCTTCATCGCACAGTATGCACCAATCATTAAAAATAACAGCAAAGCTTATTTAACATCATAAAAATTAGACAGGGACAAGAGGGGGGAAAACAGGGAAAAGGCGGACAAAAGGAAGGAGGAAGGAAAAGTGTAAAGAAGAGGAGGGTGGAAGAAATAGGAGGACTGAGGAAGTGAGCTAAAAACAGAGGAGAGAGAGAGCCTACGGTACATATTTACCTTCAAAGGTAAAGGTGGTTAAACAATAGCCTTAAGGTTGGTTTAAGGAAGTCCAATTCAAGCCCAACATTCCTGAGCTGCTTATTTGGGAGGGAAAAGTAAAGTCAAAGATAAATCTGATCGTCTGCAGTACCATGTTTTGGTTGAACGTTCATCTGTTCAGCTCTTTTTACAGTAGCTCTTTACATAAACTGACGTGTAAAAAATCTTAGTAAACCTTCTGTAATGGCTGGTTGTGCACGGGATTTTAACAAGTATATAAATATAAATGTAGCACCATAAACAGATTTACTGTAAATATGGCAAGTCAATCCTAAACTGAACAAAAAAGTTTGGTTTATCAGTTATTTTCACTCCCTAATCAGGACAACTATCAAGCAGCTATTCGCTGGCTTCTACAAACTTTAGCTTCTCCTGGAGCTGTTAAGTTTGTGGGAATACTCAATTTTTGGGGGGAAATGCACTTGTCTTCCAAGTCAGTTTGACCCAGAAACATTTGAGCAATTTAAACACTAACCATCAATAGAAGATCAATATCAAGTAAGTTGGCCTCCCATTCTGTCACATTGGAAAGAGTACAACAGAAAAAATAGCGACGAGACTAATTCACATTATGAACAGCAGCAGCAGAACTCCTTCCATGTCTTCATCCATCACTTCAACCTGTTATTACTGAAATGTACAACACAGTGGCAACATACTGAGGACTTCAGCTCTTGCAAAATTACTCAACCCTGTCTCCTAGAAATTAAATTTATATACAACTAAATTGTAACAGCAAATACATTTTGCTAGAAACGTAATGCTGGCTGAATCAGATTTTCCCTCAACATATGAGAAAATGTTAATTAACGTATTTGGCAAGTGTATGAGTGAAATGTTCACATACAACATACCTAATTTTTTTTTCTCACCAAAATATCTGATCTTGCAGTAAAATATTCACTAGTAGAAACCATAGCAATATTAAACTTTTTATGGTTATGTTTACTGCCAGACACTGGCAGCACTTGGTTACAGTTAGGGAAAGATCGTGAAACTTAAGAGCGATATATAAATGTAGCATCATTCGTTAGAAAAAAATCTGTGAACATAATGCAGGCAGCAATTATGTTTGTCAGTGCAAAGTGATTGGGAACAGTTTCGTTTAGTATCTGAACCTAATTTCTAGGAGACAAGGTTGAATTACCTTACCTTACTGCCTACAAACTCGTAATATGCTTTCATAGTAATGCTATGCCACCCAACACCCTCAATTCAATGTCATGTATTTTATGTTGTTGTTGTTTGATGTTATTGTTGTGGGTTGTTCACTTAAATTAGGGACATTTGTGAAAACTGAACAGCAAAAAGACTAAATTCACTCCTGCGAGTAATGCTTTCAGCAAATGAGTTTCCATTTCCAGATGTTGAAGTATCCTTGAACACACCAACAAGAAGTTTGAAAACTGCAGCAAAGGCAACCTTAATACAACTTTAACCAAAATAAACCTTATGATTGATGACCTGTAAAACAAGTTTCATGTCTTTTAAGATTATTTTCATAATGTAATACACTGAAGTAAAACCAGTGGCTGCTTGGAAGGAAGCAAACTTATCTAAAAACTTATGGTATGTTTTAAAAAAAAAAACTATCAGCAGCCATATGAAGTTTAGCAGTTTGTAGACTGAAACACGCAAACTACAAGTATGATATTTACTGTGCATATGAATGTAGCCAATGTGGACCAATGTCTTGTGTAATGAGCAAATTTAATTTCACTGCTTTTCACTTCTACAACAACAACAACAACAACAACAATACGAATAATAATAATAATAATAACAATTAAAATAAAAACTAATGATATAATAATAGTAACAAAAAACAAACAAACAGGCAAAACAGGTTTTGCACAAGTGTTTCAGACAGCTTCAGAGGTCATTGAACAGAGCTTTGCATAGTGATGTCATCACATAAAACATTAGGGGTTTTGTTATGTTTGTATGAAAGCCTCATATTTCCAAAATTGATCTTTATTTTTGTTGATTTGAACCTTTTTCAAGGTTGTGTAGATTCATGTGTAATAAAACCCCATATGTTATTTGTTCATAACTCACTATATACTCAAATGCACAAGTAATCATTTGAAAACAAATCAAAGTTGTAACAAATGAAAATATAACTTTAAGACAATGAACATTTGTTCATAATAAATGCCAAATAAATTAAAGTTTTAGAAAAATCTTATGTAACCACCTCTGAATAACAAACAACTCCATGTGGGGTCCTGACTCCAAGGTTGAGAAATGATCCATTGTTGGACTGAAGTGATAAAGTTCCATCCCAGCTTAAAAATGTGATTATTACGTGATGGGGTCACTTATTTCTGATAATGTAATAGTATTAATAACCAGAGTGATTGCATTAATACATTACTATCACGCCATCTGAGAAATGTGACAAAAACAGGTTTTATTAACATTTTCAAATCATTTTGAAAGACGTATTTGGACGAGTTACCAAACATCCTGCTGTTTAATACACTACATTAGAGCTGGGCAATATTTCAATATTATCATAAATGTATCAACTTTTAGTGCAAAAGTATCATCATCATATGTTCCAATTGTAATTAATAAAATGTGTTCTTAAAGTTTTTGTTTTATACATGTGATTCATTGTATGATATAACAGTGGGAAATATAAATTGCATTTAAAGGTAATGCAATATTTTACATTTCCATAATGTCCTAATGATACTGTTATTTATCATATTGTTATTCTTAAAAGAGCAGCTGGAAAAAGCCCAAGTAATTTTAATTTGTCACTAGAAACAATTCATACATAGTATGTTGAATTATATAATTGCTTGTAGACAAATTTCACATATTTGCACAGCTGACTCGCTGTGCATGGATTAAAAGACTCTTATGCTACTGTAATTAATCAATTCAAAGACATATTTAATTCCAGGCAACTTCTTAGGAAAACATTCTGAAACTAGAAGAGTGCACTCAGTAAAGTGCAGATCTCTGCCAGGAGTGTACAGCCAAGATGGTGGCGAAGATAACAAAAACAGGGATTCATTCATCTCGTAACTTTAGTGGATCATAACATATCAGGTACGGAATTAATCTGCAGATGCTCCGGTTTAAGATGAGACCATATTTTTCTATGGATGTCAGTTTTTGAGCCATGATAAAGGCTAAAATATGGCCTGCCACAGACCAGGTAAGCCTCGTCTTTAGCCTAGCTGATTGCCAGAAATGCCTTTTGCTATGTCATAACACATATCGTAAAGGGGTGAGGGCTGCTGAAAAGACGAAAGTCTGAGCTTTATGATAGGCTCATGAGGAATGGCGTTATAAAATAGATTTTTCAAAAATTGTGACTCACCGCTCCAGGCTTATGCCCGGCAGATATAGTTTATGTAACCATAAAAGAAAATGTTTCCCATTCAACATTAATTTGATTATTTTGATTATCGTGACTCCGTCTTAATCCGCTAAATTGTGATGTTTATTTAAATTAACATTGTAAAAATTTGATGAATATCATGTTGTTTGTTTTAGCCCAGCCCTACAGTGCATTGTCAGTTTATTTTTGCAATTTGTTTTTCATTTAAAAAGAATCTGCACTATGAAGTTTTCAATCAACAACCAGCTCTGCCACAGTATGTTGCCTGTTCAGTCATGTTGTTTAAAGTCCTGTGAAGCAGCAGATAATGTTCTGATGAGCTCCGGCTTTCCTAAACGTGGCTGCCGTCAACTGCAGAGCTTCTGTGTGTGTGTGTTTTTGTGTGTGTGTGTAAGACCCGTCAGTTTAAGATGCATTTTGACAGCAGCCTGCTGTTTTACTATCTCCCTGTGGCTCTGATACAGCATCGAGTCTGTCTCCATTTTTTCATCTGTGCGTGTGCGTGTGTGTAACTCATCAGTTTATGATGTGTTCTGGCAGTACCCTGCTGTTTTAGTATCTTCCTGTGGCTCTAACAAAGTGTCAAGTCTTTCTCTCTGCTGTGTTTTTAGGGTTGTGTGTATGTGTGTCTGTGTGTGTGTGTCCCGCTCCCTGCTGTTTGATGGCCTTCCTGTGCTGTTATCCAGTTCTCTGTCTGTCCATGGCTCTCTCTCTCTCTCTCTCTCTTTCTGTCTCTCAGTTCACACTACCTGAAAGACAGGAAACAGACACAAGGTCATTATTGACAGAAACACAGATTAACTGCAAAACAAACATTTGCAATAATCAATCACAATCACAAATCAAGATTACAAGGACAGATTTTGTACAAGACTGCCGTCCTCTGAAAAAGTACAAACTGCTTGAAATGACATTCAGCAGCAAAGCAGGAAGTGGTGTGGTTTTTTATATAAGACAGCAAAAAAGATTTTGGGCCCACAAAGTGAAATGTTTTCTCAAAAAAAGTGGGAGTGAAGCATCATAACAGCTCCTTTCAGACATGCACTTTGACATTAATCAGATGATATATCACCTCTAATATCACTGTAATACATTTATTATCTCAACGTTCAGCAGCAAATCGGCTTCCTGTTTGTCAAAGAATTGATTTTAAAATGTGTTGTTGGTTTATAAAGCACTGCATGGTTTAGGACCAAAATACATTTCTGATCTGCTGCTACGTTATGAACCAGCCAGACTTCTCTGATCATCTGAGACAGGTCTGCTTTTTGTCCCCAGAGCCAAAACTAAACATGGAGAGGCAGCATTCACTTTTAATGCACCACATATCTGGAACAAACTCCCAGAAAATTTGAGGTCTGCTCCAACTCTCAGTTCTTTTAAATCAAGGCTGAAGGCTTTTCTGTTCGCTGCTGCCTTTTATTAAATCAAATTTGGGTCAGTCTAATCTAATCTTGCACTCTAATGTAATTTTTTATTCTCCTAATCAACCTATTTTATTCTGTTTTACCTTATTTTATCTTCTATTTTATTTAATTCCTTTCAAATCCTATTTATGTATTTTTTATTGTCTTTTTATATTGCATTGTGTTTCTTTTCTCAATGCCTTTGATGTTTTGTGTTGTTAAAAACTTGCCTTGCCATGTACAAATACAATAAAATAATTTTTAATACTCTATGAAACACTGTTAAAAAGCCAAATTAAAGTTGTTGAGCTTCTTGTCTTTTTTACCCCTTATGGTGTGACTCGGGCAAATAGGAATTAGATCAGAGTCTCATGTCTGAAAAGGGCTTAAAAGGCACATATAATGCTTTTTGTGATTTTCTGTCATTTATACAGCATACTTTTATGATGTCAGATGTCTATGTTAAACATGGTCAAAGCTCTAAAACTTGAAGTGAACGTACGCTCTGTTGTAGTGTTACCTCTACTTCCTACTCGTGATGGCATCAGATTATTCATGCGTGGCTACAAACAGCCGTCCGTTCTGTAGTCTTTGCTGTTAAGGTTGTTGCTAAAGTTGTTCCATGTGTTGTTCAAATTGTCCACTCGCATATTTTGGATCGGATTCAGGCTCAAACATGTCATTGAGAAGTTTCAATTTTTGAGTAAATAACGAGAAAACAAAGTGAAAGCCAACTACTATTATTTGTTTACGTATCATCCAGAGCCGGCAGAAGTCTGCTGAGGGGGCAGCTTCCAAGAGCTGGCCAATCGTAACAGAGTGGGCTCATCAGGAGGGGGGCCTTAAAGCAACAGGAGGTAAAGTTCAAAGTCATTAACAAGAGGCAGAGGCTGAACTGAGGGGCTACATACAGAGCTAGTATAAGATAAATAAGGAGTTTTTTGAACTGTAAATGATGCAAAAATATTCTAGTAGAGCCCCAGAATATAAATATACACCTGGAAATGTGCATGATACATCCCCTTTAAGTAACATCAGGCTACTGATCTGTCTGCTCAATCAACTTGTTAATTTGTCTACAAGGCAAGACAACTTTTTAATGGCAAATTTCACACACAAGGTTTACATAAAACTGAGACTGAAACAAGGAAATATATAAATGAAACAATAGACTGAAAGAAATGAAAAAACTAAAAAAAAAACAAACAAGACTAGAATTTTTGGCAGGCAGTTATTTATTTATTTATTTTGTGAATATTCACTGCTAAAGCATAATATCAACTGACATGGTATGGTCCTTAAGGTGGGTCCTACATTATAACTTGATCCTGTGGGTATTAAGGACTTAATTGATTCAGTTTTGTCTTTACAAGTTGTATATTCCTAAATAATTGTGTTTAATCAACATACTCCATGGTAAATCTTGAGCCAGGCAGTATTTCAGCATAGACAAACGCTATCCTATGCAAAAAGAGTCAGAGAAACGGGAAGTTAATGGGAGCCCAGCGGCTCCTTTCTGTCCCACAGCCTCATAGAAGGTCAATTTGGACAGGCACAATAAAATATGTGGGATGGGTATAAACATAAACAGCTGAAGTGTTTCAACAGCTCACTTCATCATTAACAGTTAGAGAAAGCTTTGGGAAGATGTTTTGAAGTTTATGGGCACAAAATCAGTTATTTTCACTGAAAACTTGTTTTGTGCTCTCAGTACCTGTCTGTTCCTGTTAGCTCTCAGGTCTTGATTTGCAGATTGATTCCAGCTTAAATAGTTTTTCTGTTTACAACAGTTTTTCTCATTAAGAGCAGGGTAAAAAAAGTCTCCTCTGTGTGTTAGAAGCTGTGAAAGTGAAAGGTGTAAATGTATATTATTTCTAAAATCATCTACTTCTCTTACTATCATCCTTATTATGACAGTATTGACTTTTTAACTGATGTTTATCATTTTATTCTTGAGAGTGTGAGAAACCAGCCAACTGTTTTCTCCCTAAAACTGAACATTTAAAGGATTAGTTCAACGTTTTGGAAAATAAACTTATTTGCTTTCTTTTCGGGACTGAGAAGAAAAGAAATACAGACAAACGCATAACAATGTAACATGTTAAAGTAATAGAGGTGTTGGTTGCATTTTTTACTTTAAAAATAGCCAGGGTAGCTGTTTCTCCTGGCTTCCAGTCTTTATGCTAAGCTAGGCTAACCATATCCTGACTCCAGTTTTGTATTTAACACACAGACAAGATTGATATCGATCTTCTCATTGAACTCTGGAAGAACCATACGAGTATCATCTAAAATGTTGAATTATTCCCTTTGATATTTTGCACAAAGAGAGACAGAGAAAAAGATAGATGGAAGAAACAGACATTTTGGAGGATCCTGCAAAGCTTGACAAAGTGGAGCTGAGCCATTTTCAAATATTCAGAGAATCCAGCTCAGATTTACAACTGTTCCTTTGGACATGATGAACTGTAGAAGGTGTGTAAATCAGAAATGCTGGGTTTAAAATATTTGAATCACTTTCTGACAGACTGACTCACTTCCACTCATTTCTCCTCCTGCTTTTAAAGAAGATGATGTTTAATGCCAAAATTAATCCTCCAACATTAAAAAAAGGGCAATGTTCTTATTTGAGATAAAGTTTTGGATCAATGGCTTTAAAATCAGTCCATGGTAATATTTAACTTGTTGAACATAAATTGATGAATTCCAAGAAAATATGCAGCTTTGTCAGTCAGGCCTGCAGTATGTCCACACAGTGTTTGTCCTGTCAGTCTATGATGGATGGAAAACAAAGATGTCTGATGGTCGCTGGTCTCTCAGTCGGTCTACCACAGTGGTCCAGACTAAAATATCTCAGCAACTATGGAATGGATTAAGATGAAATTTTGCACAGACATTCATGGTGCCCAGAGGACAAATCCTCATGACTTAGGTGATCCCCTGACTTTTCCTCTTGCATTGTCATCTGGTCAAAATTTGAATCAGTACTTTGGCTTGTGACCAAATCGCTGCAAAATGCTTGACATTCACATCATCCACAGCTGTCGTTTTTGTCTAGTGCTGATTAGCATTACATCCTAACACGCTAAACTAAGACGTGTTAGCATTTTTCTGCATGGCTGTTTATGTATTTCAATGTTTATTTAACAGGGACAATGCACAATACATTTACTGTGCCAGATAGCTACAACTAATTTCCATCTGTAGTCCCTAACTGGAGGCTATCTGTGTTGGTGAATTAAAACATTAACAATGAAAACTGACACGGTAAAACATCAGTATTAGAATCAGAAAAAAAACCTCAGAATAACAATACTATTCCCCAACTACAGAGTTGAACATCAGCAATCTCAACATCTTCAAAAACAAACAATTCATCATTACAAGACATTTCCGACTAGACTCATTGTACCAATGCTTAAGAGAGACTGAAAAAATTGCAAACCTATCCTTTCACCCGTAGTCAGCACTACAGGTTGTTACAAACTGTTAGGAGGTTGTGGTGCAACATTGGCACAACTGTGCTAAGCCAGCTGTTAAGTGTTTCTGGTTATTGGGATGTCATGGTAATGTTCTAAGACACAAAGTGACACATAGTGTCACATAATTTTAACAACCATGTTTTGAATCTGACAGGACCTTTGTTGCAGATAAGATAAGATAAGATAAGATAAGATAAGATAAGATAAGATAAGATAAGACAGACTTTATTGTCCCAGTGGGACCTTGGACATCATAATGTCTGAAGTGTAAAATCACAGCAAAATAACAGTAAAAAAACAAAAAATACATTCAATACAAGACTATTACTAAAAAGATAGTAATATTAATAATATTTTTATAACTATTGACAAGTTATAAAAGTGTAACTTATCGTTGGCCACAAATTGCGCAGTAGAGTTATACTGTTGCATCTGGGTGAAATATTCCTTCCTAGTTTATTCCTCTCAGCTCATCAAACTGGCAAAGCAGCATAAACGCAGATGCTCAGCACGCACAGGGACGTCAGACATGCAAATATTTGTAGCGCACACTCAGTAGATCATCCAAGATCAAAGCCTCCCCTCATCCATCAATTTAATCACTGTACCACAAACACATAAACAAAGAGGCTGGGTAAAATCATAATCTGACCTCACCCCATTCACTGCCTCTTCCAGCTTTTGCCCTGTGGGAGGCACTCCAAGTCCCTTTCTACCAAACACCATAGACCCTATTTACACAATGTGTTACTTGAACATGCAGTTAGTCTTTCTGCCTGGGAAATACAGTTTATCGTCTGGCATGACTGTGTATGATGCTGTTGACACTGTGAACTGAGCTGACTACTGTATGTGGGTGCTTGGGAGCTCAGGCTCCCAAGGGCAATTGTGAGCACTGATGGGAAACTGATACTGTATGGTGACCAGAGCAGGAAAGTAGTCTGTGTGTTAAATATGTGTCTATTCCTATATTTAGCTTTCTTTCTTTCTTTGTGTCATCTGACCTGACTTTTGTAGTAGTTGTTTTTTCTGTTACTTTGTATAGATACTTACAGGTCTGAAAAGTTAAACTAATGCACAAGTAACTTAAGCCTGCATTCTCTCCAATGGCCAGCAGGGGGCGACTCCACTGGCTTCAAAAAGAAGTCCAATTGTATGAGAAACTTCTCACTTCATTCATTACCTCAGTAAACACTTTCCTAATTAGTTTATGGTCTCAATCCCTAGTTTCAAGTCTTCTTCAATACGCTATGATGTTCATTTTGTAAATTATGGTCCCGTTTAGAATAAAATAGACAGGGTATGTTTTAGGGTGTGGCTACATTGTGATTGACAAGTCACCACCACAGCGACAACGTTGGTTAGGTAACGTAACCATGGCTTAACCACAGCTGTAGCCATTGCTATTTCAGTGTTTTTTCAGTTCATGAAAGTTGATTGTGACATTGTGGTCGCATAAAAAAGTCTTGTTCAGCATTTGGTTGTACAAAAAGACCCTCCAAGGAGTCAGATGATCAGTTCTGTTTTTCCAGTAAGTACATTTTGTTTTAATGGTTGCCTGTTTTTAGCAAGTGAAAATTAGCGTTAGCATTATCACAGTAAACCATAGACTTTAAATGCACCATGCTAACCAAGCTAGCAGCTGGCGTTACAGTCAGGTCCACCCTCTTGTCCAAATATGGTCACTTCTGGCTCCAAAAATCCAAGATGGCGACGGTCAAAATGCCAAACTCCAGGCTTCAAAACGGGAATCCACAAACCAATGGGTGATGTCACGGTGGTTATGTCCATTATTTTTTTGCAGTCTATGGTGCAAACCAAACATACATATATCCACTTGATTTGACTCATTTTGATGGCTGAAACTTCATATTACCTTCAGACAAACATTGGAGTATATTTTTATTTTTACACAAAATGAAAATTGTAGATTTTGTCCCCCATCACTTACATTGAAAGCAAATTTGGAAGGGATCTTCTAATGGTCAGTATGAACAGAAGGAATGACTACAGAGAGCAAAGTCTGTTTCAATGTTCATTTGGGCTCCACACTATTGAAAAATTGTGAAACTATCCCTTAAGCATGTCATTCTTCATCACATTGTGAACCTGCTGTCCAACTTAATCAACACCAGGAAATGCACGTTAAACAAACATGCAGTAGGTGTAAAACCAAGAATGCTGAAAAGTGAGTTAACAAGGAAAACAAAAGGTTTTTGATATGTTCAAGAGCCAGATATTTTTTTCAGCACTTTATGGAGACTAAACTAGAGCTAAAAGGAGAGAGATTATTGAACTAACATTCATCAGGTAGACACAAAACACAACACAACCACGACTCAATGACTGTTGGATGTGTAAAAAGGCAACTATTTGCCAACACATTCACCACATCAACTTTATAAGGTGATAATGTGTCAGGTGTTTTTACCCTGTTTCACTGCTCCCAAGATGCCAAAAAATCAGTTAGTGTGGATTTTAAGAAGGAGACTTTGTCTGTAGTCAAGAATCTGTTTCTGTTCTGTTTCTGCTGTTACTTTGACACTTACTTTACTTTGACAGCAGTTTGTTTTCAAGCTTTTGTGTTGCTGTTATGGCCCATGTGTGAACAGTATGATCGGCTTGATGCTTAAAATATAACGTGGCGTGTTATATCTGAACAGGGTGTGTGATCCTGAACAAATAAAGGCTTTGATGTGCAAGTGTGGAGAAAGTGAAGAAGCTGGACAATATAAAGATAACAGACTACTATGTGGAAAAATACTGACTGTCATCAGCAACATTTCTACTTAGAAGAGCATCAGGCTTCGTGATGCTGCTGCGTCTTCTGCTGGAGAACAAAGTATTTCTCTTTTGTGTCAGGAACACCACACAGTGCAGAAACACACTCCTGCTGGGACTCTCCTATGTCAAACTCACTGCACAGACGTTCAAGTCCTGTCGGAACCGGAGGGTACGAAGGCAGCAGTTTGTTTGATGCAATGTTCTTTAGGGCTTTTCCTGCTGCTTTTCATGCACAGAGAGTATAAATCAATTTCACCCTTCAGATAAAACTTCAGCTGGAGTTCATTCTTTGGCTGAATTTTTACACCTTTTTCAAATTCTACTTCACCTGAGGAGTTTACTGCCAGTGTGGCCGGTTAAATTCCTCTCATGCTAAAAATATATTAACTTGGTGTTGTATAGCACTTTGGATAAAAGTATCCTTAAAATGTTATGTAACTATAATTGACATATGCTCTCCATTACCACCATGTCCTGCTTCCTTCCTTTTGTCTAACCTACATGAAACTGCAATTTCTCTCACCTCACATCAGCAAAATCCAAACAGTATATCACCCTTTTGAACTCCAATGGATGCAGTTTGCCTGGAAAGGTGCAGTCATAACACAGTCAAAGAGGAATGCACATACATCATACACATTCTGCTGAATTCAGCTTAATTTACTCTTTAAATTGTATAAAAATACTTAACTTAATAATCATCATGTTTTGAACTTTAGTATCAATATAATCGATTGTTATGGTGCAATCAGGAACTGCTGGAAGATAATGCAGCATCACCTTTCATAGTGCAGATTTCTCAAAATGTAAAAAACAAAACAAAACAGGGCTTAGATGTAGCCAACAGCTAACTATACAGTATTTTTATGGAGACCCAAAATGACAATTATAAATAAGATATTATGAAATAAATAAAAATCAACATATAAACACAGACACAATAATCTAATAATGTAAACACTTTTAATCAAATAAAAATTACCTGCAACAAACCGTTATCATTGAAATGAGCAGGATGAAAGAGCATTTTGTAATTGGTCTGAGATGTTAAATTATATTGAATTACTACAAAAATGTCATGGTTATTTTGTATATTTCTTCTGCATTTACTCATATCATTATTTATTTTATAATGTCTTTTTAATTTAATATTGAACACTTTGGTCTCCATCTCTGCATCACTGACAATTCTCTATCATTCAAATACAAATATTTGCTGTATTTGAAATGGACATACAAGCAAAAACTGTCATGTACAATGCCACTGACAAGTCAATTGATGGCATATCTATAAATAATATGGCACAACTAGCTAAGATGACTCTATCATAGGCTGTAAATAAAGGAAGTGAAAACAATGGACTGTTGTCAGAAGAAATACTGTAATAATAACTGTGTGGATGGAGTCCAAGGACTTTTCCAACAACGGCTTTCTCTTTAAGTAGGAGAGATGTTTTCGCTCCTAAAACATCAGTGAGTAAGGGACGTAAAAGAATTGCAGAGGGGCAATTCATCACTTTGCTAAATAATAAGAAGAATCCATCCAAGTCCATGCCTCTGGTCTTAACTTAACTGAGGGAAAAAATTGGAGAAAGCAAATCTCTCCTTTAAACTCCACAGGAGTATGTCCGATGGGAGATCTGTGCTGTGATGTGCTGGTCAAACTACACAAATCAATGCCACAGAACTGATTTGTGATCAAAAGATGTCTAGACACCCAGATATTAATGTTAAATAAATTCTTAACTTGCATAAAAGAGTTTTGAGTCAGTTTGGAAAGTCTTTATGAGGGCGCCTCCATCAACTGAAGTGACAAAAATATCAGAAAACAGGTGTGTGTTGCACCTTTGACTTGCTTTGAGCAGACAGGCAGCAGAGAGCTCAAAACAAGGTTAATCTTCACACAAATATTGAAATGCACAGTTGACTGTGACACTCTCCCTGATTATAAGTTACCAATCTGCTGAACAGGTGAAGAAAAAAAAACCTGACTGAGCCTTGAGAAAATGCCACTTTGCCAGCTCAAAACTGCATCTCCAGTGTGTGAATTTATTCTTTTCAGTTATGTTATCGAGTATGAGCAGTGCTGTAATAGCTTATGTCTTGTAAATTGAATAAAACATGCAAAAACATTGGTATGGTCCTTTAACCTGACCTTTACCCGACTGTAACAAAAATAAGCCAAGGGTTCAGCTCACACGTCACTTTACAGACGCATGTAACTACAGTGTCCAATCCTTGGTATTATCATTAAGCCCTCTCTTGGCAGAGAAATGTATCCTTGACGTTATATTTTATCCCAACACATAATCTTTGTGAGGAAGTGTGCACTTTTGTTACAAACTGCTGTTGGCCTCTTCCTGGAAAGACCTTGAATCAAAAACAGACAATCTACTCTAGGAGGATTTGGACTGTATTAGGATTTTATTTTTCACCATAGATAAGGAACAAAGAGTGAAATTCAGAGAAGGAATGGGAGACTGAGGGAGTGTGTGCATTGTAGCCATCGCTGGAAGTTAAGCTGGGGTGTCAGTCAGAGTCTCAGTCTGACAAAATAGAATTTGTAGTTTACAGCCAGCAAAACCCCACAAAAGAATTGATACAGCCCCTTGAATTACCAGCACACACAAAATACGTTAGCAAACAAGAAACACAACATGGCAAAATTCAATGTTCCCCACAGTGTATTATACAGACACTGACAGTGCAAAATTCCACAATTACTCTGCAGAATTGGTGTTCCCAAAATTTAGACAAAGTGAAATCTTCTTGTCAGATTTGCACCTTTGAAATTTGCTCTGGGAATTCCAGAGTCACCTCCTGTCCTATGGTCCAGACGAGGTGCAAGGCCCCCAGGAATAAACAGCCAGGGAGATGAACGAATGGTTGGTGGTTAATGGCGCAGTGAGTGAAGAGAAGTCGGATCCAAACTGCAAGGATGGGTAGCCTAACAAACGGCAGAGTTTTCTGATGCACTGCCAGGGGTTGGCAGACTGGCGACAGACACTCTCGGATGGTCTGACCTCTTCCCTATGTGTGTTGGCTCGTAAGTATGCACCATACTACTTTTTGAGCTCAGTCATTCATCTGTCTAGGGGTGTGTGTGTGTGTGTCCTACAAAAGAGGCAATCATTGTTTTTTTAATGCTTGGTTTATTCTCTTTGTCATATTGGTTTGTGGGTGGTAGGCTGAGGTCATTTTTGTTTCACGCTCCATTTTTCACAGGTGGCTTTGAAGATGAAAGGGGATGAACTGGCTTCCCTGGTCCGACAGAAGGTAGTTGGGGACTCCCTGTGTGTTGAGGATTTCCTGGGTAAGTATGCTTGATATAGTCTCTGCTGTTGCTTTTCATAGGGGATATAGTTCCAACCAATGGGTGTAATCAGAAAATAGACATTTCCCTTGGAACTCCTAGGAAATCTATCTTTCCTAGGATAGGTGGTTTTATAAGGCAACTGTAGCTGCCTCCAAAATCGTGTTCTTTGTGGAGTCCGTTAAGGTGACTTCTCCCATGTCCATCACAGCCTGGTACAAGTACTGGCAGTCTTGGTCATCTTGCTGTGTTGCCCATATCTGGTTATCCAAGATGAGCAGATCCTTTCCTCCCTCCCCTTTGACTGACTCCTTTCCTGTATTCCGCCATGAAAGTAAATTCCTGTAGCCGGATGGCCCACCGTATGAGATGTGCACTGGGTCTCTGGATTTTAAAGACCCACTGCAGCACTGAGTGGTCGTTGGCTACAGTGAAGAATCTTCTGTCCAGGTAATATCTCCACCTTTCCAAGGCCCACACCACAGCCAAATACTCATTTTCAGTGGCTGAATAGTTGCGCTCTGCTTTGTTTAGGCTCCTGATGCTGCCATATGCCAGAGCTTCTTCAGTTCCAAGCCCGGTTTTCTGGGCAAGCACGGCTCCAAGGCCCATGTCACTGGCATCAGTGTAAATGTGACACTTAAAAATGTGACACTTAAAAATGTATGGTCACAATTGTTAGGTTGGAATTGCTATTTTATGTATTTTTCTGTGAAAAAGGGCCAGATTTAAACATGTTTTCATTATGGATTTAAGCTTTATCTAAAAGTAAAGTGTGCTCCTTCTGCTCCACCACAAGAGGGAGTAGCTACCAAAACAAGCCCTAGTTGTAGACTGCGTAAGGCTTCCTTCCACACAGGGAAGACAGGGAACAGCCTGCTGAATGAACACAACGGACATCTCTTGTCTCTGTTTTTCCTGTATAAAACAGGTTAGTAATGTGTGTAAACTTATCACAACTTATCCGTAAGGACTTTTTAAGCCTCTCTGATGTAGTTTGGACCAAGCGACGATAGAAAACTGTGTGTAGAGACTTTTTGAATTCAAATGGAGCAAAACAGAGTTTCACTAGCTCCCATGAGTAAATGATGACACAAAATGCCAGCCTTGCTATTGTTTTTTTCATTTGCTAGTACTGTATCTCCTCGACATCTGCCTTATAACAACTGTTTAGCCAAAGGTTTAGTGTACAATTTAATGGTGTATGTATTATTGTTTGTATTTTGTAGAGGTGTTCATGTCTGCAGTAAAACAGAAAAGGCTAAACAAAACAAACTTAAAAACAGTGTTACAGCAGCAGTAAAACAGTGTAAGTTTTAGTGTACTAAGATTTTACAGCAATATTTGGTAACTTAACTATTACTGGTAAAAGTAACAATGGATTGGTGTATAGAAGTTGTATGCTGCTATTGTAGCAGTAGCTGGTGACAATTCATCATTGGTGTATTGTGAATGGATGAATTGTGGAATTTCTTATGTGAAGATTATTGTGAACAAGAAAGTTCAAAGTTAAGTTTAAAAGAGAGAAGAAAGATGAATTCTGTTTAATAAAGACAGAGAACAGCCTGATGAACAAACGCATCTAACATCTCCTTTCTCTGCTTTTCCTGTATAAAACAGGACACATCATCTGTTCACAGGTAACTCATGTCTGAGGCCAGTAACATAAACAACAAAATGGAGGTCAAAGCTTAAATGCCCTTGGATGAGTGGGGAGACCAGACACATTTTCAGGGTTTCAAAAGTAGACTGGCACTCAGATATCCACTTGACTCTGGCTCCCTTGCACTTCAGTGCATTCAGGGGTTCTGCCAGCTGAGGGGAAGTTTAGGACAAACCAGTGGTATCAGCCAATGCTACCAGACATGCTTAAGAACCACTGGACTGCCTTAAAGTTTGTTGGCACTGGGAATTCCTCTACTGCCTTGGTTTTGTCTGGATCTACCTGAATACCTATGGCAGATACAAAGTCACCCAGGAACTTCAGGGAGGTTTGGAAGAACCTGCACTTTTCCATGTTGATGGTCAGCCTTGTATCTCTCAGTTTTTGGAAAACCACCCGGAGGTCACTAAAGTGCTGTTCCCAAGATGGAGAGTAGATGATGATATCATCCAGGTAAACAAAACAGATGTTGCCTCTCAGCTCTCCCAAGGTCATTTCCATCAGCCTCTGAAAGGTTGCTGGTGCATTTTTGAGACCAAAGGGCATGACATTGAATTGGTAGAGTCCAAAGGGACAGGTGAAGACTGTTTTTTCCCCTGTTGTTCTCATCCATCAGACACTGCACTAACCACAGTTACGGTTGATGGTGGAGAAAATAACAGAGCCAGCAAGTGAGTCCAGAATTTCCTGTATAGGGGCAAAGGGTAAATATCGGTGTATGTCACTGTGTTAAGTTTAATGTAATTCACACAAAACCTGGGCTTCCCATCTTTTTTAGGAATGAGTACCACAGGAGATGCCCAAGCCAAAGATGAGGGTTTGATGATGTCAGCTGCCAGCATGTCCACCACTAGCTCCTTCATCACCTTGAGTTTCACTGGGGAGACTCGGTAGGATTTTTTTTTTATTGGAATGTCCTGATTGACAAGATTTTATGCATCAGAACATTTGTTCAGCCCAGTAAGAAAGAGTACACATGTAGCAGACTGCAGATCTGACTCTTTTCTCCTCCATCCAACTGAGCTCTCTCCACTTCCTTGTGCAACAGCTCTGCATCCAGGCTGGAGAGGATAGGATGAGCAGCACTCATAAAAGGAAGTAAAAGTAAAGCAGGCCCTTCCCAGTCCATTTGGTAAAGTAATTAGTGTCCTTTTTCCTGCTGTTGCTCCTGAACCAGTACAAATTCTGTCCAACATCCATTTGCAGTCCACTGAGACTCAGGAAGTTCAGCCCCAGGGATGTGGGAAAGGCAAGGCTTTGGGATGAAAGCACTACCACTGGCAGAGTACAGGTATGATCCTGCAGTTCCACTACAATGTAGTAGTTATGCTACCCCGCATTAGCAAGGCATTATGTTTGTGAAAGAGACTTTTCAGATTCAATCACTAACGATGAAACCAGGAAATCCCCTGATATTTGAAACCTAGGAGTAGAGGCATTGTTGCTGTTTACCATCACCAGGGACAGGTAAAGGTGTCAGGAAACAGTTGCTCAGATTGCTCAGTTGCATCAGTTAGGCTGATGATGTCACATGGCTACACTCAGTGCTCTCCCCATCAGGTAAACAACTTCAGTTACCTAAAAGCTTTTAGACCACTGTTCATTGAAGGTTTCTATCTGCAAATTGTAAGTAGTTTTTCAATAAGAAGGTTGTGCGCATATTTACTTTGGTCAATTATCTCAGCTTTTTTACAGTATATTGTCCATAAGCGAATGTCTTATATACAAGATACAAAATATATTGGCAAATATTGGACATCTTCCTTCTTATAGATATTTCAGTCCAATAATCTGATATTGGAGATCTGCTAGGTTGTTTAAAAATCTGTCCAGTATCCACAAGAAACCAAATATAATTGTGACTGAGCAGGGACATGCACAGAAATTTTAAGAGATAGTGGCAACTGACTGTATTGTCCCCATACCCTGATGCTGGAACACTATATAATATATAATGATACACATAGACACAAAAATGCACCTGTTGTCCATAAATTCACAACTACTTCCAACTTTAATAAAAGATATGGAGACAAACCAACTTTAACCTCATTAACTAGTATGTCCCTTGCTCCCTTTATTGCCTCACTACATCACACCTCTTGTGATCTTGTTTTAATCTGAAAGACTTCATGTTAATAAAAATATGGAGTCTCCAGGTGTCTTTTTTGGAAATCTGCCTTGGCCTTTTCATTAAAAAACACTGTAAAATGTCCATACTGTGTTCTATCTTCTGTATGTATGTATGGAGATTATATCTACATACATTTATCTCATTATTTAACACTTGGCCACTGTTAATATGAACATCCAACATTGTGACATTATATATATATGACTGAAAATAAGGAAAAGCATAATAGGTCCCCTTTAATGAAAGCTATGATGTCCTGTTCAATAAAAGCAGCAGGACTGCTGAGTGATTACCACAGGAAGACTGGCCTCAACCACAGAGAAGAAAATAATTAGACTACAAAGAGCAATAGGAAAAGGGTTTATTTGTTTTAATTATGAGTGGTGTGATCAAGTTCACAAGCTTGACTTGTGACCGCATTTCTGGAAGAACTTGGTATCCTGTGTAGTCAAGCAGCAGCCAAGTTGTTTTTTTTTTGTCTTTTTCAGTTTTGCTCTAATTTCTTGCCAAAGCAATTTGTCTTTTTGTTTACTTACATGATCATATGTACAGATATTCCAATAACAGCATGATTCATAAAACCTGGGGGATCCTTTTCACCAAGATATGTGTTCAACTTTTGTTACATTATCAAACATGAGCTGGCAGGGTCAATTATAAAAATATATATCTGTGCTTGCGTTTCAGATATTATGCAAAGACAAGAGTCAGTGTTTGTTCAGTCGATGAGTTTCCTGCCAATTTCAGGAATCAGATACTTTATCAGCATTTAGATCCAGATGTAAGAATTTCTAAGATGTTTAATGACAGAACATCCACCGCAGAACAACAATACATTTGATGCCATCGATATCATTATGCAGTACACAGGGTGGACATATTTTTGGTTCTATTATTTATGTAGTTTAACTTTAATTTAAACATACTTTCAATTCATGTTTTCATGTTTCTTACAAAGTTCCCCAACAGTTCCTTTTTCAAGGACCTGTGAACATTAGATTAGACCCTGTTAAATTGTATTAAAAGGGTCTCTTTACCCAAATCGGAGGGTAAGATACATGCATCAAAAGCAAGTGCAAGGATATTAAGAAACAGCTAATATAAGATGAAAAGAATAACACCTACACAGTGCCTCCAAACCAGTGTTCAAATGACAAGAGAGCCAGAGGGGTTTAGCTCCTGTAAAAGAAAGAGATCCTGGAAGCAACAAATTAAAAGGATAAATTAAAATTATTGACAGTACTGCTCCAAACCACAAATTTTTTTAAATGGACAACATTTCAATCCCAGAGGGATCTTCATCGGGTCAGGTTTGTGTCTGGAGACAGTGTGCAGGTACTCTGTTCAATCAAATCACAAAAAAGATAAAAAATGGTATACAATGGATTTCAGATCTCTTCTGCTGAGATTTCTTTTGTTTTCTCTACTGAGTCTTCTGCTGCTGTCCCTACACAATAAGGTAAGATTTAATTTGTGCTGCTCAAATCATTAAAAAAGAAAATCTCAACAGCAATATTTCTCAGCAATCTCTGAAACTACTTAAATCATTGTGTAGTTATCTGAGCTGTTATTTGTGTTATTTTATGTAACTGTTTGATGATGTTCTTTCAATAAAAAACATAGATTTTAGAGCGCCCCAGGGAAATCCAGAATTTGAAGCTTTGTGATTGGCTGATCAGAGGACCCACCGCCCGGAAGTATTTTCCTAACTGTCACTGTGTTAAGGTTTTCTTTGAATGACATCTTTAACATTTTTCAACACAAAAACATAAAAGTGCCCTTGATAACTCAACAATACAGCTATATGAAATCATCTTTCTTAAAACATAGTCTTCCTCAAGTGTTGCACTATGTTCTTCTGTCGCTCTGGAGCTTGTTTTCTGCTCCTTTGTTGGGGAAATAATGTTTTAGCTGTGTGTGCTTGGGAGTGGGTGACTTGCATCACTGCGGGGGTGTGTTGTTGTGAAATGTGTAGCGGTTGACGGAGGCAACTAGCTGTCTCAGCTGGAGAGCTAATATCTGCAGGGTGTTTCTAGTCAGATAGCGCTGTTTTTGTTGTGGTAGATGCTGGTCGTTTGTTAACGTTAGCGGCAGAGAGGCAAGGCACTTGGGAATGTGCAAAAATGTAACATCTTTTGGATTTTTGCGGAAAAACTGGCCCAAGTCCTTAAAATAGAAATCAGACCACAAGCTGTTATGGATCACTAAGAAAGTCAGTGAAGGTCCCATTTTTTAAGTGATGTTACAACCCGTTCCCTCATTAGCAATAATACATGCAAATTGCTTCACGATTCTTACATATAGGACCTTTAAAGCTGTGGATGATTTGCCAGCCAATATCTGTATATTTACCAAGGCGTGCAAGAGATTGTGTGTACATCTGGCAGCATGTGAGTGTGTGTGCATGCAACCGTATGCATGGTAATGTGTTATTTTCATACTTTTTTGCTCTCAGCAAATTTCCTCCTGTGTGTAAAAACAGTTCCAGTTGGTTGGTTAAATTTTCTTGCTGAAGATTGCATTTTTCACCTGTTTCTGATGAATTCTGGCTGTTTTTACATACTTGGACTAAGATTAAATTCTCATTCACTGTCATTAAATGATAATCAGCGCAGACTAACAAACAAACTAATTTGTTTTAGAATATTTACTTAAAAAAACAACAAATTGAAAGAGACAAATAACTCACTATGGCTAAAAGATGAAAAAAAAAAGTGGTGGAAACAGTAAATAAAATAGAAAAATGAGAGGGAACCTAACAAACTGCACAGGCTGTTTTGAAGTGTGTGACATGTTGGAATTGCATCAACATGTCCTGATAAATTATGATGTTTGGCAAGGAATTGTACCAGAATCATCTGTGTCTCGGCTGCTTTAGCAAAGTAAAAAAAAAAATTGTGTGCAAATGTGGCTGATTTGGTCATTTTTTCATCCTTGAAGTCAAGGCTGATTTATGTCCGATTTGCCCCTTCAAAGCACTACAGAGAGTTGTGCTCAATGTTCTGAACAAAAAAATCTGGCAATAAGAGCAATCAGGCTGCCCCCAATAATTTCGAACCTGTTTGATATTTGTTTGAATATGGATATCACTGCTTTGCCTGCATGAGTCCCCATTACATTTGGTTGAGAGATCTACTAACAGGCCAAAGCTTTTACTTGGGAATTTTCAAACAGATCTGTCAGATCAGTCATAAGGAGCTATCTTTATCAGACAATAAACTTTGAACTCAATAAACTTTACTATGCCGTCATGTTTCAGAGAGCTGTCTCCTTTCATACTGCAATAGGACATTTAAAATGGCAGCTGCTAAGAGTTTGCACGTTTTATTGCTTTTTTGGACAGCCGGAGAAGGAGGAAAACCAAACTGAGATGTGTCAAGGACATGACTATAATGTATCTGAAGCAAAATACCCTAAATGTAGGGACAAAAAGAAGACCTGTGGAGAACTCACCTTGTCTTTGTATATAATATGTAAGAGAGAGAGATACATGTCTTGTGGTTTTGTGATTTAAGAGTGATCATTTGTGAATTTGTGAATTTCTCTTTGTGAATACTCACCTCTCATGGGTGAATGGAGTCCATCTCTGATGATAGGCGACTGTTCTCCTGGACAAACAGAAAAACAGACCAGAGTCAGAGCACACACACACATATACACACATATACTCACAAATATGTACTGTAAGTATCCAAGTATTCAGTGAAATTGGCTTCAGATTCAGATTCTGTAAAATTTTAGCTCACATAAGGGCAACAAGAGAAGGCTGCAATTCAGAATATGTTCATACAAATTTGTATGAAGAAACCCCCTTTAAGTTTTTATGCTATTTACTGCAAACCTCTAAGAGTCAAACCAAGTTTATCTGTCATCTGTAATCAACTACTGTAGAATTAGAGCTCATCAAAACACCCCAAATACCACAAGCAAAATACAGTGCGTCAAACACATTGGAGCATTAGGTATTATGATGGGAAAGTTTTATAAGCATTTGAGCCCTATAATTTAAAAAGCATTATATTATATAAAAAATAAAAAATAATGCTTTTTAGCCTGGTCTGAACAGCGTACTCTCTGTTATATACTCCCACCCACTAAGAATAATAAGCCAGAGGATAAAGGACAGTTTTCCTCTCTATGCAGTGGCTGTTGGACTTAGCCTCTGCAGGTTTTTAGAGGAAAATAAACTCATCATCCACTAGAAAATGCTGGAAAATTGAGGCTTAGCCCTGATCTTAACAATAACTTCTAAAGGGCTGCAGCCAACAGTTACTTTCAGTGGAGGTGTCTTCAAACAGTCCAAAACCCAAAAACAAAAATTTATAATAAGAAAAACAACAAATCAGACCATGTTTGGAATTTTTGCTTGATAAATAAATGATTAAATTATTAATCAATCCATCCCCTTATTCTCTTGCAAGCATGGCAGCAAGGGAACAGGATGACTATGAGGCATCAGGTTGTTGACGTCCGTTCTGAAAATCTGTTTTTACATCCAAACGTCCTCATAAAGCAGGAAGCTGACAGACGTCCTTGCAAGTCACAATTTTGCTTCATTAAACACTTTATTTCTCTCACTTTCCCTCACAGCCACACATACACACGTGTAAATACACACCATGTGGTCGTCGGTGTCGTCCTGTGTGTGTTCTCCCTCCTCCTCCTCTTCCTCCTCCTCTTCTTCCTCCTCTTCGTCTTCCTCTTCAGCCTCACTGTTCTGTCTCTGCTCCTCCTCGTCCTCCAGGTCCGAGCTCGACTCCTCCCCGTCCTGCCACGCCTTCTCGCTCTTACAGTCGTCTGACTTCCTCAGCTCTGCACGAACACACACACAAACAAAGACACAAAAAACCTAAACATTAGAACAAATGAGATGTGTAAATTGACATAGATGTGTCAAACTGGTGGCCATGAAAACAGCTGGTTCAATTCTCCAATAAGCATAGGTGGTGCTAATTTGGGCTGAATGAGGCCCACTAAGAATTACCAGACATTTAACATCCAAAATCCTCTTTGATTCCCTTTATCCGACTGCTGTTTCTCCCAGTTGATCCGGTCCAATTGCATGCCTAATTTTCATAGCAACCTTCTTTGCACCGGGATCACCTGGGTGAGTTCACATTTAGAACAACTGGGGTAGACCACCACCTGTGACAGGCTATAGTAACTCAAACTCACTCCTGGCAGAGCTGTTTGTGATGTTAACCAGCTACCAACCAGAGGAAGGACCCCAATGCCCAACAGCTGTCACTACAGATGTAACATTTTATATACATTTCCTTTATATGCATTTCCTATTTGTGTTGTTTGTCTGTTGAGATGTGAGTTGTGCAGTTTCTCTGTTATTCTGCCTATTTTTTAGGTTAGTGAAGTTAAAGTTAAATGTCTGCATCTGTCTGTTTTCTGTTTGCAATTTCAGTCTACGCTATCTACCAGTCCTATCATATGTTGTTTTTTTTTAAAGGTGAAATACCATTCACATTTACAGGCCTTTATTTATACTCTGGTGCTCTATTGGAATATCTTTGCATGATTTACAGTTCGAAAAACTCCTTATTTATCTTATACTGGCCCTTTGCAGCTTCTCAGTTCAGCCTCTGTCTGAAACAGACCGTTTTAGTTCCTGTCTCTTTAAGGACCCCCTCCCGAGGAGCCCAATCTGTTCTGATTGGTCAGCTTCAGGAAGCTGCGTCTTGCTAGACTTCACTTCTTTTTGTCATTCTTTACTCAAAATGAACAACTTCTCAAATACATCTGTACATGCTTGAACCTGAATCTCATCAGAAATATGCGAGTGGACAACATGAACAACCCATGGAACAAGCTTAGCAACAAAGGCTACCAACGGACAGTCGTTTGTGGGCATAGACGAACGATCTGATGTCATCACAAGGAGGAAGTAGAGGTAACATTACAAACAAAGCATTCAGAACAAGCTGAAGCCCTGGCTTTTGTCTTACAAGATGCCTTTTTTCATATGTTCACCTGAAGTTTGGGAACTTTTACCATATTCAACATAGACTTCCAAAAGCATGATATGTCCCCTTTAAAACATATATTTTTAAAATGTTTTTATTGTTAGTGAGTAGTGCTGCTTAATCAACAGAAGTGCCTGTAGTACATATATCTATCTATTTATCTATCTATCTATATATATATCTATATATATATATATGTGTGTGTGTGTGTGTGTGTGTGTGTGTGTGTACAGTATATAGTTGGTATTGACTTTCACTGATTTGTTTATTCATGTATTTACTACAAATTTTATATCTCCACCAATAAATAATAATAATAAGCCTCCAACATGTCCCAGAAAGAATAAAATCTGTGTGCCGTCTATTCAGAGACCTCTGAATTGCTTGATAAAGTTTCAGATGTGGGCAGCGATTCAGAGGTCTGGAACTAGGCTACACAAACACACACACACACTTTTTTCATACTTGGTTGTGTTCCCTAAGCTGCATCACAGGCTCTTGGTGCAGATACAAGTTCAGCGTTGAACACTGTCCAGCACCACATGCTTTCAGAGCCACTCGGTCACAATTCAACACTGTACAGGCTGCTTCTGCTTTCTTTTAATCTTGGACTCTGTTTCCATCCACTGGCTCTTACAGTATCTGCGGTTTTGTATTTAAAATTCATACACAAAATACAGATAACAAAACATGCCTATGATGCTACATGGTAACCTGCTCTTCAGAGATGCAACCCGCAGGTTGACACACCCCTCTCAGAGATCTGAAGCCTTCTGTTCATCGCAGCGGTCTGAACAGCAGCCTGACAGCAGATGGGAGAAATATTTCTTGGCCTCCCTCTGGGCCCTTCTGCGTGCTGTTATCCTCTGTTTTCACCATAATTGTACTTAACATTAGAGCCACTAAACAACATGGGCAGATGTCAGAGTGATGATTGCCCCCAACTGCATGCTTCTCCAGCAGAATTTGACCTTTTTGTGTGATTTCAATTTTCAGTTTTACTTCGGTATGTGGTTGTAACACATAAAGCATCCGTTCTTCAGTTGGTTTATCCGTAGCCACTCTTGGCTATAATGTTACTGTTCTTTTTTATTGTTTCGTTGTTTTTGTTATATAAATTTCTTTTTTGTGCAATGAAATAACAGCTGGTCCAGATGTTCTTTTAAATAATCCATTAGTTGGTGATTACTGTGGTTACTGTAAGTCATCATGATCATCATCCACTCAACAATAGTAACCTCAACAATATCATTGTTGGG
Organism: Thunnus thynnus; assembly: GCF_963924715.1. Lineage (NCBI taxonomy): Eukaryota > Metazoa > Chordata > Actinopteri > Scombriformes > Scombridae > Thunnus > Thunnus thynnus. The sequence goes on from NC_089520.1 coordinate 6,802,178, forward strand.
TTCAGTCTCCCCAAAACCATGAAATGCTTTAATAGATGAGCTGTAGTTTCAGTTATAGGTTCATATTTCAACTGAATGTAACTCACAGCACCTGCCAAGATATGAGTTCAATTGCTTGCATGCAACAACAACAGAGTGCCTCTCAAAACTGCTGGGATTCATCCAAAGTGCTGTAGCTTCCAAAAAATGTCTTCTCCTCCCAATCCAGCAATTAGCTGTAACGATTCTGTATTGCACGTATCATCCTCACCACCAGATATGTTTTGGTCATTTTTAAGTCAAAAGATATCAAGATGTTTTGGTTAAAACAGGGCTATATTGTATGGATGAGCATGTTTTAGACAACTGAGTTATACTCTATATTACCCTTATTTCATAGAGCCCTTGAATGACTATATATTTCAATTAGTAGTTCAGACCTGCATCATAATGAAATATAATGTCTGAAAATGCTTTTTCATGGCTACTGTGGCTTTATCAGTCTTATATCACACAGTGTTTCAACACTTGAAGGTTCAGTTGGGCTGTAGATGAACCAGGCTGCTGAGCGAGAGACTGTATCCTGTGTCGTGCTTCATTTATGTACATAATATACCAATACAAGCATAATATAGCTTGGTTTAAGGCTAAAAAAAACCTTCCATAATGACAATGACCTTACAAAAAAAATAGCCTTCCACCTTGAACCTCATACCTGATTTTTGACCACAAGGCAACTGTTTTATAACCTCCTGGATTATGCAGTAACTGCATAAGCAGTAATATCTTTGTGTGATATTACCGCAAAATGAGCTCTAAGCTATCCTTTGAGTACTTTTAGCATGCATCACAGTTGGATAACAGTGTGTGCTGCAAAAATGTGGGTTAGGGAAACAGTAACAGCTGTATTGGTTGTATTTGTAGGTGAATGGGAGTCCCTCATATTTCTGACTGTGATCATGTTGAACTGCCGGCAATGAGCATCAGAGTATATTGTTTATATGGGCTCCACCATGCTCTCATTACACCCATTATGATTATATGATGATGATTTGTGTGTGTGTGTGTGTGTGTGTGTGTGTGTGTGTGTGTGTGTGTGTGTTTCACCTGTGGCGGTAAAGTGTGTGTCTTCTGTGATCTGCTCCAGTCTGCCCAGCAAAGCTTCGATGTTGGCTTTAATCTGAGTCAGCTCTGACTTGATCGCCTGGAGCTCTGTACCTTTCACTGCTGGTAGACAGACATAGACAGAGAGAGAGAGAGAGATGTTAGTGTCCATGTTCTGATTAAGAAGTCTGCTGAGAGCAATCCAGACATTTACATTTTCAGAATCTTGTTGAGCTGCCATTATCTGATGAATTAAAAATGTTGCAGTCCATAAATGATCCTACTCAGTGTCACATGGGGCTGGAGAGGTGTGCTACATCCCGGAGCGGTCACCAGTCCATCGAAAGGCAACATTCACAACTAAAAAGGCGCTTGACTGTCCAATGCAATATGTTGCTGGATGATGCTGCATTGCGTTTTGCTCTGATTTGAAGCAGGTTTAAATTTTTAACCACTGGGACTCCAAATACCTACATGCCTTTTGGAGCAGCCAGAGGACATACATGCACACACAAGACGGGCATGCCAACTCTCTTTGTCTGCATGTTCCTCTCGTGTCTGCATGCAGGGAGTTTGCACACTTTGGGAGAACATGCAAACTCCTTCTCATAGAAGTGTATCAGTCACCTGAGTAAGGTGTGAATCCAGGACTTTCGAGGCTAACCACTGAGAAACAGATTTTCCCAAAATAGTGTGGAGTTTGGTAAAGTTTTCTACTCTATTGCTTCTTGTTCTGTGACTGTTCATAGGTCTAATGGCTTCTGGGATAAAAAAACAAACTTCCTTTTTGGGGTTGTTGATAATCTGATTTATGTGATGAGGACTTGTTGAGTATATCGGTTGAACTAAGGATCTTTGTGTTTTTCCAAATTATAGAGCTGAGGGAAACCTCAGCACTCAGTTCTTGTCCTTATGAAGGATGAAAACAAGCAAATAAATGAAAAATAAAGGGATAAAAAGGGAATGGAAGATGCTGTCAGTATTCTCTGATCTACTCTAAGGGACTTTAGTTTACGTAGGCAATGGAGACCCTGCTGAGCCTTTTTCACAATAAACATTTATGTTTTTACTAAATCAAACACCGTTCCCAACTATTTGTAGGTATGGAGGATTTTAATACTAACACTGTGAATGAATGTCAGTTAGATTGTTGTCTATCATGAGTTCATCTTCATAGTGACTATTTTGATGCCTTTTGGCCTCTGTTCACCTGCCTGATCACTAACTTTCCTGTCATTACAGATCCTGCCCTGCAATCACCTTATTCCCCTCACCTGAGTGCCCCACCCATCTCTTCACCTGGTTCCCATCATCCTCATCAGTCAACCTTCATATACTGGCCTAGATCCACTTACACCTTGCCAGATTGTCTAGTGTTTCCCTTGACTTAGACTCTGCCTGTTTCCTGGTGAAGATTTTGTCTGTTACCTTTGGTTAATCTTCCTGATTTGCCTGCCTGCCTGGTTTGTGACCCTTGCTTGTTTTTTCTGGACTGAATTAAAGGAGAATGGACTCTGCCACTGTGTCTAAGCTTGAGCATTTGAGGTCTGAGTCATTACAATTGCCTTTGTGTTTTGGTGAGATTATCATTCCTTACATCTAGACAGCTTGTCCACTTTTGGTATGAAGTTGGCCCTCAAGGAAAACTTGTGCTATGTCCAAAATGGAAAAGGGTTCATCTCTGAGGAGCATCAGTGTCCCCCAATATGACTGAGATCCCAACCCCGAAATCCTCATATTAAGGCCTCTGAATGGTTAAAATGTGGCGACTGAACTAAATTCAGTCATGTTTCTGAGATGATGCCACACTGTAACCCTGAACATTTCTATTAGACAAAAGCTGAGATGGGCAACAGCATTTAGAAACACTTCAATGTTCAAACGATATTCTGATGTAACAGACAAGTCTAATAGAAATAATTTGCCACACCAGGACAAAACCAACAGCAGCCTGAATTTTTAACAGGCAGCAGGGATTTGTGGATCAAAACTGGATAAGGTTCACAGAGTTTTCCCTACTATTATAAGACATAGGCGCAGCGCCTAAGTATTTTTTCAGAGCACCTAAGCCGAATGAACAGGAAAAAAGTATGCTGAGAATTCCCTACCGCGTTTCAGCAAAACACACTCACAGCAGAACAGAGAGGCTACAGTGGAGACAGTGAACCAACTCCATGCTCGTTACTGTAAGTGCAATACAAGCTTTGCAAGTAAAAAGCAGTAAGTACTTTATCGAACCACCTGTTCAAAAAGCATGAGCATGTAGGAAAGCAATATTTATCGATAAGATAGTATCGATAAGAGAGATAAAATTCTAACCATACCTGGTCCTACAGCTGGTTAGTAGCTACACCCAGACTGTGGGTGGATGAGCAAATCACAGTTCAAATCCCTTCACTATAAGCCTTTTTTTAACAATGTTATTTTGTGAATATTATTTTTTATGGCGCACAGTGCAAAAATGTGAAGGATTACTTCAGGCCATAGTGCTTACTTCATTTGTTTTGTTTCTCTTCTTGCTAAAGTCTTCTTGAGTGTACTGTGAAAAACTACAACCTGTGTTGTTTTTAATAAATATTGTGATGATAACAGTCCAAAATTATGTGAAAATACATAGTTTTTAGTCACATGACATCAAAATTTCTTTGGGGAGGGCCACCAAACTCCCCAAACAAACTGGGGGAAAAAAAAAAGAGAGAGAAAGAGAGAGAGATGATGGATGAAGGGAGGACAGATGAAGTGATGAGTACATTAAGTGGCAGCAGAGAACAACTGGAGCCATGCAACACATCTGGTGGTTGTTTTTGTTTCACTACAATGAACTCACAATTACTCCCACATTTCACCAACTCTGTGTGTGTGTGTGGTTGTTGCTCAACATACATCCACCGCCATTCCTCCTCTTCTTCTTTTCTTCTCCTCTCTTGCCGCTTCTTCCACTTCCTCATTTTTGCTTTCTTTCCTTTCTCTCTTTCCCTGTTACTATACCTTTAATCTGCTTCTGTTTTTCACTCCTGGGTTTTCTCTCTTATTTCGTCTTTCTCCTCTTCTTTGCCCTCTCTTCTTCTTCCTATTCCTCCTTCTCTCTCTCTCTTTCATCTTTATGCATCTGTTTGCATCTTGTCTTTATGTTCACTGACTTTACTTTTTCTCTACCTCTCATGTCCTCACTCTATCTTCTCCTTACATCTCCCTGTTCCTTTTCTTGTCCCCGTCAGCTTATGTTTTTGACAATTTTTCTTCTGCTGTCCTGTCTTTCTTCTGCAGTAAGAGCCTTTCCCGCCTTCTTGTCATCTCATCTCTTTATATCCTCACTCTTAACTCTTTTTTTTTTCTTTCCCTGTTGCTGTTTTTGCACTCTCAGCTCATCTCCACGTCTCTATTAGCTTTGTCAATAGAAATGTCTCTCTGCGGGAAACCATCTGAGTTAAAATCAAACCAGCTGAGAGGCATCTGTGTCTTGGTGGACAGTTGTATACTTGCGCACACACACACACACACACACACACACAAACACATGGCTTACTGGATAACGCAATTCAAACACATAAATAATAAAATCTGAAATCTTTCAGTAAAACTGAGCACATAACACATGCCATGAAAATCTTTCATCTTACAATGAAATCACAGTACTATTGGCTGAATGTCTTGTTATTGAAAACCTGAAAAAAAAAGTCTGTATAACATGATGATATGATGGCGATTTGGGGTATCAGACACAGTATTTGGCATTTTGTAATAAAAGCTGTGATCCTGTCCTCTCATGACTTTTGTGCTTGTGCTTTTATTTATTTATTTTTTATTAAAGAACAGCATTTTTCTTTTACCTTAAAGAATATGACTGGAAATTTTCTACATTTTTCTCATTGTCAACAAATATCATGTGCAGAGCCTTACAAGTATTGTGTGTGTATCCAAAGCCTGATATATCTTATACCTCTGTGCCCTAGACCTCCGTTGTTGTCCAAAAACTATTAAAAACATGTCAGTGAGCCACACCGCTGCACTGGGTAAAATGTTCCTTCACCACTAAGAGTTTGTGTGTATGGCAGATGCCACTGCGCATGCACAGGAACACTTCCGTTTACAGTGTTTCACTAACTTTCTGTGCTACACATCACAACCTCTTGAATTTATACTAAAGTTCTTTGAGAAACTCACAATGTAGGATAAACTCAAGTGTGATATGTAGCATAACAAGTGAATCTTTGGAGCTGTTTCTAAACAAACTACTGTATTAGTAGTCTTTGGGATGAAGCATCATGTCACCTAGTGCAACGGTGTGGCTCACTGATGTGTTTTTAAAAGTTTTTAGACAACATCGGAAGTCTACGGTTTACTAGAAAAACATAAAATCTATCCAGACTCTGAATAGACACTCCTTGTGGAGGCTTGAAGAAGACAAGGGTGTTGAAACATGGATCTATAGAAAGACTGCATCTGACTTATGTGTGTGGTTTTCCCCTCTTTTTTTGACATCTACCTGTGAGACAGCACCTCACTAGATCAGGTGTGAGTTTTGCTTTAGTTTTTTATTGAAAACTTGGAGGATGAAAGGAGAAAATGATGCAAGTCCTACTGAAAGACAGGTAAGAAAAACAGGAATAGACGATCAATCCATCTATTCATTATATATATATCTGCTCATCCTTTGCAGGACTGTTGGGGGACTGGAGCCTATCCCAGCTCACGCTGGGTGAGAGGTGGGGTACCCCGATACATGTCATCATTTCTACTGCAGAGCTAACACCACACACTCCCACATTACACCTGTGGGCAAATCACTGATTCACCTAACTTGCATGCAGTACTGGAAGTAGTATTGAGACCTTTTATTTAAGTAAAAGTAGCCGCACGACAGTATATAACACTCCTTTACACATTCAAAATCTTACTAAAAGTACAGAAGTATTAGTTGCAAAATGTACTGAAAGCATCAAAAGTAAAATAACTCGTACAAAATGCCTCCGCTCAGTGTTATATTTATTATGTAAAAACTGTTAACCGCACTTAGAATTTTTCATGTTTTATTGCTTTACAACATGGACTCAAAGGAGTTTTATTGTTGCTTTTTTGACGCTGATCAACAGAACAAGACCCTTTAATCTCAAAGTGAAACCAGATCTCTTACAAAGTGATCTAAATGAATAACAAATATAAAACACATCTGTTTTATTTGTAAAAATCGAGATCTGAAAAGCAACTATAGCTGCTGTGAAATAAAAGGTAATGGAGCCTAAAGTACGATATTTCACTCTGAAATGAAGTGGAGAGAAAGTACAAGTATTGTATTGAGTAAATTTACTTTGTTGCATTCCACCACTGCTTGCTTGTCTTTGGACTTTAGGATGAAAGCCACGCAGACATGGGGAGAACACGCCAATGCCACACGGACAGGCCAGATGCAGAAGTTCTCGCTGCAGATGACAGAGAACTACTACTCTATGGGATGGAAATCATGCCGTGTTTTGAAACTGAAAAACAAAAAAAGCTTTGAAAGGTTGAAACTTGCTTGCTGAAGGTTGCGAGTTTGAAACTAAGTTTTGAAGGCTTGCAAAATGTTTTGATAGGTTGAACAAAAAAAAAAATCTCTGCAAAAATGATTTTGTATTTGAGTTTTCCTTTTTCACAGCTGCAGCTCTTTTTAACAGTGTTTCTCCAATACTGTGTTTTTGTTCTCTTGGTTTCCTGTGTTACACTTCTGTTGTCCAGTCCTTTTGGTCATTTGGTTTTGCTTGTTCATATTGTTTGGGTTGTATCTTTAAGGGCCTGTCTTGCATTGTTAGTTATATTTTTTGATGAGTTAATGTATGCTGGTATTGTATTGTATCGTTTTCTGGGTTTTGGTTTGCTCGGAATTTCTCTCCTGTGTTCCTGCAATCCTCCCCGGCCAGTTTTTCCCTCTACACCTGTCTTGCATCATGTTTGTTAGCCCTGCTCTGCTCTCAGTTTTTTTTTCCCAGCCTGATGTTACCTTCACACCTGCCCTGTATCGGTCTCGTCAGCCCTGCCCTGCTCCCAGTGTCTCCCCAGCCAATCAACTCCTAGCCTGCCCATGTGTCTAGTCACCTGTTCCCTGTTCCCTTATTAGCTCTATCTGTATTTAAGCCTTGGTTTGCATTTCACTTTTGTTGGATCCTCTGTTCAGTTCAGGCTGTTCCAGTCAGTCATGTCTTGTATTCTACTCAGCCCAGCCAGTTTTGTTTTTTTGCCTGCAGAAGCCTCAGAATAAAGGTTTTCTTCAGCCATGCTTTTTGGTCTCTGCATTTGGGTTCACCTGCTCTGTTACTCATGACAAACAAGTTTTCTTAGTTTGTTTTCCAGGTCTGAATCCTTGTAAATGGTGATGTGAAATGTGGTTCACATATGTTAGGGAAAGAAGTTTTGAAACCTTGAAAATTGAGTTTTGAAAAGGCACATCTTTATTTTGAAACGTTTGCAGATGCACATTTACTCTCGTATTACAGACTGTTCTTTTAGAGATGAGTTTGCAGGTTTACAACACTCACATCATTCAATTCAATTCATGATGTCATGATGTTAATTATGGCATGAGTTAAGCATGAACCATGTGTAATGTTAGTGGATAATGTTACCATCTCTCAGCTTTCTGTGGAACAAGAAGAATAAAGACAAACAATTTGCATTAATTAAGAAAATTTAATGTTTGAAATTATAAACAATAGAAAGCAACCAATGTACAAACTTAAAAATAAACATAAATGAACTGGGTTCTGTGTGTGTGTCTGCGCACTATTTACAACTACTTGCATTTAACACTAAAACTAATTAAAAATGTCAAAAATTGAAATTAACATTAGTTCATCAGCAGTAGGATGTATGTGTGTGCTCTATTTACATTGTGTGTTTTGTGTGTGTGACATTATGTATTTTTATGCAGACTACATTTATGGCAAAGCCAGTCAGTGTCTGGCACTTCCTCCACCCCTGCGCACTCCACATGAAACCATAAATGGCAGTGTTCCTCATCTTCCTCAGCTGGAGGAGGTGCCCCTTTCTTTTGCCTTTTGGCCTCCTGGACTTGTCTTCTTTCCTCCTATTTCTTTGCCATCTCCTCCTTTTGAGTTTTCTCTTTTCTTCCTTCTCTTTCTTATCAGCTTCTTTCTGCACCAGGAAGTCGAAGTATTCGCCACTGGTGATGACGCGGGCTGGCAGCGGAATGCGACGCCTCACCTTTTCCTCCAGGAAGTGAGGTCAGGGAGTAGCTGATATGTTTGTGTCAATAGGTGGAGTGCTGGATGTGTGAGTGAGAGTGGTGGGAGTGATGGATGACGTGGTTGGAGTGGCAGGAGTGCTGGATGGCATGGCTGAGGGACTGGCGGGAGTGATGGGTGTAGTGGCATCACTTCCATCTGCAGATGGGATCACTCTCACCACCTAGTAAGTAAAGCATTGTTAAAACTTATTAGCACACTTATAAAGGAAATGCAAGTTACTTAGATGATGAATTATCATTGTATTAATGGTAACATTACCTGGGTTGTGTCCACAGCCTCCCTGGACAGAGGAAAGATGCCTGCCTTGTGGAACCCAGCCTTAATATTTTGGGTGGTGACACATGGGGGTATACATGCTTCAGGAGCGGTGAAAACTGCTTCTTCCCCACCACAAGATCCCCTCGCACCAGACCCATCCTGGATGCCATGGTGGAGAAGACAGTCTTCAGTGGGTTGAAGACAGCAATGTTCATGGGCTGAAGGATGGGCAGGTAAGCACAGTATTTCAATTTGGTTTTCCCTGCAGTACATGATTACATCTTTTGACACATGTTTTGTATTGATCCATGATTAGAATAAGTGTTTCTCCTCAGGAGCATGTTTTACAAAGTGCTGGAGGCATTTGAGGAAGAGCTCCATGTCCATGTGCCCCCTCTTCTGGATGGCCCCTCCAGCCATATGCATTGCTTGGGAAGCAGCCGGGGTAAATAATGAAAGGTGGAATGCTTTCCCCAGCTGTTCACTGTGATGTGCTCTCTGGTCATCTGCTGCTGCTGGTATGTGTTTCCTCCCAGTCTCTATTCACAGGACTTTCTTCGTGGACCTAGGCTTGTCCCCAAAGACAGTTTCATCACAGTTGACGATGAGAAGTGGCTTGTCCTCCAAACTGTGCTTCATATAGAGGGCCTCATATAACTTAAAGAACCGTTCAATGGCCTCTCGTATACCACTGGGGACTCTGGCTCTGTCCAGGAAATCGGTCGTCCGAGAGCTCAGTTCTGGATGGCGGGCCTTGAACCTGGACACCCAGACGTCACTTGGCACCTTCTCCAAATTTACCGTCATGCTCTCAGTTCTGCCACTCTCCTCGATGATCCCAACGGCTAGCACTTTCTGACTTTGATGAAGACACAGTAGTGTTGAAATGTTAGTCTGTTTGCACAATTAAAGGCTGTGAATTAATCATTGTGCTCCAGTCCCCTTTGTTCCCTGGAAGGCTAGCACTTTGACTAGGGATCTAGTCACTGGGAAGCCACGGTCTGCCATCCAGAACATAAAGTAAATAGATCTTCCTTCGCAGGTGTCAGGGCTGAATTGGGATGAGGGTCGTGGGCATATCATTTTTTGGTGTGAGGTATGTTGTAATTTTTTGATGTCGCCCTCAAACTTGCTCCTGCTTTCATTTCCTCAACTGCCCTCTCTAGCATTTGTGTACTGCTTTTTCTTTCCTGATGTCTCTTTCTTCCCTTGCTTTTCCTTGTTTTGCTTTCCTGACTTTCCTTTGGAACAAACATGTTAACATTAGTATTCATGTTGATGTTTAATTTAATAATTTTTGATATGTTAATCATGTTTTTCAGCTTCATGTAACTTAACTAAAATCATTATAAATCATCATGTTGTATGAACTTTAACTTAAAACTGTGTGAATATAAATAAATCATTATAAACAATCATTTTATGTATGAAATTTTATTAAATCTGTGAATATTGTGTTTAACATTAACAGTTAAATACTTTTTACGAAAAGTTGGCTATGAAAAAACATCAATCAATTCAGTTATTTATAAGTTAATGGTTCATCTGTTAAAGAATGAAAATTTAAAATGTTAAAATATTCAATTGATGTAACTTAATTGACCCATTATAAATAACACTGCTGTGCTATGACATTAATATCAACGCTGCGCGCAGGATGATGTGCAGACCGTCTGTCGACAGACTTGCTGCTTTACTGCTGCCTGTCTCACTCTCAGTCTGAGAGTGGCGCCAAGTGGTCATCGCCCGGAATTGACGTTAAAAAAATGCCCATTTCACAGTATTAATTCAACAAAAGTCATATATTTAACAATTTGTGATAACGTGTTATAATCATTTCATACAGATTGTAGTACTGTGAGAAGTATAAATTAAATTGAAATGGACATTTTCGCTGCTCTAGTTGTCTCCTCACCCAAGCAGCAGTCTGGACTGGAAGCTGCCCACTTTCCATTTTCAAGCATACTGGGCGCACCTACCAAACTTACCGAAGTCTCACAGGAACAAATGGCAGGGGGGTCTCTGTCTTGGTTGGGGATGAAAGAGGGAGAAATGAAGATAACAATATCTTATTCACGGCCTGGAAGTATTTATTCAGCGATCGGTGGCAACAGGTCATCTGTACGGAACATCGTTGTGTATGGAGCATAGCTAGTCTACGTTACTGCAGATGTCATTTGACGTCCATGCTTGACACAGGCACTGCTCAGGGACAGCCAGACAGCACAGAGAACCGCGCATCCTGTTAGCATATCCTGTGCGTGTCAGTCATTGGTGGAACAGTCTCTAAATCCCACCTAACCCGGTAACTACGACGTGATTGGACTATACTTCAGCAGAGAGCAAACAATAGCTTAAGAGCAAATGCCTTCAGGCAGGGCCTTTTTTTTCCAACCGTCTGTTACGGAGTTTCAGAGTTTCAGTATTCAGAGTAGCGATATAACGTTGCCAGAAATCACATGACTTGCAGGCTTGCAACTGTGTGGGCAGATCTCTGAAAAGTGTGTGTTTTAAACTTGGCTCTGAGAGAACAGTCTGCAATACCAATGCAAATGTATATCTGCAAAAGATTTGCCCTTTCAAAACTCAAGTTTCAACGTTTCAAAACTGTTTTCCCATTATATGTGCACCTGATTTCAAATCACCATTTATACAAGGTTTCAAATCTGAAAAACAAACACTGAGAGAACCGACAAAATTAAAACTCTGAAAATGTGTTGGAGAAACACTGTAAAAAGAGTACTGCGGTTGTGAAGAAGGAAAACTCAAATACAAAATAATGTTTGCAGAGATTTGAGATTTTTTTCAGCCTATCAAAACAATATGCAAGTCCTCAAAACTCAGTTTCACTTTTACACTGTGATTTTAAGACAGTAATTTAGTCGTTGGACTGAAGTCTACAGCTCATCCATATACTACTGTTAAAAGACATTAAGTCTTATCCCACACTGGGAAGAACCTGTAAACCCTCTAACATCCTCCTGGTGTCCTCTATATCCAGAGCTGTGGGCCACCTTCACTTTTCATCAGGGGGCAGGAGGATGATTTGGCGTTTCACAATCCACCATAAAGGCAGCAGCTCATGGAACCATAATAATAACTGACTCCTCAGTACATGGTGTACACTGCTTCACCACAGCTGAACCATACACCACAGAGAAAAGTTTCTGTCACACCATCAGTGTATTTCCTAACAACACTGGAACTATGAACTGCACATATTTAGCTGCAAAAGCACAATGAATTTCACATGTTAATAGGCATATGATTCAGACCTAGCTTTTCTGGTTGTGACGTGCCAGGAGCTCATTCAAGTGATGGTTTTATTTAAAAGTGCACCACAAGTGCTCCCCTAACAGTTTGAAAAGAAAAACAGAGATATAAACACGAACAGAAGATGGCTAGAGTTAAGAGGTTGTCTCATGATCTTAATACAATGAAAGAAATGTGAGTCTTAAGTGTATTTCTGAGTTTAATGATGCAAGTAATACACTTAAGCATGGTCATGGTATATTGTGATTATATCACAATATTACAATATACCACAGCCAGTCGTGAAAGATTGCTTTTATAAAATGGTTACCAAATATGACAATATATAAATCAGACAAAATCCAATAAAAACAGTTTTACTCAATAACAATTACATGAATCATTTACGAGAAAGTAGTTCCCAGCTGTCTGTGGTTGCTATGCAATGTCAATAAACTAACGTTCAAGCTAGTCAGCAATCTAACCAGAGTTTATTTATTCACATCAATTTGAACGTTACCATTAATTGTACACCCATGGAAAAACTGTCACTGGGGTTGCGTTGCAAAGTGTTTACAGTAATGTAGGCCTACTAATTTGGTTAGGAGATGCATTGCTTAGTGTGACGAGGATGCTGCTCCACCTTCTCTGGACACTGAGCTTTGGTTGCCAATAGTTCTGGAGAGAGGTCTCTCATTTGTGCCCACTCACAGACATTATCTCTCTTGCTTCACGGCCCATATCTGAAAGCTTTTGCACCATGGTGCTGTGGAGACGGTGGTTGGTATAGCATCGTCCCTGCTTGCTTACAGATTGCAAGCAACATTTTAATGGTAGCCACAGAGTGATAATTAAAAATAGAACTGTAAAAGGACATTAAACGTCATAGCTGTAGTACACGTTAAATATACTATGGCTATCAACCAGATTGTGAGATTTTACCTACCAGTTTTATTATAATGTATAAATGTCACATTGTTACATGCTTCATTCCCAATCAGAAACAGATTGGTGTAGGCACTGATGCCTCTGGTTTCAAATGATTACAATTTTTCATTACACAACTCCATCACTTTAAAGTGCTTGTCCAGTTTAACAAGAACCACAGCTGCCAAGGAGCAAGTGCTGGCAGTTTAACTCTCCATGTTCAAACACAAGGAGGCATCATGGACTTTGCCAATGTAGATCCTGAAAATGTCATTTCAGCTATAAAATTGAAGAAGCGACAGGAGAGCCAGATAACCCTCATAACTCTGATGAAATCTTTTTATCTCAAATTCTAAAGATCAATGTTTCTGTACACTGCCTTCTTCATGATAAAATTCAACAGTCATCACTATATTGTGTGTGGCAGCTATAGAGCCTAGGAAGAGTTGATCCACCTTTAGATGTTCTAAGTTGTCTCCAAGAATCAAAGATTGTGAAAACAAAACAAAAACAAAAACAAAAAAAAACAGACTTATAGAGAAACCTGTATGGCTTGAAATCAGCAGCCAAAGTAGTTCTTAGACTTTGAAAGGGAGATATATTGTGATTTTCAGTGATTTTCACACTGTTATGATATTGGATGTATATTAAACATGATCAAAGTTCCAATACTTGAGGTAAGCATATGTAAAAATACTCCCTGTAAGTCAAAAGCCCAGGCTTTAGCCTGTTCCGAATGCTCCGTTGCACAGTAACCTCTACTTCCTCCTAGTGATGATGCCTACACACATGCCCACAAACAGCCATCCATTCCGTAGCCTTTGTTGCTAAGGTTGTTCCATGAGTTGTTCACGTTGTCCACTCGCATATTTTGGATCAGATTTCAGCTCGAACATGTGCGGATGTCTTTCAGAAGTTTCCATTTTGGGTAAAGAATGAGAAAAAGAAGTGAAATCCTACCACTACTGTTTGCTTATGTGGCCTCCAGTGTGGTTGAAAGTCTACTGAGCGGAAATTTATGTAAGCTATAACCAATCAGAACAGAGTGGGCTCATCAGGAGGCGGGTCTTAAAGAGACAGGAGCTAAAACGGCCTGTCTCAGACAGAGGCTGAAGTGAGGGCCTGCATAAAGAGCCAGTAAGAGATTTTTGAACTGTAAATCATGCAAAGATAATGCAGTAAAGCCCCAGAATATGTATATAGACCTGGAATTGTGCATGATATGTCCCATTCAAAGTTAACAGCCATTCTGAATTTCAACTAGTCAAAATGGTTTTCTTGAAATCAAACAGACTGAATCACTGCAGCAATTGCAACATATATAGTATCTTAGTAGAAATAAAAGACATTACATAATTAAGCTTAACTGAAGTGAATTACCAATGTGCTACCAATTTTCGATAGATGACAGACATTGAGGTACTAATTGTATTATTTTAGCATGGAGGTAACTCAAAACACTAAGTGATTAGATCAAGGTGAAGGACATGTATTCTGTATATGTATTCTGTAAAGTAGAGAAACACATCATCTGTATATAAGATAATCCATGTTTCCAGTACATAATTGATTTTTTAAACATTTATCAATTACAAATCTGTTTAGGGCTCAAACATGTGGCTGGCTGGGCCTTATGTGCATCAGGTTATGACAGCTCTACAGTATGACCATTCCCACACTCTGAATATACAGTGTTAAGAAGTGTTTGCCATACACAAGAAGGTCACCTGGGAATATCCTGCTCTGATCTGAGTGGATAATGGATATCAGATTCTTGTTTTTCCTGTTGGCCAGAATTTTAATGATTACCTTTCTATCAAAATTTTGCAATGCGTAGGGTTGAAAGCTGGGTCTGCTTGCTCCTTACATTTGAATGAAAGTCAGATGTTATAACACACTTGGGCTAAAACTTTATTCTCCTTGAAATTAGAAACCATTTGGAAGAGAAGTGGGGCAAAAGGAACAAGGGTAGGATTTAAGTGTTAATGTTTGACAACTTAAACTGTAAACTCCTGTGTAAATGCGGCTGCTTGGACGTCCCTGACAGGATCACTGAGTTTTAACATGTATACAGTCAACAAAATAAACAAGTATGGAAGGCCTTGCATTTGACAGTGATATGTTTGTATATAGGTCAATGTACTGTAGAATTTTATTTTAACTAGTCTTGAGGGATCTAATAAACTGACTTCTTGGTCTTGGGAGTTCCTTTAAGCTGCTATAGAAGCCTCTCACAATGAATCAACAAGATAAATCTGAATTTCACATATTTTTCTTTCTTTCTAAGCATAAAAATCTCAAACCTTTTTTGTGAATCTGTATTTATCCAGGACAAGTTTCTATAATATGTAACATGTTCTGCTCTTTTCCTGATAGTCATACATACAGTTTGGCAGCTTGAGTTATAGGTCCCTTTCACACCTACCTCATTTGGTCTGGACTTTTGGACTTTTCAGTTTGATCTGAACCAAAATTACAGGTGTAAAACCTCCCCCGGGCCACGGTAGTTATGTCAGTTTTGATTTTAATTAATTTTTAAAAACATTTTTATGTGGGAATCTGTGCAGGTATGGAAGCCGAGAACGGCCATGCTTTTGTTATCTTGAGAAAATTAGCTTTGCTATTTCGAGATACCAAAATAATCAACCAGTTATCATGAAATAACAAAAGGTTGTTTCCTCTTATTACTTAGGTTTATAAGAGATCAGGAGTGCCATGCCAGCATGCATAGATGGTGTCTTGACAACTGCAGCAACTGGTTTTAATTTGAAAATGTCAGATCAAGGAGTACCCATTAGTATTAACAGCACCTTTATTAATGATATTTGTGTCATGGCCAAATGGCAGAATGATTAACTCCTGGTCATAATATGATGGGATGTTTCATGTAGGAGAAGCACCAAACAATAACATTCAAGCATTTTCATTTTATTAGACTTAATGAGAGAGGAGGGTGGGGAAGAGATGGGGAATATGAACCAACTTATGACAGATTTGAACCAGTGTCCTTAAGAACAACCCGAAGGTTTCTTTTGCTTGATCTAAATAGTTGAGCTACCCATGAGAGGGAGACGTGGAGAGGAGAAGAAAAGAATGAACAAATGAGAATGAGCTCCACCCGTGATAAATTATCTTGTTATCTTGAAATAATGGCATTAAAAAAATCATTGTAAGCATGGTCATTCTCGGCTTCCGTAGTGCAGAATACAGTAATATAGCTTACTCATATATTTTTTTTCTCATTTATTCTAGACATGTATGCTCTTTTTAGCAACACCTTGCTTAAGATTTATGCAGTGTTAGGTATTAACACAGCCTGACAAGTAAAACCAACAATCAACAAGTTGAGTAAAGTGTATCTCCCATTGTTATGCAAAATTGTCCAAAAGTATAGAACTGTCATTGTTGTGATTCAGATTTTTAGCATGTAGACAGTGTAAACTGCATTTAATCTATAACCTCTTCCTGGCTGTTGACACAATGCCACTGATGACCTTGCGATGCCCTTTCTGTGACAATCGGTTTCTGACAGTAGACTGCAGATTGCTTACAGTCTAACAATGCAGTAGGTTATTGAATCATCTGTTTGTTTGTTTGTTTGTTTGTTGGCAGTTTGCACAATAAGACTGTAACTGGTGTGAAAGCTCTTTCCAGACCATGTTGACGGAAATTTCACTTGCAGTCCCGGTTGTGATTTCAGTAAAACCAGTTTTCTGTTTTAAGATGTATGCTCTGAGATTAAGGACTAGTTTTAAATTAAATATGGGTTTAGGCCTACCTATTTCAAGATGGACCAACTTCTTTCAACATTTTTTCAGTGTACATCTTTTGAGAATGCTAAAAATGTAATTAAAAGTATTATTTGCTAATATTCTATATATTTCACTTATTACTGTGCTGTAGCAAGCCTGATCTCAAGTAATTTGATTTGAAAACCAGCATTTTCTACTTTTTTCAAACCTTTGAACACTTATCAGAGGCTAATTGTTTCTAGACTGGATCCAGCTTAATTTCACTAGCATTAAGTCATTTTCTCCTTAAATTCAGTGTTTATTTCTTGCATTTTAGCTAATTTTTTTCTAAGCCTCAGGGTTAGGGTCAATGTGGATTTCATTTATTGAGTAAGAAAAAATGTATACAGTATATTTCTGAGGGATTTGGCCAAGAAAAGCAGATCTATAATGGTACCTGGGGGATACAAAGATAGCGAGGATGGAATTGTTGAGTCTTACCACATCAACATCATCCCACAAAGGTGAATTGTTTCATTTGTTACGTTGGCCTGTGTGATAATTTGGGAACTTTGCCTTTCACTTTATAGTTCTCATAAAATAAAATCTGAACTGTCATTCACTTTATGACTCCCATAAAATATAATCTGATATGTCATTCACTTTATAGTTCTCATAAAATAAAATCTGAACTGCCAAAATCAAGAGGAAGGCAGGCTGGCCAATGCCAGAACCAGTCGAAACAGCTGCAATCACCACCAGCCTTGACGTTGTGACACGTGGACAACACTAGGGTGAGTCCAGCTCTGTGCACAAGGGGCATGAAATCTGTTCCATGCAGGTCAGGAGAAAACAGACTGAACAGAGCCAGGCTTTCAGGGTGCATACCGGTACATTAAAGGCCTTGTTTACAAATCTCACAGTCAAAAAAAAATTGCTCTTTTCTCTCTTGATATTGTGTATTATTCTAATTTGAATATGTCTATTGTACTTTTTTCATCAGATTGCTCAAGTTATAGTCACAATATTGACAAAAACAAGGGCCCTGCTTGCACCGCATGTGTAAATGCAAGCGGGAAATTGAATGGTCATGGTTGATTTAAAATCAAGTGAAAAAATAAGTTGTACACAGGATTGGATTATTTCATTTGTTCACTACACAATTCATAATGTAGACCCCAGGGCCTGTGGTTTAAGGACTGTCTGTTGGCTGGGCTTGTGGTTACACACTGAACATCAGGGGAGAAAAGTGCAAACTGTCAGCTCTTTATTATGAGCTTCTAAAAAGTGAGTGGTGAAGTGTGTTCTGTTGTGATATTGCTTTTCAAAGGAATCTGAAATGCAAGTTTGACGAGTACACAGAAAGGCACTCAAATCAACGACATGAAAACTGCTTTGTGAGCAGTGAAAATTCAGCGGAACTCAGCAGGAATAAAAAACTGTATTTGGGAATGCGAGGTTCAGGTTGAAGTCAAATGTGAAAGGAGCTGACAGAGCGTCAGCATCCCTCCTCAGATCCACAATCCGAACATGATGTGAAATGAATGTTTCATGAGGACAATGCAAAAATAAAGTGACAACAGTTGCCCTGATGCTTGAACTTTCCGCTGACATGTAAATCAAAGACTTGAAAGATAGATGAAGGCGAGGTTTGGGTCAGAAGGATGGAGTTCATCAGAGTCAGTAAGATATAAGAAAAGACATAATAAACAGGAGAGAAAAAGAAGAGGGACATAAAAACAGTTCGATGACATGATGACATGTGGTGGTTTATACAGTCACTTTCCAGTCCTTTGCTCATTGTAACCCTATACTGTATTAAATTCTAATAATGCACAACATAAAAAACATGTATAGTTTTACTAATTTCTTAAAGTTTTTTTCCATTGTGATTTTTGACTAGCATCATCATTAGGATTAGAAAATACAGTCCAAACTTGGAAAACGGATTACAAATAATCTTTATTATGTAGTGGAAAGAATTTATATGATTCAGATGGCCTAAAAAGTCTTTGAGGATTTTGGAAATATCTAAAATTTGTGTTGTAAGTGCTGATAAATGACAGTTCGAATTTTTGAAAGTTTGCCAGGGATTTAGCGTTTAGAAAAACAGATGGAAAGCTCTTTGACTTGAATGTGAAGATAATAAAAGAGACACAAACTGGGGATTTACGATAGACAGATGGATGGATAGGTTGGAACTCACATCTCTGTTTGTTGCCGTTGCTGGTGGGGAGGACAGAGGTGTTTCGTGCCAGCAGTTTGACTGGCAGAGATTTTACCCGTCGTACCAGAGGCACCGCCAACCGTGGGCGTTTGACGGGCACCACCCGAGGGACCGGAGACACCCTGCCACGGTACTCAAACAACCTAAAGAGAGAAAGAAGAGGGCAGGAGGAGGGAACAGAGAGGAGAGAGAGAGAGAACAGGAGGAGAAGGTTGAAAAGTAGGAAAACAAGGGGGAAAGTTGGGAGAGGAGAAAAGAGGTCAGATGAGGAAAGGAGAAAGGAAAGATAAATCAAAGCAGTCATTGAGAATTAAAGAGAGGAGAAAGGGGATGGTTGAAAAGAAGGACCAGAGAAGAAATGGAAATCACCCTTCACCAATATGGAGGTATAAATAATTAGGAAATGTTAATACATCTGGAAAGTCAAAAAATATTGATACTGAACATATCATTAAAATGCTTTATTGTATTTTGTTGTTTTTCTTACAGTATCCTCTTGAAGCAAAGGCAGCTAACTTTTTTATGGCTACGTTTAGGCATCCACAGCACTTGGCTAGGGAAAGATTGTGGTCTTGGCCAACGGCCTTTTGCCTAACCCAACCACATGTGGGACACAGGACTTAAGTCTCGCACTGTATGACAACCATCCATCTCTCCCTAGGAAGTCAATGTGGTAAGTAAATGTTGCACTTCTCTCACTCAAAAAAATGAAAATGCAGGCAGCAGTTCCACTTTAACACAAAACGTATTCGGTAAGACAAATCAGTAGTAAATAAACATAATTTCATCATCTTTAACCAAGTCTCTAAATTCTTTTCTGAGAACAACCTGTACAATCCGAATCAGTCTGGCTTTAAGCAGGGTCACTCTACCGAGACTGCACTCCTGTTGGTAATGGAATCACTACACTCAGCTAGAGCTGCTGGTCAGCCCTCAGCCCTTATGTTGCTGGATCTATCAGCTGCTTTTGATACAGTTAACCACCCAATCCTCCTCTCCACACTCACTGAGCTTGTTATCTCAGGATCTGCCCTCCGCTGGTTCATGTCCTACCTCTAAGGGAGATCTTTTAGAGTATCTTGGAGGGGAGAAGTGTCCAAACCACCCAGCTCTTCACCCAGCTCTTCCTATCATTACCACCGAAAAAACCACACAGTCTCGAATGGGATCTCGTCATGCCTTGCTGATATCTCAGCATGGATGAAAGAACGCCACCTTCAACTTAACCTCTCCAAGACCGAGCTCCTAATCATCCCAGCCAGTCCCTCTATACAACAATAGATCAGTATCCAGCTTGAATCAATCCAACTTATGCCCACAAAGTCTGCCCAAAACTTAGGTGTCATGATTGATAACCAACTAACTGTTAAGATTCACCTGGCCTCAATTGCTCGGTCATGTCGATTTGCTCTGTACAACATCAGGAAGATCAGATTCTACCTGCCTGAGCATGAAGCACAACTCCTGGTACAGGCTCTCATCATATCACACATTGACTACTGCAACTCCTATCTGGCAGGCCTCCATGCATGCACGTTCAAACCTCTGCAGATGATCTCGAATGCAGTGGCACAGCTGGTCTTCAACCAGCACCAAAACAGCACTGCTATTTGTATCCCTCCACTGACTCCCAATGGCTGCCGGATCAAATTCAAAACCCTGACACTCACTTACAAAACAAAAAAACTAAAACAGTTCCTGCCTACCTTAATTCCCTCATTCAGGTCTATGCTGCCTCATGCTCACTACGTGCTGCCAATGAAAGGCGCCCGGTACAACCACCACAACAGGGCCTTAAGTCGCTAGTCAGACTCTTCTCTTCTGTAGTCTCCCGATGGGGGAATGAGTTACCAAACTTTGTTCAGTCCACAGAGTCCCTCTCAGTCCTTAAGCAAAGTCTACAGAACCAGCTCTTTCATGAACACCTCCGCACTTGATGAAGAAAATAATTCATTGCCTCTGTGCACTGCCTGTTGGCACCTATGTCCTATTGAACTTAGCTTTATGGTGCTTACTCGTGTTGTTCTCTCCTAACTAGATCCTGCTTGTGTTGTATCAACTCTTAGATATATGTTGCTTTGGATAAAAGCAGTGAAATTGTAAACTTTTGAAAGTTATTTCTAATTTCATTTTTGGAAAAATGTTTTACTAAGGATTGATTGGTTTATAACTTTATTTTCAGTGCTTTTGAACCACCATTGAACTTTGATTTAACCCTTTCCCAGCTGTAAGCTCCTGTATTTCCACTTTGTTCTCCATTGTGGTGCAGTATGTGTATCCATCAACATCTCACTTAGCGAATTGACTGCACCCACACAGTCCCTGCTCTTGACAGGTACTGAGGTTTAATAGCCAATGTTATGGTCATATGGTTCAAACAGAATGTCAACAAGTCCTCAAAATCAAATGATGAAATACTTTGTCCACTCTGTGGACAAAATCCACCTTGTTAATTCTCAATGTGGAGGTTATGCAGAAGGCTAACAATATTTGAAGTTATTGTGTTAGCCATGCAAATGCAGATCCCCTTTTCACTCAATAAACTGTATAATAAACATTGGAGAGACGATTTTGGGAAAGAGAGCAGTTAGACTGGAGACCACAAGGCTGCTCTGTGTTATTGTCTTCATGAAGATAAAGTTAGTCATTTTATAGATTTTAAAGGCAAAGTAAAGTCATGTTTCACTGTGAAAAGTTCTTATTGCTTCAACAAAACCTCCAAATTGCTGGGTAGTGGCTAAAATGTAAAGATAAACCAGAGAAAAGGGGCCAAATAAATATACAGCAATACAGTATTTTTTGGTGTCCCACATGTGAGCCTGTTTTCATTGAAGTAAACCCTCACAATCCAGAGTTGATGGGTCTCACAAACATTATGTTGGACTCATTTAAAGTAAAAAAAAAAGAAAGAGATGTTGCCAGAATTGTGCAGACACTTTACATTACAAATCATCATTTTTGAGGTTTTATTGTTGCAATAAGAATAAATGAGCACACACTGTGAAACTGCTGAGGCAAATTATATGGACATAAAGTTTCTCCAACTTAGCTGGAATAATGTCAAGTCAATTTTATTTATACAGTGCAATATCAAAAATCACAAACGTGCCTCAAGGGGCTTCATAATCTGTATAGAATAAAATATTTTCAGACCTTCGATGCGATTTGGGGAGAAAAATGGAAGAAACCTCAGGAAAAGCAACAGAGGAGGGATCTCTTACACTTTGTACACCCATTATCTGTTTAGACCACCTCCTCATGACCTCTGTGCTGTATGTAAATGGTGCTTTATTCACTAAAAAAAAGTTGCCAGTGAATGTAATCCAGACAGTGATTACAGTTTGTCACCATAATGTAATTGGGATACCAAATTATTGTGGTTTAGATGTGGTTTCTAGGAGAAAGGGTTGCATAATTTATGGCTTTGTATGCAAATTATATGGTTATATTTGTTCTTCAGCAGTTGTTGTGTATGCTCCCAATTTGACATCAATTTTAATGATGAAGGAGAAATATAATGTAATTGGATAGCGTTTAAAAAAACCCCATAATTTCCTAAATTCTACTTAAGTGGGCATGCTTTTAAAGTAAGTGCTAAGGTAAAATATTTTAACCACCAATTCAATTAAATTTTATTTATATAGCACCAAATCACAACAGAAGTTATCTCAGGTGTGGGCATCAAGCAGGACCACGTCAGAACCATTGTTCAGACAATTTTATGGTCATTATTTACAGATAGTGTATTGTCATAATTTGGACAACACTTCCCTCCTAGTGCATGCCACTCCTGTCCCACCTAACCCTGCACATGATAAGTGGAAAGTAGGTGACTGTCCAATCAATTTCACACCGCAAATCTGTAAACTTGCCTGTTTATGTTCAACGAGGGAATCTTTATGTAGGTGAAACTAATTTGCTTTGATTTTATTTAAAGGTACATCAGGGACAGTGGACATAACTTAGAGTAATAAAACAATAAAACTGTGCACATTAAAGCAATAAAAGTCATATAATCCAAATCAGATCACGCTATAACTTTCTCAGTATGTGGGCCTCCGTTTTGTCAGTGGGTGGGTGAGGAACTGCTGCACGTTGGTTCCAAGTACAAAAAACAAAAAGTTTCTGAACCCCTCTGTTAGAGTACACGTTTGGTCATAGTTAATAAAAAACATGCCTAAATCAAAAACCTCGTTCCTTCCCAGTAGAAAACATGTCATGAGTTGGGAATTAAACCCAGGTCATGAGAGGTGACAGCATCTTTGGAGACTTGTATGGAATATCAAGATTTAATTCAACCATTCTGACAACACTGACCTCCTTTTGGCTTTACTATGTCAAGCTCTATGACATATAGTTCAACACAGCCTGTTTTTTTAACCTAATGGGAATGTTTTCTTCAACCAGCCTAAACAGGGTCAAAAATCTCCACATCAGATCAATTTATGTTGGTACCAATGGTCATAGTAAAGAGGTCCAACAATCATTGCAAATAATGTGTCTAGATGACAAGGCGCTTTACTCCGCTACCTTAACATGCACATGTACTGTACTGTATACACAGGCATAAAAAGAACTAGTGTCTGCACACAATATGTAATATAACAAATTCAACCTCCTGCACAAAGAAAATAACCAGAGCACACAAGTTCTTTAATCCTCAGATTTACTGTATAGTAATAGTAATATATATTTCTGTATAGGCTTGGGGAGTAGCGGCATACATGTAACGGTGTTACATAATTAGGATACAAATAAAATGTAACTGTACAGGAATGGCAGGAAAAGTTAGCAAGTTAGCAGAATGCTTCTGCAAGGAAGGACGTCCTCCCAAACCAATTAACAACCAGACTACAATATCGACATTGCGTTGCGATGACAATTCTCTACCACTGTATGTGGTAAAGTGAGACAGATTCATACAGTAGCATATTAAAAAAGAAATTATAATGCGCAAATTGTGAACCACTTTTAAACACATCACTAAAAATGACATTTTATAGAGTCTTAATTTCCTGTTTTCAGATTTATGTTTATGCTTTTTTTTTTTTTAAACCAAGCAGTAGATAGACTTGTGTTGCCAATGCAACAGTTAGCTTGTTGTAGCATCCCTGAACGACTGTTAAACTAATGGTTGAGAATGGATTTCAGCTGTCTGGGCTGGAGCCTTGGCGGGACTATGGTGGTGTGCTACAGCCTGACATGCTGCTGCTCTGAAGTGAACGCCTCTCAACAATAGAAAGTTAACAGCATAATTTAAATTAAACACCCAGGAGAGTTAACTCATTTGTCATTGTTGCTAATGATATCAGACTGGTTAACCAGCAGCAACAAAGTTCTGTTAACAAATAAAATGACCAACAGCCACAAATGCAGTGGTACGTTATGATATGGATAAGTTACTTCATCTCCATGAAAGAAAGAAGACATCAGATAACGTGAGTCAGATACACCTTCTCTCTCTCTCTCTTTGGTGGCTAATTTCCCTCTGATGGTTAAATGTCTCTCTGTGACTATTGTGTGAATGTATATACTTAACAAGAATGCAGCAAAGAGATCATATAATGTGCTGTAGGTAGTGGAAAGAGCCTGATTCATTTGGAATTTATCCAGTTTTTAAATGAGTAGTTGTTCAGTCACCTGTTGATGTGTGATTTGTGAATGAGTGTGCAGGAGGTCTAGCTACTTGTAAGAAATTTCCTCATTCTTGTTTGTTGTTAAAGTAACTAGAATTAAGACTTTTTAAATATTAAAAGTAACTTGAATAACAACAGTGTTAACATGTGAGCTTTGTGGGCTAAATCTGTTGTCACAATAGAACAATAGTATAAATTTGAAGTTAACTTTGTCGGTAAAATGAGACATCTGAACCACTCTAGGGCTAAAATGAGCTCTTCTTTAGAGAAGCAGCCTTTTCACCACTCATGGTTTTTTTGTTTTTGAAAGCAAATTTAATATGCCATTCAGTAAATGGTATATTTATAGCTGCATATTGGTATATTTATATATCCGTTTGAATATGGGTTGCTATAATTCAGCAGGCTATGCTATGAATTATGTTGGTGTATGGTGTTTTAAAATCTTGTTCCATGTGCCCCTTTTTAACTCTAACCAAACTGCCCCTCTGAAGGTCTCTACACAACCCTGCATTTGAACATAAGAACATAACATAACTTGAACATAAGACAGTAGAAATAAGTATCCAACTCGTGTAAAATAACATGATGCTGTGGGTTGGTTTTCCTCCTGTCCTCCACTGCTATAACCTGTACTGCTTTATTCTGTAGGAGAGTGAGAGCCAGGTCACCATGACCTGTACCGATGCCGAACATGTCAGCCCACCAAACAAGCAGGAAACATCTGGAATATTGGGAAAGGCGCGGAGTACACCACACACACACACATAGTGCAGAGCCGCCCACTCACATTGGGTCAAAGTTCAAGATAAGTGAAATTGAGAAATGTCCCCCCCTTCTTTAGGATTTGGGATAGCCAAAGAGTCTGGTAAACAGGATGAAACCTATCCACCCAACAGACATGCCTGTCTTCAGTATAAAAAGGCATGTCACGTTCTGTAACGTTGAAAGATATCTCTGACTACGTTGTTAGTAGGGCCGCTGTGAATAAAGAGATTCCCCATCTGACACCTGTGTCTTGACCAACTGATTTCTCTTTTATCCACCTCTTTCTGCCCCAAAAATTCCAAATCCAATTTCTGAATACAGAGACAAAACAATACAAAATGTGTCAGTGTTGCACTGCTTATGGACTATACTATGTATACCAAGTACAAGGTGTTCTTCTAAGCGCACAAATGACTGGACCAATGTAAGGCTATTTCTTTGTCTTTAA
The DNA here is from genome assembly GCF_963924715.1 of Thunnus thynnus. NCBI lineage: Eukaryota > Metazoa > Chordata > Actinopteri > Scombriformes > Scombridae > Thunnus > Thunnus thynnus. Next base: position 6,827,749 of record NC_089520.1, read on the forward strand.
ATGTTATTGTTTCTTTTAAAACTCTTAATATGCTTCTGCTTTGTTTTAATCCATTCCAGATAACTTGGCAATGAGAGTGATGTCAGACTTAGTAGTTGTAATAATAGAAGTACATGATAATAGCTAGATTATGTGATTATTTACTTCCCAGTTGGTGACTTGTGAGTGAGGGTTCTTTCAATTGTAACTCAGAGAGTCATAGATTTAACACTGGATTCAGAGATTCATTTATTGGACATATTCCGAAGAATGAGCCCTTTATAACTGCATAGGGAGCAGGTCCTCTTCCATGGAGCCTGCCATGTTCCACTGCAATGTTTCTATAGAAGCCAAGAACAGACAAACCAAGCACTGGCTCTAGAGAGGGCCTTTTGCATTTTTGCGAGTTTTGCAGCCACTGTAGGTTCTCCTACACACCTGAAAGGGGAGGGGGAGGGGTATTCAGTTGGTTGCAATCTGCAACCTCACCACTAGATGTCACTAAATCCTAAACACTGGTCCTTTAAGAAACACTGCTCATGTTCCAGTGATGCTTCATTCATACTAACATGTTTAATGTGAGCCAAGAGATCAATTGCTCAGCAGCACCATTAACTTTTGACATCAAGCTAGAAAGATTCATAGACTGTTTACAACAATTTCTTACTTTGCCAAAATGGAAATGTTTCATCTTTTTGTGAGCATTAATGTGCTCAGTAAATGGCTATTAAAATGTCTTAATATTTCTTGTGCCTTTTAGGATATTTTGGTGTGATGGTGGTGCAACAGAAGTGTCAGGGGGTTCACAGAAATGTGACTCATCTGACACTTTCATGATATATTGTGACTGACAAAAGTGTCAAAGGGACTTCTTGATCTGATGACTGCAGTTAACAATAGGTCAAGGGGTCATCAAGGTGTCGCTTTTACTTTGCTCGTCTTAGTTGTATGTTGTAATTCTGCTTCTTAACATTGTAATTCTCGACTGCTACTTCTGTCTACCTTTTACATGTGACTATTGCACATAGTCTTGGAGAGCTCTCTTCTGTAGCTCGTCCTGAGGTTTCTCTCATGTTTTTTCCTAATAAATATTTTCCTTATCTGAGCCAAGGGTCTTAGGAAAAAAGAGTGTTACATGTTGTACAGATTGCAAAGCCCTCTGTTACAATCCTGTGGGTTTGGGCTATTTTAATATACTTGACCTGTTGTGACTTCTTTGGGAATATTTCACTGGGGAATATTAATATCTACATAACGTTTTCAACATGACCAGTACTTAACGGTAAAATTTGCTCCATGTTGGAGAAACAGTGGGACAACAGATGAATCGATGGAATGACTTACCATCCGAGTCATCAAACAAGACCACTGTCCCTCAGGTTGTACAACTAGCAGTAAAAATTAGCCTTAGTCTTCCCTAGAACCTGTATTTCACACCAAATGTCCAAACAGGAATGGTTTGTAGAAGGTAAGGGGCTAATTTTGATGTTAGAAACAGGATCAAAAATAATCAGACAGTCAGCGAGGTTGTGAAGTCCAAAAAGTGAAGAGTTTGGTAACTTGTTCCACCACCTGGGAACTACAGAAGAGAGAAGAAGTGGTGGTTTTGCAGGTCAGAATTTACCTTTGTTCTACTTTGACTGAGTGGATGTGCTTGTTCGGCCAATAGAATCACTGCTGTACTGTGCTTGGAAATGAAGTTAGTTATTTTTCTCATGTGTTTCATCACCATATTTTATTAATTTTATAAATTACCAGAGTACAAACTCTTTAATGTCACTCTCATACCCTGCATCATAAATGTGACATCACATCCTTTTTCAGAGCTGAGAACAGAAATGTCATGTGACCACACCTTAAAGAGATTATGTGCAGCAGGTGTGCAGGTGGAAGGGGATCAGGTAACAGGGGAATGGTGGGAAGGACTGAGGGTGATCGCTGGTCAGGTGAGAAAGAAAAACCAAGGAAAACAATGTAAGGTAGAATATAAATACAAGCAGGAAGATGGGTGGATAATAAACCTGTGACATTTAATGTCACAATACGCAGAGATCTTTTACCCAAGTCCCAGTAAGATTCAAAGACAGAGTTGCACAATGGCAGAAATTCAGAGATACACAAAATTAACATTCTTGTCTACATTGATATTGGTACTGCCATAATTTCTGCCTTTCATCAATGCCAGAATGCCGCTGGACATTCAGGGCAGTGTGGATAAGTTTAGTGTAGCGTCACCATCCAATGAAAATCTTTCTCTGCACAATGTTATACTTGCATGTTTGAAGTGAAGGTGAGGGCCCAAGTTACCCAAGCGGTGACAGAAAGGGATCATAATGGTTTAAGGAGGCATTCCAGAACTGGAAAGCCCCATGTAAGATCCAGAGGATAAGCCATGTGTCCACCAACACCCATAAGAGTTAAATTCTTTGGCTGTTCCCACTTTGTTCTGAATGAGCAGAGACAAAGTAACTGGAATACTAATGTATAATTCAGAGAATTAACACACACAACCACTCTTCCTCTCCCAGGAAGAGGAAGAAACCTTGATTACCCTTCTTCACCGCATTAGGCTGTTTTATTTCAAAACAGACAAAGTTTGATGTGTTCTGACAGGAATCCAAAGAGGCTTCGTAAAAGTTGTTTTTCTCCCACAAGCATGACTATCTTTTGTGAAACACAAAACGTCTGCACCACAAAAGTTTCAAAACCTCTGCTATAATGGCACTAAATAACCCTGAATTGTTGTATACTATTTTTTCTCAGGGTAAATGCAAAGATCCCATTATTAGATTGGAGACAGGCACTAGTTTGACATCTGGGATCGTCTGGATGCATCATGACTGATTCATGTGAGCCAAAAAAAGAAAATCAGCTAAATATTCTTCCATGACAGAGTTGGAGAGAGGAGTGCCAGGAGAAGTTTGGTGTGTTAGAGTATAGAAAGCGTAGCTTAGCGTTGTCTAAAAGATTGTCAAAGTCGTGGCTGAATATTTAGCTGATTTTGACAGCAACGCTACAGGGTAACCGGGCTACCTTGGCTAAGCTGGTTAGCATACACCCATGAGCACAAGTATATCCAGCTGGCCACATTTTTTTGCCAGGATGAAGTCATGACCTGCCCTACACTCCCTCTGATTAGCTAGTACTCGTTGCCTTCATTGATTGGGTTGGTTAGGTTTAAGCATAAGGAGTGAGATTGATTAGGGTTAGGGTAAGAATATCTGGGTAAGCCAATCAGAGTCAGAGTAGGGCGGGTCATGACTTCCCCATTCTAGGAAAAAAATATTGCATCCAGCTGCAGCCATACTATAGCTAAGTGGTGTGCTTCCAAAACATTCCAGGTGGAACTCGCGCTCTAGAATTACTGTTCCACATGTCGGAGTAAGTGGATTATTAAACTATTTTGACAGTAATTGTCACGGAGCGCATTCTTGGTACGACTACAGACACCGAACCGTAATATCCATACCATGACAGTTCAGGACGAATACACATACCATTATACCCCTATTACACTGAACTAGTTTTTAAGCTCTTAAAATCATCTTATGGACAATGGGAGCCAGCACAGTGATGTTACTGAGCTGAGGATGCTAAGGATGGCAAGCAGACTGAGCCTCAGTAACATCGCCGTGCTGGCTCCCATTTTCCGGGTGGGAACTAGTCAGTGTCTGCCATTGCTTACTGGCTGTTTAAGGCAAATAAACACAAATGATCCAGGGGTCAAACTCGCGCAAGTAAAGAGAGATGAAAATTTGCTTTGCATTCAGTGTGAACACAACATTAGTGTGAGCAGCAAGTTAGCAGCAGCAACGTGCACACGAACACGAGCTCTTACGTGGCCTATGTAGATAGTTGTATTGATTAAAATAGAAGAGTATCTTTTCCTTCAGACAGCATTAAGATTGGCGACTGAAAAATGCAGCTGAAATGATTTCTGTTTAGACATGGTATAATTCTAAGCTTAACCCTTAAACTGAGCCTTAACCCTGAAACAGCCAATGTGCTCACATTTGAAAAAATGCCTTCACTCTCAAGATATAAATCTATAATTGGTCCTCATACAGATAGAAGTACAATAGCACACACACACACACACACACACACACACACACCTACAAAGCTACAGCTAGTGCCCCATCCCCATTTCACCCAACTTCAAAGACAACTCCACAGTCTTTCCCAGAGAAAAAGAACCATCCATCCATTTTCTTGATCCACCTCTTCCTGCAGCTGGAAATGAGCAGTCAGTGCTTCTATTTTTTTTAAACAAATCATCAATAAAAAAAACAGTCAGTTCTCTTACCACTCCCAAAACTGTAATTTATTAATAATGATATTATTAATAATATTTACTACATGCTCACTTTGTCTTTTACTGTTCACCCTCCACCTCCAGCATCCAGAATTTGGACATTTGGTCTTCAAACTGTTGAACTCACTTACATCAAATCACCTGCACAAACTGAAAATATCTGAGCCATTGCTAGTGTTTGGAGTTAACCCTGTATAAGTAGCTGGATAATGTGTATTGGCCGCTACAGGGTTTGTATTAGAGAGCACAAAGTCACCAGGTGGAGTTCAACTTCTTTACTTTGTTATAAGAGGGTAACATAATTACAGTTAGTCATAAGCTGTACGTATTGATAGTAGTTTTTGAAATATAATACATAGAAATGGTACATTAATATTCCAGGTGTTAAATATTGATTATCTCTTATCAAGGAGTAAGCTGTTAATCAATAATTATATATTACTGAAATAAAATGTACGATTCTCATACTGTGCGAATGAAAATAAGCAACCTCTCCAATGCTATGATAAACAAAAGGCTCCAAAAATTCGTATCATACATTAGCTACAAACATTCATAGACAGGTACAATAGGAAGTTAGCTAGCTAGCCAAATACCGATGAATTAGCAGCTTCACTTTCACTTTTGAGTTGAGTAATAACATCCATCTTAGCCAAAAGAACCACGTATGTACACTAACATTCAGCAACAACTCAAGAAGAGCTTAATCCGTTGCAACAATAGCTATATATATATATATATATATATATATATATATATATATATACACACACATAGAGTCCACACATACATCGTCTCTGACTTCTGTACAGGCAACTGCCATAAGGAAAGGAAACACAAGATGCTTTCACAATGTCTTGGGGATTTATAATACAGAACTAATGTAATTGACGTATGTAATCCACATAGCCGGTGAATTCACAACAGCCGTCCCCACATTTGACTAGCAAATGTGCAGTCGAGAATTTTTAAAGTGATTAGGTGGACGACTGGTCTTGTGTAAACTTTACCCTTGATAAGGACTTCTGCTGATTGACTCATCAGTCTTGGCTTGCCGCAGTCTTGGTGATCTTGCCAAAGGGCAACTGAGCTCTTATTCACTGCAGATCAACTATTAGGACAACAGAATCCACAGTCAGGTTTCCTGAGGATTTCTGCCACTTCTGGTGGGTCTGAAGAGTGTACAGGTAATTCCATGTGAAGTGGACCAAGCATTGGTTCTGGCAGTGGTGCCACTTCCGCTGCCCCATGACAGCTGGGGTGTAAACAGCTTGAGGTAAAGCTGCATCCTGCCACCCCATGAGGAGGGGATAGGAGTGATGGGGTTGGGATCTGTGCCATCTGTTGAGGCGTAGCCTTGTGCTTTTAATTTTAAAATCCCTCCTACCTCCAGTAAGACTGTGTGCAGTATATCTTCAGAGACTTCAGAGGCTTCCAAGAATCCAGTACTGCCTCCAGATCTCCCCATATACTTGCTCCAGTCCTGGATGTAACAGGCGTTCGTCAAACTCTTTAATGAGGAGCTTTGTGGTTGGGTGCCCTGGATCCAGCACAATGGGATGGATCTCTTTCAAGTTGGTGTTTTGTAATACGTTGTCTCTCTCCGACCTGGACAATACCGTGTGTGGAATCCCATTCAGACGCAAGGCTAACTAGCCTAGGGTATATTTGCCTGGCTACCACTCACTGCAGTGGAAACTTGTAACAAATCAGGTTTTATTATGAGTTGCAGTCATGCAAATAACAAATGCAAGATGAACTTTGTCGAAAAACTCTAAAGGTTCGGGAAAAGAACACATAAGGCTCATCTGCCATACTGACATTAAACCCAAGACTCATATTTTGGATTTGCCAAATGTTTTTGATCAATGAGCATCACCTTTTTTTATTCATTCCTTGTCAAAAATCTGTCCAACTTGAAATTTAAATGTCATGTTGTGTCTAAATAAATCATGCAAAACTGAATTCTGATAGACTTGCTGGCATCAGAGCAATCATGTGTGGTTGTTGTTCCTGCATGAATCAGATTCAGTCAACAATCAACCCCCCAGTCATATCTCATCTTACAGTTTTTCTTTGTTTCCATGTTTACATTCTGTGTAATTTAACAGAAATCCAATATTGTGCCTTAAAGACCTTAAAGTACCATCTTTCCTCTTACCTGTCATAGAAGTCTTCTCTGTAGTAGTCGTAGTCAAACTCATAGCCACTGGGGGGAGCACAAAAGAAATGTGATACAATGCTTTACATAACAAGTCAGCATCAAACCACATTTAAAACAACATATGGGGACAAAAGCTTTTTGGGGGTTCAGTGTAGTTTATAGTTGCATATACAAATGGAAAAATGCACATAAGTGGCAATTATTACAAACTGTGTGGGGAGAGACAAAGAAACCACAACATACTTCATCTTACCCCAGGAGACAGAAAGAGAGAAATAAAAATGACAAAGACAACAGAGAGCTCTTCAAAATGATGTACAGTACACTTAACATTTACTGACACATTTTAAAATTGCTGTTAGCATGCATAAACTCTCAGCACACATGTCCTCCATAAACAGTGACTCAGTGATTTAGTGCAAACAAAGAGTGTAGGTTTGGTTTCAAAGGTGGGAAGGCAAAATGAAGTATTGAGGTTCCTAAACCAAACGATGAAAATATAATGAAATATGCATCAATCATACTTTTGATATTAAGATTAAACCAAACAACTTAATGTGAAAGGGATTGCTCATAATTGAATTATCAAATAACTCTAAAGCTTTACAGAGCTTTTTAAACTACTTTATCTGATTGCTTTGGTTTTATGGCACACTGACAGAATGGTTCAGTTGCACCGCTCTAATCAGCCATGTTTCCAGCTGTAGCAAGCAGCTGTTTGAAGGGGACAAGCTTTAAATAAACCCACTGCACACTACCTGCCTGCCACAAAATGACAAAGTTAATGACTAGGTGATGAAGAAAGTGGAACATTTAGCAAATTATGAGCCATGTATATGTGTATATATATATATATTTATATTTATATACATATTTTTTTTAATCTCAGGAGTGAATATTGGGCGTACAAACACAACTGATGTGATAATGTTGCTCTGTGTGCTGTATGTCTGCTAACATAAAAGCATAACAATTACATAAACCAAGGATGTATAGCTGTTAGAATATTACAGGAGAGAAGGTCACTTGCTTTGTTTTTTTTTCCTGGCTCCATAGTGATATTGTATGTTGTAAAGATGAGAGGAGAGTTTTGTGTATCTTCATACTACTACATACAAAAACTGTCAGAAACACATTTCTCACCATATTATTGTCTTTGTCAGGCATGAAAAGCTTTTGGAACAGTACTCGGACAACTAAAGGGCACAAGAAGTCTCTTCTTAATCTCTACTAATTCTTTTTTTTCAGGTTTAATAGCTTTTTAGAAAGGAAAGGAAAGGAAAACTCTTTGATTGATCGGTACTATAAAAATAATTAATTCTTTAAAACAAATAATGAAAGTGTCTAAGATAAAAATACATCTTACAGACAGTGTCATACTGCTTATATCGGAAATAAAATAAGCAAAAATGTCCTCCTACAATGAAAACGTCAAGACTAAACATGCATGTAAAAGTTAGACAGCTGAGACATTAAAAATAGACCTGTGGGTGTTTTATGAACGCCCACAGGTCTCAGCCTCGACTTTCTTCAGGGTGCTTTTGTGCAGTGTAGGTGGTTTTAAAACCTTGGCCCTCCTCAATTAATGTGGTTTAGATCTCCCATGAGTGTCTGCATTTGTTTTTGTGGTTAACATATTTGTGGTCATAATATTGTCTCGTTAGTCTTCTAATAAAATGCAACTAGCCTCCAAACACACCTGTGTTTGTTTAGCAGATCACTGAAACACTCTAACATCTGCTTAGAAATGTGAGTGACAGATTATTTGTGTGACTCACTGATCAGTTAAACAATTGATTTCCAATAAATGAAAGGGCAGCATGTACCTGTAGAGAGAAGCAGCTGATCGCTTCTGGCCTTTAGATCTGTTTGGCTTTGGTTCTCCTGCCATGTTGATATCTGAGAGAAGAGAAGAGGAGAAGACAGAATTCCTTGATTTTTGATGTTCTTTAAAAGTTAGTACGAAGAAAATTGTCTAAAACTTGCCCAATTAAAGGGATGAGTATCTAAGGCTCTTGCAACCTTGAAAAAAAAAGTCAGACCCTAAAACATTCATTAAAATATCTGGATGAGAGGCAAAAGTTTCAGAGAAAAACACAAGGGTAAAACATAATTGAAGAGAAGACAGTTTATTGCAGAAACTGTCATGTTGTGATACCTTGTAACCTCCACTAGAGGAAGCTGTTGAGCTATTTTACAACATCTCTACTCAGTTTGCCCACAGTACCTGTTGTCAGTACAGTCAGCTGTTCAGTCACTCAGTCAGTTGTTCAGTCAGTCAGTTACCAGTGACCATCATGGTCCATCAACTTGCATAAATAATCAGAAGGAAAGAAAGACATCAGATTTCTCTCTCTCTCTGTATTGTTTTTGGCTTTCCTCACTAATTTGGGGTAATGGAAAAAAATGTAAAATATTTCACCCAAGTTGGAGCACCATAACAGAGGAATACACATTAAAAGTAAATGTCCTGCATTAGTTGCAGGGCTGTAGTAAAGTTAAGAGGGTTGAAGTAAACTCTAGTTCATGTTGCTGCTGGATCCTGGCCAAAATCAAATCAGAGACTCTCAAATCAAAACATATTCTACTCACTGAAACATCTTGAACTTAAAATGATAAAAAAAAAAAACATAAATGATACAAGGATACAGAAAGATACAATGGGCTTTGTTGTGTAAACTATAAACACAAACTTCTGTGGAGCTGAGGATTAACAGTATAGTTTCTGTGGGAAATGTAAACCAGCAACAAGCTCAAAAACAACAGCTGGATGAACCTGTGAAAAAAGGAGATGTTACATTCTGAGTCAAAAGAACGTCAGACACAGATGATTGTTACTATTGTGGTCTTTTATTCAACAGACTGTTATGGTTCATTAGTTTTTCCTTTCCACCAAGCATGAGTGGGTTGAGGGTTAATGGTTGCTCTGCGCTCACACATGGAAACAACCAGCACCTGTGATTCATCCATCTACCCATCATCCATCCATCCTGTTTAGTACTGCTCTTTGGGGGCTGGAGCCTGGAGGCAGGGGACACCCTGGGCAGCTCATCAGTCTATCACCGGACAGTCTAGAGTCTTTGGATTTTGGGAGTAAACCAGAGCACCTGGAGAAAGCTCATGCAGATATGAGAACAGACTCCACACAGAAAAGGCAGTCTGCCAAGAGATTTGAACCCAGGACTAAGGAGGAGGCGTAAACACTCGAGCCACTGTGCCACCTGTCCTGAATCAGTGGAGGAAAAAATGAGCCTCATCAGAAATCCTACGAATTTCCAAGAAAAACTTTGTCCCTGGAATTTTATGTATCTGTGTTCACCTTACTGGTTATTTACTTGTTAGCTGGTTGAGCAGCTGTGAATGAGCCAGTGATTGTGAAGCATGAATGAATCAGCTGATGCCAATCATCTAATCAAAACTCAATTCTCTGCCTAAATGCGTTTCTCCATTTGTGTTTGTTCCAGTAATTCCTAGGGAATTCCTTGTTCTCCTGGGGCAAAAAATATGTTACTGAAGCAAACATTAAAAGTGTTTACAACTGGTAGTATCTAGAGTAAGAACCACACAGGGTGAAGCTGCTTTTAGCTACAATGCTGCACAGAGATGAAATCAACTTCCTGATGATCTTAAAGGTGCCCAAACTTTTTAGTCACTTTCAAATCTAACTTAAAACTCTGCTGTTCTCTCATGTCTTTGATAGATTGGTTTCTCAACTGCACATTTCTTTCCTTTGTTGCATTAGGTTCAATTTATAACTTCTTTTTGCACTGTAACTGTATTGTGAGTCTATTATTTATCCTGTATTCATGTCTCTATTCTTAACTTTTCAATTGACTGCTAGGTACTGACTTTTCTATGGTTACATTCATGCTCAACTCTGACTTAAATGGCACCTTTAAAATTTCTGTACTTTCAGATAAAAAAGTTTTCATCGCATCAAATAATTTCATCTGTGAGGAATTTTCCAGTAAATTACAGTAAATACAGTAAAAAGTAAAAAAAAAATATAGTAAATTCAGGGTCAAAGGATTGATTCCATTAAACATAGCAGGATGATGGAATTTCATGTCTTTAAAAAGTGCTGGAAGATGAAGAGAAGCAGAGGACGGATAAAAGGATGGATGGAAGGATGAGGATGGAAAGTGAGTTTTCAGCAGCCAGAGGCTGAAGATTCAAGCCTGTTAACTTCACCGTGAAGGGGAATGTGTGTGTGTGTGTGTCTGTGAGGCAGTGATCCAGAACTCTGACCGCAGCCAGGTGTGGAAATGGCAGGAGTCCAGTGGTTTGCAAGGGGGGGGGGAGGGGGGGACACATACATCTTCATTCAACCATAACTGTTATTGACCCTCCCCTTTATGACCTAGGGAAACATACACGCACACACACAGTCCACCTGCTGCTCCATATGCCTCAGTGACTTTACCACGTCTCCTGCAGGATCTTGTTATTCGAAGGAGAGCAGCACACCTGAACGCAGCAACATTGGGAACTGTCAACATTTGTCAGTAGTTTGTGAATCAGTTGTCCTCTCAGCTGCTGTCATTATCTCAGAGTGATGGCAAAAATAAAAGAGCTTCTAGATACTGTTCTTTAATTGGGTCAAAATTGAAAAATATCTCAAAAACCTAAAAGTTACATGATGTTATTCCATATTTTCCAGTGTTACTGGATTTTACCGTACTTTGTCTTTAGGGCCGGCATTGGGGGCGGACCAGACCAGGCTGTGCCTGCTCATTTGAAATCCTTGGCCACTGCCTTGTGATTGATGTAATTTTTGACCTGTCACAGGCTGTGATGCTCAAGTGATGCAATGCTGTGACTCAACATTTCATCACAAGCAGCATTGCCAGATGTATGATAGTTATCGTTCTTCTACGATAATTTTTCCCTCTGTACGATGTATGCTCAATAATGTACAATAATTTGATCATTTTGTGACACTTAGTATTAGTAATTGTAATTAGTCAAGGATCTGTCTAATTTTAATTAATTTCTCAACATGATCAGGATAGTAAAATGTGGATCCTACATCTGTGTTAACGCATCTCTTCTCATGTGACATCTTTCCAGCAAATCAGACTACCCCCTTCCACGCATCATTTAACTATATCAGCAATTTTTTTCATGTCTCGATTTGTAGGCGGTGTCAAAAAGTCGTTTGTCTCAATATATATGTGTTTTCTGAAAACTACACATCTACACCTATTTGTTCTCTTGGTTATGACTTGTGTACGATAATTTTCCTCAAAATACGGTAAATTTAAGCCTCTGGTACGAGACGGTACGATACCACCTAGCAACGCTGGTCACTTGATTCAAGTTTTGAATTAAGTTGGCGTGTGGAATTAGCAGCAGCTAACAGCTGTTGCTCCAGCTGTTAACTGGATCGGCCCAGAGCACCCCTGCAACGATCAGTAGCCCCCCAGTGATAATATGCACAACCAGGTAAAACTCCCAAGCCAACCTGCTTGCACCAACTTTCACTGGAGTACACAGGACATCCAGTATCATATGTGTACTTCACTATGAGTTTATAATGATTATATGACTATTCGATGCTGCAACAGTCACAAACATGCTGCAACATTGTGACTGTTGATATGATTTGTTTTATGACTTTATGTCACATCAGATAAGCAAGAACTTGAAGGTTTCAGACCTAAAGCCAACAAAGCTGTTGGAGATATATATTTTCACTAGCCTACATCTGTATAGGTGTATATTAATATATCTACAGTATATGTACAATATGATATACTATACTTCAGAGCAGTCTTATTTAGTATAGAGGATTTATTCAGATTTTTTTGCCACAAAATTTTAGAACTAAACTATTTTCCTTTTCAAAGAAATCACCACAATCCATAGATTAACTTGAGTTGTAGGCCTGGTAAATCTGTGCAAAATTGTTTGTATAGAGTTAAGCTTTTAACATACAAATTATTGACCTAGAGGAAACTGTCTTGACAGAGCTGTTTGTATGGAACAAAGAAAATCAAAGTCCAAAATGGATGAGGCTATCATATTAGCATACAGGTTGAACAGCTCCACAAAAGAGATGTTTTGCAGTTAGTCATAAGACAATATAATATCTTGAACTAATTGTTTTTAAGAGTGTCTGGTTAGCGACCAAGTTAGCTAGTTAGCATGCCAGCTAGCTTGGCAATCTATATTGGCTGGTTAGTGCCAGCATTTTACTGGCTAGCTAGCTAATTGCTTATTTAACAGTTGCCTGTTAAAATTCAATGAGTTCTTTTATGTCAACCAGGTGATTGGCAATTTTGAGTTCAAGAAATGCTAGATCATAATTATCTTTATGACCACTTTACTTTTATGTCTGTTTTGAGTCGTGTTTTGCTTTGCAACCAAAGCATCAGGGTAGTGATTATATGTTTAAAGGGTCAAATGTGTCTCATAAAATAAACTCTGTGTCATTCCAGTAAAGCACACAGTGGGCTGAAATAAACTGGAGAGCTAAGGATAGAGGGAGAGAGATAAAGAGACATAGAAAGAGAGAAAGGAGTCAGGTAGTTAAGTGGCACAGAGAAAGAACACAGATTTTATATGATCCCCATGGCAACACACACATGCTCAAAAGCGGCAAAGAGCATCACTTAGCGGCCTCTTAGTTGGGCTAACATACACACTTTCACAGACACACTTTCACTCATGCACGCGCGCGCACACACACACACACACTGATGAAACCCTCTGGGAATTCTACACTTTATTACTGTGTGTGTGTGTTTGGATGAGTGTTGTTAGTGAGATAGCAATTAACCCTTCAACATACACAGTAATGGACTCACACACACCCTTTCACAGACGCACTTACACACACACATACACACATGCTCAGATATACTCATTCATATATTTCTCTTCACACACACACACAAAGGCGTTACTCTGAGAGAGGCTATTAAAGAAATGTGCTCACGGCTCTGCAGCGACTGAGCATAAACCAGTTGAGCTCTTCACACCAGCTCGCTGACAGCTCGTCTCTTCCTGCTCCGCTGGGAGAACAGACAGACATAGGAAAACACTCCAGCAGCTTAAAGGCACACTCCGCTCAACTCTCATTTTTTCCTCTGATATTCTATTGCACAATAACAGAGAGGAGAGCTAGGAGGGAGACAGCAGATGTAAACACTCAAGAAGAAAATGGATGTAATTGCGCTCAGGGGTCGTCAAAGGTTTCTGCAGGGTTGTGCAGTCACAGCAAGCACACTGAAATGTAATTATTACTGTATGTTCTACAGACATGTATCAAACAATCAACTTCTTTTACAACCTGAAGTAATTTACACGCTTCTGCCAAAAATAACATCCAGCAGGACAGTCTGTAGCCATCAGGCAGTCCTACGAATCATGTTGAATCAATTCAGTATCATTCAGTATCAATGCAGGAATCACTGTGATGTTCTTACAAGGCCGCTAAATGTGAGGGTGCAGAAGTCGGGTGGGGCAGGTGATATGTTTGTCTTTAATATCAGAGGCCTCCATTTGTGTCATTTGTTTAGCTTTATTTTTCCTTCAAAAACTTACATGGGGAGAGATTTTGGTCAATAAGGATGTTTTATGTGGGGAAATAGAGATCATGCCCAAACCAAAATACACATGAACAAACATCCAGTGTGTCTAGTGATTTAAATCATGCTCTGAGGTATGGAAAATGTTTTCTGATGACACGGTGACCTGAGGCTGTTAATGCTGGGCTCTAAATTTTAAATGTGACTTCTTAACCTGAAAAGTCTACTGTACTTGTCTTCCTCAAAAACAGTAACTAAGTGTAGTGCTGGAATTATTAGTTAATTAATTCATAAGTCATTTCACAGAAAATTAATCAACAACAACTTTGATATGTCATGGATGCTGTGTTTTTTGGACTTTTTGTGCTTTGGTTTTGTTTGTTTAGAGGTTGTAGTGTTGTTTGGGTATTTGAATTCATGTGTATTCTGTGATGGTTCTATGCAGGTTGGTTTATTTATGAAGAGTCTCATGTTTTCTGGGTTTGGGATTTTTTTTGCTGTATTCCCTTCTATGTTCCTGTGTTTGCTTTGCCCAGCTACACACCTGCCCTGCATCTAGCATCATTAGCCCTGCCCTGCTCTGTGTTTCCCCACACCTGCCCCATATTAGCCTTGTCAGCCCTGCCCTGCTCCCTGTGTTTCCCTCAGCCAATCAGCTCCTTGCCTGTTCCCCTGTCCTGTCACCTGTTCCCCATTTCCTCATTAGTTTGTATTTTTGCCCTGTTTTTCTGTTCAGTCTGTGTTGGATCCTCTGTTCTGTTCAGTTTGTTCTGCTTTGTTCAGTCAGTTCAGTTTGTTCTGCTCTGTTCAGCATTATTCAGCGTAGCTCTGCTTGCACTCAAGCTTCAATAAAGAATTTATTCTTAAGCCTCACTCAGCCTTAAGTCTCTTGCATTTAGGTCCATTCCTGCTACTCTTCTTGACATGATAATTGATTTGCTAGTTCAAGACGTCACCTTCTGGGAACAGTTTTTTTGAGATTCTGTGGACAAATTGATTAATCAATTAATTGGACCTGCAGTGTCCAGTACTACCTGCACTATGCACCCACTTAGAGATTAGCTTCTTTGTAATTGGAAATTCCCTGATAGCTGAGTTCATGAGTTTTGGCATACACTGATACTTTTTAATATGTTAGAGCCCAGGAAAAAAGGCTTTTTTGTCTACTCATTTGTTGTTCCTAAACATGATTTTAAAATGTCTTAAAATGAAACAAGGCATTGTTGTTCCCAAAACGTAAACCACAGAACGCCAAGTATAATCTACGCTAAATTTTCCATATCAAAAATATGACTTCAGCATTTCTGTTTTCTATTATTCATCATTTCGGGTGGTTTGTGGGTAAATACTTCAAACTTAATGTAAAATTCTCAAATGTTATCTACCACAACGCCTTAACTGAGTTAAAATTCACAATGACTCACCCAACGTCTGTCCGGCCAGCACCCTGCCGTTCTCCCCAATCACAGCCCCCCTGGCGTGCCTCTCGCTGGCGTACTGGACGAAGGCGTACCCCTTGTGCACGGAGCAGCCCAGCACCCGGCCATACTTGGAGAAGATACTCTCGACGTCGGACTTCTTCACCACCGCTGTGTTCAAGTTGCCGATAAACACCCGGGAGTTGATAGATTTTGGGTCAGTCTTGTTGGTCACATTACTGGTCTGGACCTTCAGTGACATGCTGGAGAGACGGCGAAGGAAGCGAATGACAAATGGATGGATTGGGAGGGAGAGATGCAGAGAGACGGGGATCTGGAAAGAACAAACACAACAGATAACTGATGTTAGTCAGTGAGGTGGTGGGTCGCAGCTGTCTTCCATTATCTGTCTTTTTAAGACATTACAGACTTGTTTTCATGACTAAACAAAAATAAGCAAACCAGCTGGGGAAATATGAGTCAGTAAAGAAAAGAGTGTCTCTGTAGATGACTGTGTTCATTCATTGTTCACACATGTCAAGATGTTGGTGCATAGATACAAGTCATGCTTTTGTAAGAATGATAAGAAATGAGAATGCAGTAATAGCACTAGTACATAGACTTCTTGTGAAATAAGTAAAGTAACAGTCTTGGTGAGTTTGGACAACACTTTTCTGACCATGTAAAGTTCCCTCAGTTCAGATGGTGTGTTATATAAAAAGACTTATAGGTAAAGTTGAAGAAGGTGTGTTGAATGTCATCACTTGTGCTTAAGGTGAATCAACTATAAATCATAAAATGAATATATAATATTTGTAGCAAAGTAGAGTAAACATGATACTTTACATGCATTTTCACACCTGTTATTCAAAAACTGTTGCCTCACCACAAACAAAACAAGCCCTGCTTCTACTGTAGTTCTCAATCACAGAGCAATTTGCAGCAGAGTATTTACATTGAATATAGGCTAGTGAACACTGGTTTTGATCTTGGAGCATTGTTACAAAAGATTCATGAATGAATGAAGAGGAAAAAATAATTCTTGAGTGAAGTGGTTATCAGCACTGAAGGGACAAAGCAGATAAGAAACACATCTAATAACTGAAGTAGCACCTTCACTTCTGCACAAACCTCAGTGAAACATTGAGTTTTCCTCCAATTAGACATTCTGTTCACAAATTACATGACCCGTACCACATACGCTGGTCTTCTGACTTCTCAGCTCATCTCCATAATGTTTTTCCAGTTGAACAGGAAAGTTTAAACAGCTGCAGTCAAATTCAAATATCTTATTGCATGAAAGCAAAAAAGAAAAAGAACAACAAACAAGTTTGCTCTGATCAGGCAAGTTGCAGCCGACCAAACCACCGCTGCTTCATCACATGAGACAAGCTCAATTGATCACAGAGCAGGATTTGAAAACCAAATTTTTTCCCTTCATCCACATAACTGATGAACACAAGTTTAGAAGACACAAGGATAAGGAAGGGGAAGGATAGGGATGTGGACAAGAGGCAATGGAGGCTAAAGGGAAACAGATTACACAGGAGTAAGAGAAGAGAGTGATGAGGGAGATGAGTACAGAGGAGGAGAGGGGAGGGAAGGCATGAAGAATGTGGAGGGCATTAAGAGATGAAAGAATAGAAAAATAAAAACGAGAGAGGAGATGGAGGGACAGAAACAGAAACAGAGGAGAAAAAGTAACAGTTGAATTAAATTAAATTTCAATCAATTATGAAAATGCATTAAATTTATTTATACTACTCATTATACCCTAAAGTCACTGTTTGAGGCTTCTTAATGTTCACCCTTCACCATCAAATTTAACAAAACCTACATGTGACCCTCCTATCACAGGTTCTGACCTTATTGCCCACATGAACTGTTAACCAAAGACTGACTTTTTCACCTGAGATGTTTGATTTGAAAACTTTTTCGAGGCCAGAAAAAGTGACAGTATCCTGTATTTGACAAGGAAAACTAGACAAAGGAAACATAATTTACATTACGTGAGGTATGTATTTGTTTCTTATCCCTTTAAGCATCTTGTGACCTCTCAGATTTCTCTCCCCACAAACCACTGGCTCAACAACCAGAATGAGTGTGAATACCAACTGAAAGTTAAAAAGCTTTTTTTTTCTAACATGCTGCTAAATGTTAATACATCTGACCTCAGATATGGGCTAAACTCACAGTAATGCTAACAATGCTAGCCCTGGATGCTTCATGCTACAGGATGCACATGCAGAACAGATCATAGATCATAGATCATAGATCATAGTGCTCCAGACCAGAGCGTGCAGGGTGAGGCAAACTCAGGCGAAGAACTCGACTGCCGGATGAAGACCTCAGCTGCTCCCTTCTCAGGATGCTGTAAAGCTCAGGGGATTAATGACTCATTTGAAACATGTTTTATCACTGCTTCCTTCTTGGCATTCAGATAAAAACTTGGCATTTTATAGAAAGCTGAGAGACTCATGTAAATGAGAGAGTGACTCATCTAAAGTACAGATAGTACAGTAGTGGGATGAAATCTGACAGATGAGTCAGCAGAGAGGAGGAGGAACAACTTATGGTTTGTTGTTCTGGCAACAGGAACTTCTTCTTTACTTCAAGAGACAGAAAGCAGCACTGAGTAATGCAGCTGGAGCTGTTGAAAGAGTTAAACGTTTCTTCATTTTTAGTGTGTATTTATCTTCTGTTCTTTTTTCTATTTTTCTCATTTGTTTCCCATCTTTGTGATCTGTCATTATCGTCTGCCTCCTGTATGACGTCCTGTGGAGGGTGAAGACAGACATCTCTGATACAAACTGAGTCTCCCAGAGCGACTTGAAACTTTTAAACAAGTCAGACTTAATTCACAAAAATGAGGACTTGTGACTTGACATGGACCTTGACTACTTGAGAATAAAGACTTGACTTGATGATTTTGCTTTTTTATCTGGAAAAATTCTGGAACAATAAAAAATAAATAAGACAGCGACAGGCAGGTCTTACACACGTCTTAGCAGTGGTATTTGATTGACAGTTGACAGTCGAGCGGGGCGTGGTTTCAGCGCATTCAGTGGACACGCCCACAGCGTTTGATTTTTCACGATTTTGAAGCCTAATTTTATATACTTGGTGATTTTTTTAATCATTCAAATTTGGCAGGGTTGTTAATAACACACTTCCCTGTGGTGTGTCAAACTCAGAAGACATATTTATTGTTGCTTCACAGAGACTTTAAATTTTTATTTATTAGGCCTATAGAGGACTTTGTAATGTAAAAAGTTACCATTCACAGCTTGAATAAAATGAGAAACTCCTGCACACTAGCTTGCTCACTGCTGGAATATTTATTAATTTATGATGTTTCGATCTGTCCGACCTTCATCAGACAGTCAGAGGAAAACACAACTTTCCTCTGACACATCTGTGATGTATTCAGGTTTTTGGGGGGTTTTTTTTGTTTTGAAGGACTATTTACAGCTTTGAAATGTAAATGCTGTATCCTTCAGTGATAACCCATTAGAGACCTGAAAGACGTCTTGACTTAATTAAACAAACTTTGCTTAATTAAGTCAACATGTCAACACAACAACAACAACTTAAAATGCTCTGTAGTCCCCAGAAGCAGCTTCATTTTGCTTGAGGAGTTAATGTACATGGAAGTTCATGTCTTAGAAAATGCCTCTAAATTACAATGGAAAATTAGCTTTTAAGAAAAAGAAAATCTACAGTACCAGATTTAAAAACAGTTTGAACAGCAACACTTTTTTTCTGTTTTGTGTTTCAGGTTCTTTCAGGCACTTGAGACACAACTTTTGTGTCAGATTTTGCAGAGCAACTTTGATACTGACTTGATACTGAACTCAACAGCACTTACATAAGCACTGTAAAATATCCCAGTACATCTCAGCACCACTGAGAGAAAAAGAACAAAAACTCTACAGGAACTAAAACATATTCAAAAACTATCTCAAAAACAAAACAAAGGGAAATCAAATTTAAAATCAGATTTTTAAAAAACTCTGAATATCAAGATATCATATATATTCTGAAAATCATGCACATAGAAATACAATATACTGTAAATGAGTGGGGTATTCAAAATATGAAAAATATCATACATGTACACAAGATCTCTCTAAGGACACTTTCAAACCTGCTGCTGTCTAGTCCAGTTGAAGTGGTTCATTTTCTCCTCTGGTGCAAATCATTTGCACAAATATAAATGCAACAATCATACTGTTGTTGGTTGTGATCAATATCTGGGAGACCCATTAGAGGAAGTGGTCTGTTTTGGTCTGATCGCAAACTAATGAGTGATTTGTGTGGGAGTGTAATCTAACTTCAATCTGACCACGTAGCTGAGCACGCTTTGCATGCTGGGATGTGGATGAGAGAAATCAACCAGTTTCTAGCAGCTAGCTGTAGAATGAATTGAGGTCTGACCTGAACTAGTAACCATACAGTATGTTGTTTTCTTGATATTTGGGCAGAGAGGTCCTTCTTCAGGACCTTCTTCCTGTGTTTACTTCCTTGTTCCCACTGCAGAGACATCTAACCGAACAGAGCGAACGTTCTCACAGGACTTTTAGTGATGTAGTTTTGGTTCACTTTCATTTTTTCTGTGTGAAAAGAAACTGAACCAACAACTTTACAAACTCTTCAATGCTCCCAATTTTCAAGCAGGTTAAAAAAATCCCCTTACTCTCTTTCTTTGCACTTCAAAGTGTGTGGACACTAAAATATTTCACCCATATGTGGGTGAGATCGTCATTAATCTGCTGCCTTCACTCCTTTCAGGAGGCTTTTCAGATTTCAAGGATCCGTCCACATACTTTTATACAGTATTTCCGAGACCAGGAGCCTGCTTGCAGTGTGGTGTCCAAAATACTAGTCCCCACAATGTGTGTGTGTGTGTGTGTTTGTGTGTGTGTGTGTGTGTGTGTGTGTGAGTGCTTAACACAGAACTTAATACAGAATAGATTTTTTCAGATCTGCAGCTCAAGCAAAGGTAAAAAGTTAAAAAGTTAAAGCAATTTTCTTGCGTGTGTGTGGCTCGTCCTTTCTACCTGACCTTCCTAGTAACAAAGCCATCTTAAACCTGGTTGGTGAAACTCTAATGAATCAAATTGAGCTTGGCCCTGATGGACCTTTGTGTGTGTATGTGTGTATGTTTCAGAGGTCAACATTTAGTGGACAATATAATACAGTGGATCCAGCAAATCTGCTGTGTGTGTGTGTGGTGAGTGGGAGAGACACACACATGAAGTTGCGGGCTGGCATTTTCTAGTTTCTGCATTAAGAGTCGTTTATGCTGCAAGTAGGCTGCTCTCTCTCTCTCTACAATTCCAACTAAAGCCTCTACTGCAGTTTCATCTAGCACCAGTGCGCTGATGTTGGATTAATAATAGTTTATTAAATAATACTGACACAATGTCATCTCAGTAGCTTTTTTCTGCAGCTTTCAACTGCATCTCATCGTTCTCATCAAACGACAATTTAGTCCATACTTAGTGCCATACTTAGGTCACATGATGACAACTCAGCCATCTCTACCTGCGGGTAAAGACTGTGAGATGCAACTGATAACTCTGGAAAAAGTTATTGCTGGAGTTTTAATAAGGATTATTTTTAAACTAGTATTCATTTAAGATTGAAATCTACCACATGCTGTCAGCCCAAACTTTTATCAGGCAATAAAATATCTTAAGAAAGAATCTGTATGACAGATCAAGTATAAGATAGCCCACTATTTTAGGAATTACAGCTATATTAGACATTTTGTACTGCATGGTTTACATGCACTGCCAATGCAGGAAGCAGTGTGTCCTTTATATTGTGAGGTGGAAAGTGATAGTGCGGATGTGGGGTGGTGGGTAGTTATGTGACAAATCAGAACTGCCATACTTCCTGAACCTTAACCAAGTCTAACTATACCCTAAATCAGTGGTTCCCAAACCTTTTCTGCAGGGCCCCCTTTTGTAGATTAAAATATTTTCATAAACACACTCTCAGACACATCCTTTGCTTGCACACTCCTATAGAATTTATTTGAAACTTGTCCGTAATTAATACAGAGCTGCAACTTCTTTTGGAAAAACTAAATAAGGAACAAGTCACTTTTAGAGTGGAAGCATTAAAAGTGACACTGCAGCATGCATGTCCTAATGTTGCAGATTTTGACAAAATTGCTTCTCTGCACAAAAATGGCAAGTTAATCAACTCCCTGAAAATAAACACAAACTTGAACATTCCCTCTGCAAGAATTACACTTGTAGTTCTGCAATCTTTTCAGTGACTGGTGTGGGCTTGCTTTGTGCTGCGGATTTTCTCAAATCAGGGATGTTGCCGTGAGATTGCAACTCTTAGCTCACTTACATTGTCCAGCTTTGATCTGTATTTTGTCTTGATTGAGGCAACTGCAGAAAAACCTATCTCACACAGGTAGGATGTGACAAAAGGAAGGAGTGTGGCCAGGGCTCTCCTGCCTAGCAGTGGATCATCCTTTTCCACCCCAATCCAAACTGCAGCCTCAATGTTAAATCAGAGGTGACATCAATGAACTGTTCCTCTCCTGTGGTGCTGAAGTCAGCAGCTGGTGTTGCACTGAAGGAGTCTCTGAGTCATATTTTACAGGATCCTGCACTGGGAAATACCTCTGGAGATGTTTTTGTAGATCAGAGATATGAGTTTTAATACATGGGATCACTGTGTTCTGCAGCTTGTTAACCTTAATGAATGATTTCAAGGCCTCAAATGAGTTTACATTCCCCTCTTTCACTTGCTGCTCCCACATCTCCAGTTTTCTTGTGAATGATGCGATTTTATCTGCCAGCTGTGGAAGGTGTGTGTTGGTGCCCTGCATCTGCAGATTTAGTTCATTGAGGTTTTGAAATATGTCACTGAGGTATGCAAGTTTCATGAGGAATTTGTTATTGTTATACTTGTGGACAAGTTCATTACCCTCTTCCTCCAAGAAGATTCTGATCTCATCTTGCAATTCAAACACCCTAGATAAAACTGTGAAACAAAACAGCTGTGTGATCGGATCCCATTTCCTCGCACAATCCGGGCTTTGACGGGTCTTGTTTTGATGTATTTTACTGTGGCATTGATGTCTGTCATTACATCATTCAGCTCAGAACTCAGCTGTTTAGATGCCAATCCATCTTGGTGTAACATACTGTGTGTCCACTGCACATTGGTGGAAACATGCTTGACTTGCAGCCCCCCCCCCTCGTTTCCCAGTCATTGCCTAAACCCCATCTGTGCAGATCCCCACACAGTCCTTCCATTTCAGATCAGCCTCTTTCAAGTAAGTGTCAATGATTCTGAACAATTCGTCTGCAGTGGCTTTGTTAGTTACCCGTTTGCAGAAAAGCAAATCATCCGTCAAATCATCAACATCGGTGAATCATCGTCTGTTATCAATAAACAGTCTTTGTTACTGCATCCATCTGCAGAGCAAAACAGTTGTCTCGGATCTTGTCATTAAGCTGCACCTCTATATCTTGTGACATGTCATAAATGCATCTCATGATAGTATTGGCAGAGGAATAGCCTTTACTGTTGCTTCATCAATGATAGTTAGCAGAAGGAAGTATTAATTCCTCAGCTATAGTGTGGGGCTTTTTACACTGAGCCACTCTGTAAGAGGTGAGTTGAGCATTTGAAGGCACAGATGCTGCTTTAGTAAAGCGACTCTGTTGTGCACGACAGTTGAGTAGTTTTTTTTCTGAAGAAATCAACAGGTTTGTTTTCGGAATGTAAAGTCTCCAAGTGGCGTCTTAACTTGTTCGGCTTCATAGTGTCAGAAGCTAATATTTTGAGACACACAACACACTGTGGTCTGTCTTCATTACCCACCGTTGTACTGGTGAAACCAAGGGCGAGATATGCTTCGTCATATTTTCTTGTCTTTGTCTTGGTACTTGTGACGTTTTGTGTAAATTCATCATCTGCTTTACGTTTACCTGGCAGTCTTTTTCAGAAACTTGTCAATGCTTTGCTGCCAGTGCAGAACCTTGCATCATTTATCCTCGCTGCACCCCCCCATTTTATAATCCCCTCCCCCTCCCAGTTTGGGAACCACTGCCCTAACTAAAGTTCATTTGGCATTACCATGGTCATTTTTGAGAGAGATAATATTTGAGAGAATTTGAAAAGTGCTTGAATAGGATGTAAACAAACAAAAAACACATTGTCATTGACAGGGTTGTTGTAGTGGATACATGTTGCTGTCATGCTGCTTTTAATCATAGTATGGTACACATAGGTTAGGCAGGTTAGGGTACGCATATAATCTCTCATAGAAGGATCACACATACCAGTTTTTCACTGACGGAGAGACACAGTTGACCAGAATGCAATACTGCCACAGGATACGTTGGGTTTGGAGTGAGGGACACTGTTCCAGTACTATCAACACAATAAATCATTTACTCAACGTAATTGTTTCACCTACAACAACTCTGGGGATTCCTTTGAAAGTAACTCCTACACTGAGCATCACAAAATGAAAGTGATATTTATCTATTAAAGGGTGGATCTTCTTTGAAGAAATCCCACAATTCTGCTTTATGTAAAGGCATCTTCATCAGTATAAGAGGAGATACAAAGAACTTCTAAGTCATAGTAAATGCTTTCAGTATTCATTGAGCTTTACGCTGAGATGAGCGTTACATGTTATCACTGTAAAGCTCTAAAAAAAAAACCTTGTATAAGAAAATTAACCAATTTCCATAGAAAACAGCCTTTGGTGGAAAGAAGAACACCTCCTGTCTCTGAACTAACAGAGACTGTATACCCAAATGTTGAAGCCCAATGATCTCATGCTCTATAAGCAAATTAGCTTTAAAAGCTTACTCCTTTAGGGGCTTCATGGTTTGATCATACATGCATACATTAGCATAAAACAGGATAAAGCTTGTAAGCCCTACAAATGAATCAAAGAACTGACTTTGTGTGCAAATTGTAGCTTTTAAACTCAATGAGCTTCATGTCATAGGTGTATTGTTATTGTCAATTATCATCAAGACTTCCATTTCAGTTTGCTGCTGCTAAAATTTCACGTGATCATTTAGTAATATCAGTAGGCTACTAATGATTCTCACTCGCACACAATAACACCCAACGTCATCACGGCATTGTTTTGAGTCATTGACTAGTCCCAGAATCCTCCCTCTCCTTATTCTTAAAGGACATCTATATGAAAGGTACTGTTATAAGAGTATCATAACTCCTTTAAGGAATAAGGCAGTGTGTAATGTGTGTGTGTAGTAAGTGTGTGGTTGAGTGAGTGTGAGAGAGCAAGCGGCAGAAAAGTGACAGTGGATGCGAGCGGAGCAGAGGAAAAGGTTAGCAGTAAGTTGTCAATCTGGCAGTAAATGTACAGTACAGGCTACAGAAAAGTCTTTTCTGTTGTTTCCCCAACTGCTGGGAAAGTGAAGGGGGGTTAGCTCAGAAGTTAGCGACAATGGGTTAGCCTAACCTCCCCAGGCTCACTTAAAGTGGACTGACCTTTAAGGTGGACTAGCTATTCTCATTTTAATGTCAATCTCAGCTGCTCCTAAACAGAGAAGTGCTGGACTGCTGAGTCTCTCCTGAGTTTTGCTTAGAAAAATCCATTAGTGCACATCTGTGATGCTTCTAAAAACACAAACTACTTGTAAGATAACATTTAAAGAAAACTTGTCCAGGGATTATCCATTCACTGGACAAAGAATAAGAAAACATCCTGCAATCTGTCTAGCTAGTCTAGATTGTGGGGTGTGCCACCAGAATAATTATATACTTTTACAATGTTTAATGACACTTAATAAATTAATACATTTACAAATATTTTATAACTTGAATAGCTAAAGGTGCATTTGAATTATGCATTAACAAATAACAAAATATAATTAAAAAAAACAGAGCTGCTCTGTTTTAAATTCTATTTTTAGGTGGCAAACAGCTTACGCGTCTTTATATTAAAGCTATCACTGTACAGAAACTGTAAGTGTTAAAGCAGGAAATCTGTTTTTACTCTCCAGTAAATAAATTATTAATTTGGAAATGTAATTATCTTTGTAAACCATGACTTAATAACGTGAAATTTGAATGCAAATGTAATTAATCAATTTATAATAGCGTTCTGTAAATGTATCAATTTATTCAGTAATTGTAATTAAACTGTATAACTTTATTATTCATATCCAACAGTGTTTTGAATTCTTTCTTATTTTTTGTCCCAGTTAAAACATATACTTATTATCACAGTGAAATCTGTAGAGCAAACCAATCAGATCTCCACATCCACCTTTCTCAAGTGCCCTCAACTGCAAATCACCAAACCTGCCAGCTGAGTTGACCATGTGCTCTATCCAGCATGGATCAATGACGTCGGCAGAATCACACCACACATATTTGTGATATGCACTTATTCCAAGCTCTGTGTGTATATGATTAACAATCAGATAAACTCTCCAGGTTAAATGATATGAATGCAGTAACATTTCTATCTTCTGAGTCACGCTATGAGAAGAGAACTAGCAGCTTCATAGGCCTCGTTTTACATTCTCTCTATGATTCTTTCTTTGTAGGATTGGCAATTAAAGCTAACACAACACTCCATTGTGCATACACAATACAAATTTTGTCTTCAGCTGATTTCGGAAATATCACATTATGACTTCAGTACATGTGAACAAAATGACAGAGTTAACATGACACAGACGCCATAGAAGTCCAAGATTATGGTTAGATGCTGATTTTCACATTGATCATTCAAATTCTTGGTGCTCAGATTGGAACATTGCTGAATTTCAGTTTGCAGTGTGAGATTTAACATTAAAAGTAACAGTCATAAATTAGAAGCAATAATGACCACATGTTAAACATAAAAAACTATTTTGAGGTGAACATTTATCATTTAAAACACCTATTTTTTTCTGGATGAGTATCACACACATTATAATGAACACTTAAATGCAGCAAAAGAAGAAAAGACTGAAAAACGTACTTACTTCCTCTCTTTGCTGGGAGCAAAATGCAAAATAAAAAAATAGGTCTGTAGATTAAATTACCCGGCTATAAAACTAAATGACATCAACCTTTGTAAGATTAGGTTTTTAAGACAAACACCTCCAGGGCTTCAGTGATCCTGTCATAATATGAACACATGGTGTGATTTTACATATTTTACCAGAGAAGAGAGATTAGGAGGTAAACACAGTCATCCTACATCTTCCTGCAATGTTTGCTCCCTGCTGTGCGGTTATTTCTCTGTATTGCTTTAGTGTGCCTATGTTTAATTTATTTATACTGCCTGCTACATACAGCAAATTGCTGAAGCCCAGCTTTCAAATTTTAAAGTTCCACAGTTTGAAAGTTTGAAAGGGGATTATTTTCAATACACTGCTTATACAGATATTTTCCTTGACAATTCCCACTATCAGCAGATGGATTTAATGGTTGTTGAGCTATTAAATTAATTCTCGCACTGCAAACAAATCGTACTATGTCCAAATAGCTTAAAGTTCATTTGAAACAAAACAAATAGGTTAGGTGTAAAAGCAGCCTAAATTATAAACAATAATAACAGAATATGTTTTGATTCCAAATGTGACCAAATACTGATCATGTGCCTCAATGGAGTGTTAGATAAAAAAGGAGAGAGATGCTGTCAGGAGGATTTTTTGGAGAGCAGTGAGAGTGGATGTGACGCAGCAGGGAGACGATAATGTGATGTACATAATAAAAAGTCGAGTTTTCAGCCTGGAAGACAAGGAGTGACTCCGCCCTCAGCGAGGGAAGGTCATTCCACCTCCGGGGAGCTGGCAAGGAGAAACACTTCATAATAATAAATAGAATGGACGAGACAGCAGCAGCTTTGGGATTAGATTCACTTCCATGAACTGTGCTTACAACACAAGGTGGTAATACTGTGATAGAATGAATCATTACAGTCAATATTCTCACAGCCAATAATGCTGATGTTATACCACTGAGGCTCTGTTATATATTCACATATAGCGCTGACCTTTAAAACTATAAGATAGCTTCTTCTCCGTGTCCTCAGAGGTTTGCATTAAAAACAGAACAACTTCTCTTTTTCTACAACTAGCTTGACCTGATGATGAAAACCATAAAAAAAACAAGCACCATACAAATAGCAGACATACAAAATGTAATTTTACATATGAATATAATGAAAAAAAGACCTGGAAAGTGACTCAAGTGATTTGAAGGAAAAAAACAAAAACACTGAAACAACAAAAGCTTTCAGTGACAAAACAGTACATTTATTTTGACATGTGTAAGAAGCCCTGACCCGCATTTCATTCCTTGACCAACAAACTCTTGTTGATGCCTACTGAAATACACGTCCTAGATCTAAGCCGGTGCTTTGTTTGTGTCAAACTAATGTTCACCGTCATGTTGCCAGTGATAAACTCAAAGACACATACCAGCATCCTACATGCAGCGACCTGCAAAACTGCAGTATAAACCAACAGAACAAACCAACCACAATAAAAGCATGCACTACTGGGTCAAATATGTTATTTTAGCTCGGCAGCAAGGGTCCATATGATGAACATTTTGTCATCTGTCCATGTCCATGTGCAGCTTAAGATGTGCATGTCAGTATGCTGACAAGTGCAAGGACAAGCGATTAAACATGAATATTCCCAATGTAGTTCTGTAGAATTCAGTGCACTTCCACTGTTCACGTCTGTTTATTAACTATATCCATAACAAAGCATACAAGGTGTATATTAGTGTCTAATAGGTATATATTAATCCATTTATCAATCTTTCTATGATAATGAATAACAAATTTCCTCCTTGCTATTTCGCTCAAGTGCTGCCTCAGATCCTCATGTTCTGACTGTCCCTAAATCCTGGTTCAAGACCAAATGACCTGGATTTTACAGTCAGGGACCCAAACATTTAAAACTACATGCTTGACAATCCGAGGCTTTTAAATCGCTTCTAAAAAACACTTTTTAAAATTTTCTTTATTAATATTAACAGTAGCACTAATCACTATTCAATATTAGTCTATCTATCTACAGGGGGTGGGTGCAAGGACAAACACTGCAGTCTATTGCAATCTAAATCAATTTGCAATTGCAATAAACCCTGTAAAGCTTATAATACTTTTCTGGCGCTGTGTCAGAGAGCTATTGATTCAACTCTATGCTAATTTCTGAGGCTGTGTTGAAGTTGCACTGTATTGCATTAGATTGTGCAGGTGTTTGTATTTTTTTTGTGTTTATGTGTGTATCTCGTCCATGTATCTGGGAGGATCGTGGTGCAGTTTTTGGATACAAATAATGATTGTCAAGCTGCGGCAAAAGGAGGCCAGCCAGCAGCATGTTGAGCTGGAGCAGCTCTCACCTGGATTCACCTCATCTGTGTCTCGTGTGAAAGGAAGACATGTAACATCTTGCCCATTCAGAGCAGCAGAACAGAAAAGTACTGATCTGAACCACCAGGAACATGGCCTTCACCCTGTTCAGGCAACACTGTGTGTGTGTGTGTGTATGTGTGTGTGTGTGTGTGTGTGTGTGTGTGTGTGTGTGTGTGTGTGTGTATAAACGAGGGAGAGGGAAAGAAAGAAAGAGAGTCAATGTGTTTGGTGGAGATAACGAGACAGACCTAGACAAATGTGGTATAACGAGGAAATTATTTTCCTCTGCAAGAAAATGAGAGAGAGAGAGAGAGAGAGAGAGAGACTAATTTAGAGTCACAGGGTAATACGTTTGCCGTTGTTGTCATGGCATTTGTGTGCAATGTTGAATATTTGACCTTCAACTAGTCCAGTAATTACTATCTTCCGCCTCTCTGTCTCAAATGCACATTTGTTTGTACTTGTATACTTGCACTCACTGACAAAACACATGACAGTATGTATAAATATACAGAACAGCAGTGTCTGTATACATTTGTACACAACCAAGGCTGTTTTTCATGGTTTTGCCTTTGCCCCTTAGTTCCAATTAAGGGAAATTTTCAAGTTCAAGGAAGGGCCTCTCTGGTTTCAACACGACAATGCTGAAACAGATTACTAAACCCTGTGGAAAGCCTGAAAGCCAGAAGTGTGGAGGCTTGAGAGTGGAATTTTGGGATGAGATGTTCAGCTTATACAGTATATAGGTGAAATATTTGGATGTCTATAGTTTTGGCTGTGTAGCGTACATACCCCAGCCTTGAGATCCGACCTGGACTAGCACAGCGAAGTAAGTTGCATTTGGCCAGAGGACCTTCTTCAGGAACTTAGTTCTTATGTTCACTAACCAATGAGCGGAGTGGACGTTTTCAGATGGCTTTTAGTGATGCGTTTTGGTTTACTTGAATTCTTTCTGTATGAAAAGAAACCAAATCAAGGGGAAAATGCAACAAGTGTACCAACTTATCCACTGATTCGGACCACAGCAAATGAACTATAAGGTTTTAAAAATGCCTTAAAACCATGTCTTAACCCTCAAATAGCCTCAATTTTTCTTTTTTAAATAACACATATTTCATTACCGAGATCCAAATAATTCAGAACACTAGGTCAAAGACAACATGTGTGTGAACGTATGTGTGTGAAATAATTCATATATTCATGCAACACATTAAATTTTCACACACCGACACACAGCATCCCTTCGTTGCTACTTGAAATTCTTTTAAACCCTCATTTCCACTCTGATCTATTCGTGTTGCCCTCTGACGCACACACACACACACTTGCACGCACACACACACACAGAATTATTGCTTGAGGTAACAGCTGTGGCAAAAGGATAAACTCAGATCCATGAAACACACAGACAGACATACACACACACACACACACTTGGGTTCTTGGCTCAATGCATAACTGAAGAGTCGAGCTAGAAGCCCCCAAGCAAGGCTGCAGGCAGGGCTGGCACAAATACACACATCACACAGACACACACGACAGGCCTCACGGAACACAAAATTCACATGGAAATTTTAGTAGAAATTCACACACAAACACATATGAAAATCACACACATCAAGACTCTGATTCAAGGAAATTCGACTAGAATAAGAGGAAAAACACACACACACACCTTGGTGGAAAACTGGAAACAGCACATCAAATTTTATACTTTTGTCTGGTCTGACCTTATATGCATGATGGATACAATCTTCTACATAAACAACAAAATACTTTGGAAAAACTTGAACATAAATATTAATTAATATTTCTTCAACCTTGGGATATTACAATATTATTTCAAATAAAAGCTCTTATTCAGTTCTCACATACTTATGGCTATATAGTGTAAGTCAACCTGACAATTTCAAGAACAGTTTTGGGGGAAAAAACGCCTTCAGGCTAGTGCGCTGTAGTACATTCTCTATCTCTTGGTCTTTATCTTTAGCCCTGTTTTTTATCTGATCCCTCCTGGCCTTCCCTCGTCTCTCTTGTCTCTCTGGCAGATCAGTGCAAAGTCAACTGAGTGTTACCGCTTCAAATCTCTGGAGCCTGAGACTAGCCTGTATTCATGTCTAATCACTGAGATTTGGTGAATAGAGCAGAGAGATGTGGCTTTAGAGTCCAGAGCAAGAAAAAGGGAGAAAGTGAGAGATGATCCATCTGTTACTATAGTAAGAGTTTATAGTTGCTGAACCATGTGTCTCTATAGAAACATGCTTAAACCTGAGGGTGATAAAACTACAGTAAAGTCCATTAAGGATTTGTGAAACTCAAAATTTACTATTACAATCAGAGTCTTGAAACTTTTGCTCATATATACAAAAACCACAAACAGGTCTTTGACCACAATGACACAAACAGTATGAGCATTTTCTGCTCCGCCACCTCTGTGGTTAAAGTTTCGTTAAGATTAGGCAACTAAAACTACTTTGTTGATGTTAGGGAAAGATTGTAGTCATGGTTAAAAGACACCAACATTTGGGGGGGGGGTGCCCCAAATGTTGGTGGCTTAGAGGTGGTGTTGTGGCTTAGATGTTGAGCCCTTAACATCCACCAGGTCGCTGGTGACCCGATTAAGCCAGTTGTAAGCGGCTTGGCATCACGCAGTAATGAGTAAAAGAAACTGGCACAATTTGGCCACTTGGAGACGTTTTGGAGAGGTTTGTGGTGACACCAGTGATGCCACAAACTAAAAACTCCCTAGCTCCCATAAGGTTAGGCCTAGAGGTCTGGAATTTTAAACAGATGTGCTTCACAAGATGTAGAAGGTATGTGGTGATTTACATAATTCTGGCATAAAGCATGTCCTAGTTATTGTTATTCAAATATGACTCATTATAGACGAGGGCTAAAAACACTGCCTTTTAGCCACATGCTAACAGCACATTTCCAAAAAATAGAAGATGTTACATTTCAAATGAAGCCTAATACATGCATTTTGGCCTCACAGCTGTTAAAAGCTTTTCCATTTGGGTATGCCAAATAGTGGCATACATACAGGGCCTGTATGTATCAAGTGTCTCTTAAACGAGTAGGAAATCTGTCATAACTAGCCCAGAGGTATGCATATTCGGTCCTAGTTTCACTATTGGAATGAAATTACTAATATGCCCTGCAGGATTTCAGGATTTATGAGAACTGCAGAGCTGTAATTCTCAGACAGTTTCACAGTGTCAACCAGTTACTTGCTTTGTTTAATGTCTGTCTTTTTTTCTTTTCAGATCCTGCCACTCCCACCTGCCTCATAATCCCACCATCCCCCATCACTTGACCTCCCACTTCCCCTACCAGCCTATGTACTGAGCTACAACTCTTAGCTCCCAGCCATTTGCTTAGTCTTCCTAGTTTTTGACCCCTTGCCTGCTCCTTTGACTCCAGTTTTCCAGCCTACTTCCCTTTTGGACAAGGTCGCCTTTTTTGTCTCTGCCTGCCTAGTTCTGGCTTTTGCTTATCTTTTGACCACAGATAAAGCTCAACATTTTACCTTATTTGTCTTGTGAGTTGTGCTTTTTGGGTTTAAACCTGTCTTACTGAGTCTTTACAGAGAGGTATAAAATAAAGAAATCTGATATAACATTACAAAAAGTTTCTCAAAAGATATTCATTGGATTGAAGCCTTTTGCTATTGATTTTGTGTGGAATAATCGTTTCATCTACAAACTTGTGCACATGGACCAAACATTTCATGTCATTTTCATATCATTCCATGAACATGACCTTCTACATTATAGTTAGACAAACAGCAGATGAAAACCTGTTTGTGCATTATTAACTTACTTTCGATTCACATGTTTTAAGTTTGAAATATTGCTGTTTACACGCATGTTTCAAGGGCAGAGCTGCAGGAACCTTGTCTCTCAATCAAATCTCAAAGTATTATTGAAATGATAACAAGTCTTCCCTTTCTTAATAACATTAATAACGTCTTCCCTTCATCAAAGGTTGGATTAGGAAAAACTGACCCCTTACTGTCTCTTCTGAAAAATCTGACCCCCCCCCCCCCCCCCCCCTTTGTTTGGCTTCTACAACTCATTTCACAATATTAAAACTGGTGGAAATGTACCTTTCATTTCTGGGTCCATTTTGTTGTTTGGTTGTTTGTTTTCCTTGAGGCAAAGTGGGCACCGCAAGAAGTATATTACAGCCTTTCATCACAAAAATAACTCCTCAAATGCTTTGAATATCACACAGAGATGATGTACATTTAATAATGTAAAAGCAACTTGAGGCTCTACTTTAAAACAAGAGTCTTATTTCAATAATTTCCTCACTACAGGCAGTTCTTTGATAAATGTAACAATGCTATTCCACATGAAACCTCCTGAAACAGACACAATTATCTGCCAGTGAGGTGACACAAATTGATTTATAATACAACCTTTGCATTTTATCTTCTCTGTGTCAGAATGATTTTCAATAACAGTAGAATTACTTACAAATTCATGTCCTGCAAACAGTGCTGAAAATTGGGACGTGACTAAGAGGTCAGAGAAACAAACAAATGACTAAAATGTTGCCTGTTTGATTCTCAGACTGGCAGAATAAATCTAACTATGTATTGGGCAGTTTTAAGATGTAAATGTGTAACAGTGTGAGTGTGGAGATGCTGATTCTCAATGTTGTGTTGTCAATATTGAATAAGATGTATCTAGTCTTCTCACCAAAAAGCTAATTTGCCACCTTTGCATGAAGTAAATGTTGATATCAAAATATCAACTTTTTCTTGCTCCCATGGATTTATAACCTTGAAGAGACACGATTTGTATTACTCCACCAAAATAGTGTGGTTAAGTACAAATTTCTCCAAGATAAATACATTCCTTCAAAGGGGTTTAACGCTGGCATTGTGCCTAAAATTTGGTAATATGAATGTTTCCTCAGAATATAAAGAGTCTACGTGAAAGCTGTTCTCAGAGAACAGGCTTTGTGTGCAGCCAGAACCAAATGTGTGCGTCCACAGGAAGCCATATGAACACGTCCCTAAGAAGTTTCCTGTGGCATTCTTAACAAAGTAAGAGCAGAGAATAACTTTTTAGCCACACTTCGTTGATGAATGACTACTCGAGCGGACAGCAGATTGGAACAAGTCTGAAAGCAGACCAGCAGGGTTAGAGTGAGCAGAGACGATCAAACTCTGATTTGGACTCAAACAAACCAAGCAAACAGTGTGAAAACAGTGTTTCAATCAAATCACTGTGATTACTGGATTTAAACTCTGAATCGCAACATAAACTTGTGCTGTGCTTAAATTCAAGTTTGATCAATTTGGCATGCAAATCTGCATTGTTGACCAACTGCAAACTCTTGATGTGCTGACCTTTGAGGAAACAGAGAGCCAGAAAACCATATGAACATGGAGAAATCTTTCATATCAGCTGTCAAATATTTATACTGACTGAGAAGCAATGCCAATAGACCTTCCACTCCCGATCTATTTTGACGAAAATGAAACAAACCACAACCAAGAAATCACTCCACAGAGGTAGTCATCAAGCTTCCACAACCACCTATTTTGCAAGGACATGCACATTAATTTTGCTTTACCACTATTAATAATATTCACAGGCATTAAATAGAGTAAGGTATTAGGGGAGAGATGAAATCAGTCGGTGAGTGTAACTAAGATAATGTCATTTACAGAACTGTTTTTTAAAATATTACATCATTGATGATTTTGAGGATATTAGGGCTTTTATTGCTACCCGCACACCTGACAGCCCACTGTTCACTGTTAGCTTCATCCCATCTGACTCTTCCATTCCCACTCAGGGCAACATTAGCCGTCTCCACAGCCTCCACAGGTTGCCTATAAATCATTGCCACGCAGGCCAACAGGCAGTAATAGAGACAGATAGTCTCTCTTAGACTGCATTAATGAACTGTTGTTCCTGGAATCAGGACAGCGGATAGACGGATCGATACTGCATTGTTTTCTGCTCCGCAATCACTGCAGACCCGACATCAGCTCCCTATTAGTTCAGGTAGGCAATTAATAAGAGGGCAATTTACTGAATCAACGATTAATTAAATAACGATTTTATAGATCCACAAGAATGAATGTTTCCGCCTCCGTTTTGAGTTGAGTGGAGGTTGAGCTGGCTCCAGTTCAGCTTTTCTTTAGATAAAAGATCTTACTGCTACTTCCTGTGGTTATTTTTCCATTTGGTTTCCTTTGTAGCCACCATTCGATTTACTGTAGATCACTTGAGGATGGATAAATGTTTTAGGTGGTCTGAAATGTTTTAGACCACCTGGGTT
This sequence comes from Thunnus thynnus, assembly GCF_963924715.1. NCBI lineage: Eukaryota > Metazoa > Chordata > Actinopteri > Scombriformes > Scombridae > Thunnus > Thunnus thynnus. The sequence continues at coordinate 6,862,847 of NC_089520.1, forward strand.
TATGAAAAACATGACTGAATAAACTCTTATCTTCCTGGTTGATTGGTGAAGTAAGAAAAAGAAAGGTTGATATGGGAATAAGAGCACTTCCACACAGAAACTGTTTTAAAGAATCACACAAGTGGTTTTGCAAGTTTTCCTACAAATCACATAGTTTACATCACAACCAAACCATGCTGCTATATTTTAGAAATCGGGATGTATTTAATCTACCATTACTGGTCTCTACTGGCTTCTGTTAATGGAATTGGATCTATTGGAATTGCGGAAATTAATGGGAACAAATAGGAAAATTTAAAAAAATCTAAAACTCTACAGTCTTAATAGGAAAAGGCAGAAAATGCTGAATAAACATGATATATATAGTTAAGGAGCCATTTTTTCCACAGAGATAGAAAGATATTATCTGCAACATCTGAGACAGGATGGAGATGGAGCATTTTGACCATTATTGATGTGTTCAAAACTGTGAAAATGATAGAACAAAGATCCAGCAGTTGTAAAAAGCTAAATGTTATTATATAACACTGATAGTCCTGATAGGAAAATAAGAACACTGCAGATAGAAATGAGAACAAGAGCAATTGAATAGAAATGAATGTAAAGTCAATAGAGGTTTTATTCAGTGACCAAACTTCCAGTTTTGACAGTGTTAGTTCACATCACACTCTAATATTTCCTCATTTTCTCTTCCTTTATCCCTGTTTTCTTTTCTCTGCTTCCTCCTTTCCTCCCTCCTTTTCTCACTTTCTCATTTTCTCTCCCCTTCATTACTCCTGTTTCTCCTACGACTCCATTCATTTCATTTTTTTGTAATTTTATACTCCTTTCTTATCCTCCTCCATCTACATGTCTTCTTTATTACGCCTTTTCCTTTCTTCTCTTGTTCTCTTTCATCCTCTCTCATCTCACCTTAATACCTTTCCTCCCTCCTCCCTCCTTTTCTCCTCCTCTCCCTCTCTTATTCTGTACTTCTCACTTCTCTCTTCATCCTCATGTCCATTTTTTCTCAAACTTCTTCAGCTTTACTCTCTTTTCACCCCGTTTTCACTCTCCCCACACATTCCTCTGTTCCCCCCTCCTCTCTTTTTCTCATCTCTCCATCTCCTTCCCCTCTCCCCATAGTTCTTGTCCATCTTCGCGTCCTCTCTCTTTTCCTTTTACTCCTTTTTATTTTCCATCCTCTCTCCGCCATCTTCCTTCAATTACCTTTTTTTTTTTTTTTTTGCTTTTCACCAAACTGTTTCCTTTTCCTCTTATCTGCTCCTTTGCTCTCCACTTTTAATTCATCTCATCATCTTCACCTCCTCCCTGCTGCTTCCTTTTTCTCCTCGACCCTCTATCCACCCCTCCTCTCCTCCTCCTCCTCCTCCTCCTCTCCATCACAGTATTTCCTTCCTTCCTTGTTCTCCAGATGATGAACGAGTGGTTCTTCCACTCATCCATCTACTGGGCAGCCTCATCTATCTATCCACCGCCTGCCCACACACACACACACACACACACACACACACAGTCATATAACAAAGGAACACACTAACATGCGCATTGAAACACATAACAGCATGAAACCCATACACACACTCAAGGTGTCCACAGAGAAAAAAAAGATGAAGTGTAATTTGAATGTGCTCTGCCCTCCACGCAAACACACACACACTACACACACACACACACACACACACACACACACACACATCCTCCCTCAACGTGTCAGTGCAGCTTCTGATTAAAGAGCCTCTATAGAAAATCAATACCTCCTTCATTACGGCTTTACCTCTCTCTATCTCTCTCTCTTTCTCCACCTCCGTCCTTTTCTTTCCATCCAGGCCTCATCCCTTCAACTCCCCACCTTCTACCCACCCCACACACACCGCTCTCTCAATTTCAAATACGCTGTATTGTAAAAGCAATGCAACACATGAAGCTTAAGCAGGAATACTATCTGTTTGCATTCATTCATTCTCATTCCTCTCTCTCTCTCCCCCGTTTCTCCCGCTCTCATATCAGCTGATTACAGGCGTCACTCTCAGTTAACAAATCAGATTCCACCACCATCTCTATCCGCCAGTCACGTCTTAGCGGTAAAATATTAAAAACTGTTCCCTTCCCTGTTGCTGTCAGCTATCATTTCAGCGCAAATCGTCGTGACCCTCCTCCATCCCATCCACCTCCACGCTCGAGATCCAGAGAAGCTCGTTCCTCTTTTCATCATCCAAGATCTCCGCCCACTTCATCACTTTAGCGCCAGATCACCAGAAGCCCGCTCCTCTTCCACCATCCAAATATCAGCATCCCCCTTTATTCATCCTATTCTCTCTCTCGCCTTCACTTTCCCCCTTTATGAATATGATGACATCACGATGGGGTCTAATTGCTGAAGACCTCTCACTTTCATCTATCATGTATATTCAATAAAAAAAAAAAAAAAAGTCTCTCCTCATTGATTAGTTAATTCAGTGTGGACAAATCATAATGAATAAACTGTGACTCAACAGTTCAGCTGTGCAGCTTAATTGATATAATAGCAAAAGTGAAGAGAGGAGTCGTCCAAACTACTTAAAATACTGACAGCATACAAAGGCAGAAAAATAAATAAGTGTACAATTTCAACCAATGAAAACCAGCAGTATCTCTCTTTCTCTGGATCCAGACAAAGTTGGGCTATTTACCATAATGCATAAGTATTATTAAGTAAACATATGTGATTGTCTGTCATCTCTCACGGAAAAGAAGGAGGACAGGTGAAATCTCTCTTGATTCAAAGTAGATGTCTTCTCTGTCCATCAAACCATAAGAAGAATAAATATGTAAATGCACAATTAACACAAACTTTGGATCTCAGGGCTGAGGCCAGACATGTATTTCCTGCTATTAAAGAGACACTGTGCTCCTTTTAGAATTAAATAAAACTAACGGGCTTGTCTGATGTCAGCGATCTACGCATCCTTGCACTTTGAGCTGCTTTTATTGTATGAAAGGTGCTATACAAATAAAGTTATTATTATTATTATTATTATTACTTATGTTAACAAAACTTCTGTTGAGAAGTTTATGTCATCTTTGATCAGCTGTGACCTTTTTATGGAGCCTGTTTGCTCTCATACTTTTAATTTTCTTTACATTTCAATTCAGAAAACACTGATTTGGAGTTTGGTATTATACTTGTTTTCTCCACCTCCTTGTTTCACCTTCTCCTCTCTGCAGCTGTGGATTATGGGATCTAGATTTAAAAGTGGGAATGCTAAGAAGTGAGGAAGGGGCAGGGGCTCAAACACACAAACACACACATATACAATAACACACACACACATGCGGTGTAGGTTTGAGTCTGGGGGCGTGTTTAATTTATATTCCCTGAGCAGATTAAGGCCTGAGCTGTTAAAATCTGTCCACCTCGGGCTTGCCTGCTAAAATAACAAGCACTCCTACACACCTGGCATCAGTAGTGCACACTGTAATGTTTTCTCCATGTTTGTCACCATATTTTAAGTACAAAATGTGTTTTAGCAGATGAAAATATGTCTGGAAACTGAAATTCAGCAGCTTTTCGAGTACAGAGCAAAATGTTTTAAGCTGTGGCAGATGAGATCTATTGTTTTGTTTTTTGCCGAAGCTAAGTTTGTTCAAACATGAGCCTAAAAACTTTGCAGCAGCAACAAAAATCTCTCTTAAACCAGTTGTTTTTCCATCTTGGATGTTGATTTGTGCGATAGTGAGACGCTAACAAGGTTATAATCTCAGAACTACTGTATCTGAAACAGCTTGCTGTGGTCTGTAAGTCCATCCAGACGGCTCTGCAGTGTCATTAGCTGACATGTTGCTCTGATTTCAACAGAGCATCCAGTTCATTCAGAGAAAGCTCCATTTTCTATCCTCTCATGCACATAAAGCAAACCCCATAATATGAAAGGCCTCTTAAATTTAGACACAAACAGCCAATAATCAATTATTTGGTGATCTTTATCAGCAGTGAGCTACTGAATCCTCTCATTACGCTGTTGGTTGTACCTGACTCCAAGTTTAAAGCTAAAGGCAATCATAATATGTATTGATCTGACTTTTCTCTCCTGATCTTGCAATCAGCTGAGTACCGATGTGATACCTGTGTTTTTTCCCCCTTTTATCAATTCAAAAACTGTATCCTCAGTGTGTGGAAATGATTATTTTATACATAAGGTAACATGAGGATATAGGCTTACTACACATCACTTCTTAACTACAAGAGGAAACAGCCATTGTATATGCAAATTTTAATTATATTGTTTAAGAATGTGCATGAAATTACATCGCCATAATACAAATTCCTTTATCGTGACCCTGAAGTGCAACGCACGCTGGCAGTATCGCAGAGCAACTAATGTCTGCAGCACACAATGTGGATACTCCTTGCAGACAAAAGGAGTAATTATTGGTATTGTAGCTGCAGTGAGCCAATCCAGCGAGAGAATGTGATGAAATATGTTTGCATCAACACTGGAAAATATGACACTGGTTTATCCCGACACAATGACAATGCCATCAAGATGCCACCAGTGTGTGGACTTACATAGAAAAACAATGGCTGTGGTGTTTTGGCCCATGTCATGTGCAGCCAGTGGGTGTAGCTCTTGATCCTTTATCTTTTTTTCTCTGTTTGTGCTTGTTTCTACTGTATGTTTCTACATCCAATTGTCCCCCAATTCTTCCTTTTCTTAATAGAAACATGAATAATTTTGTGACGTCTGCTCTTGATAGATCTGACCTCTATTGTAGTGTGTATTATCCATTGTTTTCAGCTTTGGCTTTGTCTTTTACAGACTCAGTCTTACATCAGTATTACACACAGTACACAATCTAATGAGCTCCCAATCAACAACCTGTATATTATGGACCCACAGCAACATAAAGCAGCATTCAAATACTAGTGAGCGACTTAAAAGGCTCTGATTGGAAAGCCTGTTCAATCGAACTTCATTTACATGCACTTAACATACACGCACACACTCACACATATGCTAAGCCTGTGTCTATAGGCATGTATTCCACATGGGCATATGCTGGATTTAATTTACTCAGACTAAGCAAAAAAAACACACACATTTAAAAGCACAGGCTCTGCTGTAGTGCTAACTCAGTCCGATCATACACACACTGAAGTTGAACCAATACAAACACTCATTGCTTTCTCTCTTTCTCTCTAACTCTCTCTCTCTCTCACACACACACACACACACACACACACACATACACACACAGATCACTGTCCGTGTAAGTGAATTGTCATTGGCAGCCGATCCCCTCCCGGCCCTCCTAACCAATGCATTTGCAGTCTACTCCAATCAAACCGAGGCTGAGATGGACGTGCGAGGCTCTGCTCATCAGCTGCTTCATATTCACATCAGCAGAGTGTAACACACGTCTCGTTCGAATAATTCTCTAATTTTAGCTTTTTTTTTGTCTGGGCTGGTCAGGCCCGGAGAGGAAGGAAGACTTCAGCTGTAAACTGTTGTGGAGAAACTTGGTCTGTATCCAAAATAAGTTACTCTGACTCTGTTCCCTGTAGGATTTGGAGCTCAAATGTGGATCTAGATATGTATCCCGTTCATGTTTCCAATACAAACTGACAGGAAAAGCAACACAGTCTCATATAATCTCCTGATGTTAGAAAAAACTTTAAGATGTAAAAAGAAAAAAAGTATGTTGTGGTGTCAAGATTTCTCTGCCACAAACTGGGACTTAAATTGTGTAAACTACAAAGTTCAGATGCCTTTGGTTTAAAATGGCTATAATCAATATTTATTCATAATAAACGTGACAAATGATGATGTGTAATATCAAAGGTGTTGTTGTAATGAACCTACAGAGACTTATCAGTGACTCTGCAGCTCCCCTCAGCATTACAGAGCTTTATAGCAAGTTTCAGCTCATTGTTCAGCTGTCTGGCTGCAACTTTACTGTTTTGGTTCACTCTCAGTGCTCTCATGGTGTGTTTTTGGCTGCAGCTGGCAGCTGTTTTCAACCAACTGTACACTACCTGCTCAGCACCAAACAGACACAGTTAGCTGTAGACTAGCTGGTGAACATAGTGGAGCATTTAGCAGTGAAAAAAAACAGATATTTCCCTCAGGAGTTGATAGAAACCAATAACAGAGCTGAAAGAGAGTGAATATGGGACTTATATTCACCAGGTGGACAGAAACATGACTCCAAATGAATGATAATGTTGCTCCCTAACTGCTGGATGTGGAAATAAGTAGTTGTTTGCTAACAGGTGCAGCATATCAACTCCCAGCTCCCATGTGGCCAAAAAAACCAGTTAATGCAGATTTAAGTGCAAAGCACACTACTGCCAAATAGCATTTTAATTGTATCCTTTATTGTGAAGCACTTTGTAAATTTGCTATAAATTAAATAATTATTTATCTCGATATAACCACCTATAGTTATTTATAGGCACATGTTGGAGATGCTATAAATAGCCGCAGCTGTGCGTATTACAGCTGCTGTGGCATTATTGGAGAACCTCGCAGGTGTGGCACAATCAGTGAGGATTTTGCAACACATTTATGGCAAGAAATGTTGTAAAATTCAAGGCGCGTTGTGATGCGATACAGCACATTTGTGAAGATGCAGTGACCGATTTGAGAGGTTGTAATCACTGGTTGTACCGGAAGATGGAAACAAGTAAAAAAAAGTAAATATGAGTAAATGTTGGAGTACAAGTTTGCAGCTTTCATTGTATTTATGTAAATATCAATCTACACATTTGTGAATATCTTTCTGTGACTTCATATTCAGAGCACAGGTGTGTGAAAATTTCAACATACAAGTTCACATTTTTTCTACAAGCTGTTTTTTTTTCTTTCTGTACTTCAGATTCAGCTCACATGTGTGTGAATATTTTATACAAGTGAAAATTTAAACATAGATTTTTGTTCCACAAGTTCTCACATCATATTCTATAAGTTCTTACATCAAGTTTTCAGGCTCTTGCATTTTCCAATATATTTACCTTCATAGTCTACATCCATGTCTAGCTAGAATCTCTAGGTGGAGTTGAGATGACGGTTGTATACGTGCGCCCAGTTGCACAATGAAATATAACCATACATACCCACAGCTTCATAATTCTGATAAAACTGAAAGTGCACACATATTCCTGCTTGTCTTTGTGTGTACACAGAGCTTTAGACCCCATTTACACTTTGTCATTTCATGCATCTTGGGTACATTGGATAGCTTTCCAATCTTAAAAAAAGCAAAGTATAAATGCATACAAGAGGCATTCAAGACCTCAAAATTTTAAAAGGTTATGTCATCATTTTTATATTCATGTTTAACCTTTTCATTGAAGATCAGTTTTTATTTAATTACAGCAAGTTTTAATTTAGTTAAATAACAGGAAAAAACAACGTCATTTGAAAAAGGGCATTTTCAATACAAATGCAACAACTTCAATAAAATTGTGTCACTATGAATGTTGTAAGAATCAAAAATAAGACTGGTGAAATAGTATTTCAGTTATTGAATTATTTCATAATTTATTGCTTCATTTAAATATGTTACTGTATTTCAACATTATTTCATAAAGTCTCATTTAATTAACACACAGCAGCACTCCACAGAAACTGTACGACACACAGTCTTGGCGTTCATCATTAAACAGCATTGTTTGCATATTGCTTATACTGCAGCTTCCTTGTCATCAGTCTCTCTCTCTCACTACCCCCCCACCCTCAGTACCAAACTCAAGCTAATTAGACCCAAACAAACAAATAACAACAGACAAACGAAGCTGACGGGGGGAGGAGGGGGGTGGGGGGGCTGATGGGAGCTCACAGCCTGATGACAGCTCATATTTTAAGCAATTCTCTTTATAGACTTCTTAACATGAGGATGAGTTTTATGCAAACAGTGTCAAAGACAGAAGATAAAGGGAACTTCACACAGAATCAAAACTCAAGTGGTTTATGGTAACAGTAACAACACATAATCACACGACATCTCACCTTTATCTATTCAGAAAAAAATCTACTTTTATTTTCTATGGATCACATGCTAAAAATAATATCCATAATAAATAATATCTATATCCATAATGATGGGTACGGAGCACTGTGCTTTTGCATCTAAATTTAGAGCAATAACAAGTACATACACCACAATAAAATGTAATCACTAAACAAATATATGTAACTGTTTGGATCAGGCTTGTAATGGTGGGATTGCCTTGCTCCAGGGATCAGGGAAGAGCTTTCTTGAATGCATTGAGTATTTTTCTCCACTTTAATTCTCTATTTTGAGTTTTTCCATTTAATGATATCCTCAATGTTGGCGGATGGTGCCAAATACTGCGATTCCCCGTCAGAGGAACAAATCAGAAGAGCTGTAATAAATTCAGAAACCTTTAATGTTGCCGTTTGGAACATAACAAAGAACCAGAGCCCAATTTCATTCAGAACTGACCCTGGATCAGATCTGAGAGTAAAACAGATTCAACTGCTGGATGTTGTGAGGTTTCTACAAAGTGCATCATTACCGTAGTAATGCACATAAACAAATTTTAAGCTCGATGACTACATGTTTTGTACTTAGGGGTCACAGTAACTTCTTAGTTTTGTATATAAACATACAAAATATAAGAAAAAATATACTTGTAAGGATATTAGGATCAAGTGATTCTGTTAGCTTAGCTTCTAGCTTCTAAGCTAAGCTAACAGATAACATAAATTTACCAAAAGCTGCCTCACAGCTAAACCAAACTAAAATTGTGCAGTTTGCTTGGAAACATGGCCGTCTGCAGTGCTGTAGTGAATGATTGGCTGTAAAATGCAAAAGCAATCCATGAAATGTTTTGTTCAGAAAGGTTCAGGATGAAAATGTAATGTTCAGTTGACTGTCGGAGCTTTCAGCTTGCTGCCTTTTATGCTACTGGTTAGAAGTAACTTTGATTGAGACGTCCATCCATGAAAACCGACATCAGTCATTTCACCAAACGCCTACAAATGGCACATGTACATATGTGTGTAATGTATGTATGCTTGGTATGCATTCAAGCCCTCTCTTCTAGAGGCTGCAGGAATTATAAGTGTTGTCTGTCAAGAACAAAAGAAGAAATAGTGTGATGTTAGAGCAACAACGTCCTGTTGAAGGGTGTCAGATCAGAAAACACTTGTGTTTGTTGTTCTGGAGGCCACAGACAGAACAAGATATTATATAGTTTAATTTGGAGGACTTGTTGCTCACAAACCATAGTTATTAAATCACCATTGAATCTGATTTGACCCAGTGTAAATAATAATTATAATATTATACAAAAATGCAAATGTTCTGGGAGGGTTTTGCCATCATTTTTCTAAAAGAACCAACCAGACAATCCATCAAGAATTTGTATTTTTTTGACTGCCAGTGTCTGTCACCATACTGGCTACCTGTTTCTGCCTGTGTCCTTTCTCTTTATCTGTCCCTCTCCACCTTTCTGATTGTCTGTGTGTTTCTCTCAGTCTTTCTCCCTGCAGGAAGCAGGAAAAAGAAAACACTAAGATAGCGGGATATAACAACTCGGGCTCCTGCCAGCGGCTGCAGACTGGCATTTCAGCTGATTGGCACTGCAGGCGGTTAACGCTGCAGCACATACAGGATGTTAATGGGAACCACAGCCCGGGGATACACTCACACTGTGTGTGTGTGTGTCTGTGTGTGCATAATTGGTGGCTACTTTTTAACATTTGCGTGCAAGACTTCTATTTTTCATGCAGGCATTTGTGAATTACTTAAATGTGCCTGTTTGTGTGTTGTTTGTGCATTTTATCTATATTACCACAGGCTATAATTGTACAACTGCTGACATTTTTTTTTCCTGTGTGTGTATTTGCGTTTCTGTCTGTCTGATTAATTCCTGAATCAATCTCTGCGCTCTCTGTCTAGCCCAATTATTTATCAATTTATCACATGTGGAAGCCTCTCTTAATCAGTCTTTTGGCCTCAAGATCGCAAGTTCGAATCGTGTCCTGAGAAAATAAAACTGAAACGTCCTCTGTAACCTTCTGAGGTGACTTTGAGTCTTTCACACACATTTACTCAACAGTGGAAAGTAACCTAGTTACACATCTACTCAAATGCTGTACTACAGTACAGTTTGATGTACTTTTTTAAATTTCCAATTTTAGATCCTATCTTATACTTTTACTATACTTACACAGTGATGTTTTTGTGTACTTCTTTTGTACGCTTTGCTACATTTCAAGTCCCATCTGTTACAGAGTAAAAACAGAAGTCACATGGAGAAATCATGACAAACTTGCTGCATCAGAGAAGAAGCTGCTGTTGTGTCTGCAGCTGCAGGAGCGCAGGGCTCGATGTCCAGTGAGAAGGCTCTTAGCCTTCGGCTGACATTATATAAAAGATGTTCTAAATGTATACAATGGCTGGCGGCGCGTCACGGGGTGTGAGTGGTATGGCATCAGTCATTTCAGTAAATCGACATATGTTTATGTTCAAGTGACAAAGCGGTTGTTGTAATTATGACTCTTGTCCATCGAGAACATCGTAGGGAGCGGTGTGATGTTAGTATAGAGCCACAAAGTCAGCAGAGAACGATGTTGTCGTGCCGATAGTGGCTTTGGATCAGAAAAAGGCTCACATGGGTCATTCTAGAGGGTAGGGATGTGCAGAGAGCTCAGTATTTGTATTTGTATCTGTATTTGTTGAGGCAGCAAAATTATTTGTATTTGTATTTGTATTCAAATAAAAGTGGAGAGAGGCTTAAAAATCCTGTTTTTGTATTTATTACGCTTTTAATTTTAGAAAATTAAAGTGTTACAATAAGTGTTCATGAATAAACTACCTTACGAAGGAGGTCCCCACATCAGGTCTTGAACTGGAGTCTCGACTGCGCTGACTACTGAGCTAAAACTTTACTCATCGCCTCATGCAGACAGACCTCTACCTATTTATACACCCATAACACAGAGACAGCACACCATGTAACATATAGAAGAACTTCAAAGGTGATTCTTGCTTTGCACTTTTCATTTATTGCCTATTTTTTTACAACCTAACTTTGTGGAAAGGAGAAAGGGAACAACAGGTTATGGAGAGTCCCTTGGGACTTTACCCCTGATAGATGTAACAGCGGAGCAGAGGAGAGAGACTGAGATAACGATGTAACCAACCTGCAAACTGGTATTTGACATGTTTTGGGTTTTTTTCTTCCAAAAACAAATAATTTTTAAAATATTTGTATAAAACAAATATTCGTATAAAAGCCACTATTTGTGCTTTGCCGAATAATGTATTTGTATTCGGGCACACCCCTGGTAGAGGGCATGGGCACAAAACATATATTGTCTTGAGGACAGAGCAGCCCACAACAATTCACAACTCTGCACAACACAATTTACATCCAAAAGCCAATCCGTTTATTTATATTAATATATATTATATTCATATTTAACTCTGATGACAATCTTTCCGTTCAGAACCAAATTATGTTCCAAACACATAAAAAACATTGTAATGGTGGATTTCTACAAACAACATGAGTTTGTTTATTTTTCATGAATGGTTAACTCTTACCAGTGAATAAAGTGATGCTTATGCCTTATGCTTCCTCCTTGCCTCACGGTCAATGCCATGACCATAATGTGCTGCACAAATATTGAATATTACTTGTTCAAAATGAACATATTTTGGGGTTTTGCAGACTTGTTGAGTGGATCGCAACACGGTACTATTTCTTCCATCGATTCATCCCTGCAGCTCTGTTTTTTCTACCTCCCTTCATTTTTTCAGTCTGTCATTCATTCCCCTGTTTTTCTTGTTTTTCCTTCTCTTAATCTTCTTTTCATTCCTTCCGTCCCTTTGTCTTTTGAGTTTCTCATCCGTTGCCTTTTTTGTAGTCACACACACACACACACACACACACACACACACACACACATACAGAGGACAGAGCCTCAGGGTGAAGGATGCTGAATGCTCACTCAAGTAAGAAACAAGGGTGAGACCCAGTTTAACCTCTGCCTGTCTCTATCACTTCTTCTCTTTTTGTCTTTTCCTCTCTGTCCTAAAACACCATCCTCCCTCCTTCTCTGACTCACCTTTTCTACTCTCTCATCCTTCCTGTCTCCCCCTCCCCCCTCCCCCTTTCTTACCTCTTTCATCTGTGCAATCTAATTCACTCCAAGTCTCTTTCTCTTATTCAATTTAGCTTTATTTGCAGGATAAGACAACATAGGAGGGCCATTACAAAAGAATCTAATTTTTAACATTATAAATTCATATCTGCTTTGTGCATTTAGATAGCATGGAAATGAAAACAGTAAAATATTCATAAAAAGGTTTGACCTGTTCTCTCTGGTTCAAATATTAATCCTTCAGCCAGGAGATGCTGCAGTTTCTTTGTTTTTTTTATTCTGTGACAGGCTGCTTATATTTGGTCATATTTATTTTAACTAAAGGTTAGATGGCTTTTCTGTTTACAAATCATTTCTTGTATATAAATACACATCCTTGATTAATACATTAATCATCACAAGCACAACACGAGTGAAAACATGTGTCTCTGGATAGTGATGCTGCATGCCTGATAGACTCACCTCAATGGGATCATGGACATATTGTATCTATTATTCCTATTTTTTTTATTTATTTTGATATATAGGTGTTTATGGAATTTTTCTTTGATGTAACTACATTCTTTGTGCACCTGTGTCAATTGAATTTCTCCTACAGGTGATCAATAAAGGTTCATCTTATCTTACATGTTTAGTTGGTTTTCTGTGGATGAGTAGTTTAATATTAAACGAGAAGTAATTTGGAGCAGCAACAACAACCATTAAATGCTTAAATGTATGTTTACAAAGGGACAAATCATCCAGTAGAAAGACTTTTGATGTATTTCAATGCTAAAATGCAACTTTCCAGCAGAATCACATTGTTGTTCTTGTTGTAGATGAGCACAAGCTGGGAAAAAAAAAATCTATTTTTGAGGAGATGCTGCATGAATCACCCGTCAAACTGCAACAGGTAGCCAATAAGTGACAAGGGTAGTGGGGGAAAAATGATCTGTATTCCCTCTCATTTATAGACAAAACTAGTTTAGTCCTGGATGGGCTGCAGATAAAATGTCAGAATAAAAGTGGAATGTCATAAATGTCATAAAACAGCGTCTGGTCTCCGCCTGCTGTGAGAATCTGGGCGCTCTGCTGTGTCTGAACCACCGCTGCGCGCGGAGCCCGTTCCATATCGACCATGCTGATACGTGTGACACATATTGCAAATCACTGTCGACAATGATGTGAGCGCTCAGCGGGACGCTACCTGTGTGTGGATGAGAGTTTTATCCGATTTATCTTTTATTCATTAAAAACAATACAATATAGACAAAATAAAGTAGCTTCGGTTTCAAGTTTCAGCTTCTGCTTGGTCGCCCACTCCATTACGAGCTCAAGGCTTATTTGTGTGTTTGGAAGATAAATATTTACAGAACATCATGCAAGATTTCTGAGCAGAAATGTGAGTCAGCAAGCATCTGAAGCCATGAAGACTGTGGCGATGTGCGACCCTGTGCCCTTCGCGTGTGCCTACTGATGGGCTGTGTAGAGGACAAACAACACTCGGCAAACTAGTGGGCAATATGGAGTATTTACTAAAGATTTACAGCCCGGTTTAGGTGCTAAAAAGTCAAATTGTGTCTGTCCTTTTTTACTAAACGACAGCACTGAGGTTTGCACATGTACTGTAAGTAAATAATAAATTGAAGAAAAGATGTTCCTGTTCAGAGGCACAAAGTAAAGGTGGAGGAAATGGTCATTTAAACAAATACACTTGATCTATCACCACAGACTGTCTGGTTAAAACAGGTGTAAAATCTGCAGCACTGTTTTATTGGACACACAGGGAGGGTGAGAGACTATAGTCGGGTCAAAATAATGAGTACACGGAGAGAGAGAGAGAAATGTAAATTAAATGATGTATTATTACGTTATCAGAGCCTTCCACTCAGCATTACAACATATGACAACAGAGCAGCAATGCAACAACCTGTTTCACCTTTCTGTTTCTCACAGTTGCCTCCAGCTTATTTCTACAGTCTGTTAATGTTTGTCCAGTCCAGTGGGACATGATTGAGGAAGCCAGTAATACTTATTAAATAGGCCATCATATGGTGAGTGAAAAACATCTTCTGATGCTGCTGGACGCATAAAATGATGCATCCTTAATGGTAAAATGCCCGACACACACACATAAGCTCTGATTGGCTCGGTTGTTTATCCAAAAGAAGAAACAGCCATTAACAAGAGCAGCACCAGAACTTTTTGAATTGCTCAAGAAAATATATGGACAGTTAGCCAAACTAACATTTCCTTGCTCTCTCTTTCTTCCTTCTTGTTTTTCCTTCCTTGATCTCTCTCTCTCTCTCTCTTTCTCTCTCTCTCTCACACACACACACACAAACACCAGTGTGTGTTTAAACAGGATTAGCTCCATACAATCCCATAGCCTTATGCTTAAATAAAGGCCTGACTAAATACTTTAATGAGGCAATTGGATGCAAAGCCATGACACTGTCTCCCTGCACACACACACACACACACACACACACACACACACACACACACACACGCACACATAAACTGCTTATGCATGCATACTTGCATATACAAATATTTATGAATCCTGTTTATATGCCAAAATTTAAATTCCGGTAAATACACGCACACACATATGCGCACATGCACACACACACATACACACACTTTTAAAGGAGATAAGAGGACAAAATGAGTAGGGGAGGAGTGAGGAAAGAGGCAAAGAGAAGAATAAAAGATTGGTAAGGGGTTGGATTAAAAAGAGAAGAAGAAAAGAACAATGAAAAGAAAAGCAGCAAGAAGGAACAGGATGGAAAGCCAGAGGAGAAAAGGACCAAAGACGAGGGGAAGAAGTAAATGAATTAAAAGAGACAGGAGCAGATGACTGAAGGAGGATGCATTTAATTTGGTCAAACTGCCTGACATTTGACTGGCATTGTGTTGACATCTCCAGGGTA
This sequence comes from Thunnus thynnus, assembly GCF_963924715.1. NCBI lineage: Eukaryota > Metazoa > Chordata > Actinopteri > Scombriformes > Scombridae > Thunnus > Thunnus thynnus. Next base: position 6,877,881 of record NC_089520.1, read on the forward strand.
ACCAGGTAACCAGATGAGCTACAGAGGAGACAGAGAGGAAGACTAGAGCTGAGAAGTGGAAGGGAGCTGATTCCCCCATTCTGCTCTCTCATTTCAAAATTTTCTTTAAGCAACATCCTCAATATTTCTTAACATAGAAACACAGAAGTCTCCTATAATGTAACAATCTCATAAATTTTTCCCATAGACGATGTTACGTGACTCATGAACAACTGTATTCTTTAGTAAGAAGTCAAAGGTAAAAGGCTGTATACATGAATATTTCAGGGTAGAAGATAACTACGACTCCAAGGTGCATTTGAGCAAAAAACAGCCAATCATCAAGCTTAAAATCGGTCACATTCACTGCTAACAGCAAGCAGAAGCTAAAGATTACAGTGTTGAATTCAGCGACAATGGATATTGTGTACAACTTCAGCGACGAAGCATTTTGAATTCATTATACTCTGATACGCGTTGGCCGAAACTCTTGTGTATCGTAGTATTTTTAGCTATCTGCCAAAATCACAGACAAAAACGTTATTTCTCAGAAGCAAAGTTGAAATAATTGAAACTGGGTGGTCATAATATAAACCTATAGGATCCTTACAGTACGGAGAGTCCTGAGGTTCAATCTTTAGTAACATCGATGACATCGTTTAAAGAAATATTCGAAATAGGAATACAGAATGGGGAAAAACACCTCTGGAACCAGCCTCTATAGGTTTATGTTGTGACCACCAAGTTCTTGTCCATCATTTTGGCATGACAGATGGCTTAAAATACTACAATACCCATGAGCCTCTGCCGCTGTTGCTATGGAGGAGAGGCCAGTCAGAGGTGTGAATCACAGTGGTGATGATTTCGAAACGCTTCATTGTTGCAGTTGTAAACAAATGCGGCACCATAGCTGGTGATTTCACTCAAAAGTGAACCAGAAATTAACATCAAACTGATTCATGCTAGAGGTCGTAAAATCAGTTTCTTGCTGAAATGCACCATGGGAGTTGTAGTTAACTTCTCACCCTTAAGTTTTTATGTACAAAGTCTTGTACCTTCGACTTTTTATAAAAAAACAAAACACAACAGACATTTTCTATAGCAGCTGTTCATCTTTTGTACTGATTACTTAACCGTGAGAGTTTCATGTCGATCCGAGCCGTAGAAATGCTCAAACTGTGAGTCACGCAATGCTGTCTATCAGAAAAATGAATGGGATCTTTACTTCGGAAACCAGGGGCGCCCAAAATAGCTCCTCCTACTTTGCAACTCTATAGATGCAGATACCAACAACAGTATAACAACAGCTAAAAGATCCACTTCATCCAAATTACATTTTCTCTCTCACTCCTAGTGATATCAAACCATGCAGATAGTTTTATTTGTCCAGGTTTTGAGATACCTCTCTCTGAGATTTCTGTTCTCAGCCTAATACAATGGAGATGAATGAAATTGTGTTTGTGGTCCTCGCAGTACTGAAGAATTACATTTAAAACTTTAAACTGCAGTGTGTCTTTCCATATGTTCCCATTAGTCTGGATCATCCACAGAACACACTCGACAGTTTTTCCTTTTTTGCAAGTAGTTCCAATGAAAAATGTTATTAATCTATATTTATAAATGTATTGACTAATATATTTCTGTTACTTCACTTAAATAACACTCAAGTAGAACAATATTTAAATCATGTAACATACTTGAAAGCTGTTTGTGTCCACAATCTGTACAATGATGGTGCTGAGACACTTATTGCAGGTAATATTGCAGGAGGAGATAAGTTCAGTGAGTTTTGGGTGTTTGACAGGAAGTGTTGTCGTGCAGCTCTGATATGAAAGCAGTACATCTGGGAGCAGGGGAAACAAAGTTTCTTAAGGTTACTGTGATGGATTATTTGACTGTGTAGAAGTTGTTTTTGTCTGTTTGCAGGTGGAGAGTCTGACTGAGAGACGTTCTGCTACATCCTCCTCCCTGGTTTCTGCACATTAGACGGTACAGGAGCATCGCCATAAAACTGTCAGCAATAAAGAGCTTTATTTTTGTTTAGTGCTTGTGTGTGTGTGTGCGTGTTCCTTTTACTGTGGTGTCACACAATCTCTTTTACCCACATAAAATCAGACGCTAATATGGTATGTGTCTCTGTGTGTGCGTACATGTCATGCATATTTTGTGTTCGGGATAGAGTACCTACTTATGCGTGAGTGTGTGTGTGTTTGTCTCATTGTTTTGTTTTTATTTACCCCTATAAAACCGCAGCTGCTCTCATGTCTGTGCGTGTGTGTGTGTGTGTGTGTGTTACAGGCTATTATATGTGAGGATCTATGAGAGATAGCGGTATGCTGTTGATAACATAATGGTGTTTATGTTTACAGCAGCAGAAGCGTATAATCATGTTCACAATAAAGATTCTACGACAGCAACACTTTATTAGAGGAAACCTCTGCCACTGTGTGTGCACGAGTGTGTGTGTGTGAGTGTGTGTGTGGGTGTGCATGTGAAGCAAAGAGATAAATATGTCTTGTTTATGATGTGGAGACAATATTGCCACTATCTATCATTGTACTAACATAAAAACACATAAAAATACATCCACCAATACACACTGAGGTCCATTATAATTAAGGGCTTCAGTATTAAAGTCACTATCTCCTCAACAATGCACACAACACACACGCGCGCACACACACACACACACACACGGAGAGCTCAAAGCACAGGAAGCTGACCAAGCCCAGATTACAATAATAATAATTTGACCCAAGGACACTTTACATACAGAAAACAAGCAAAACATTACATTAATGAAAAGCTTGGACCCAAAGTTCACAGCTGACATACAGACTATAAATCCTTATTCAATAACCCTTATTTTATTTTACCATAATTTGGGTAATAGCATGGCCTCTGCTTTGGCGCCACATTAAGGACAAAATTTAAATTTTTTGCCCCACTAGTGGAAAGGATCAAAAGTGCACCAAACACATCACTCATCATTGAATGTTGCATCATTTGACGAGTGTCAGCTGACATATGTAGGACGGACCAGCACTGTACAGACAGAGGAAGTACCTGTAGCTGGGATGTGCCAACCCAGAGAACAAAAACGATAAAACTGCTGCTTTTCGGGGGAGCCGACTCGCGTCGTTACTAGGAAATAGGACCCAAGGAGATGACATGCATCAGGATGCCCCCCGTTTGTGGTCTTACACCAAAAGCAATGGGTGCAGGTGGTTTGACGTGCATCATTTAGTGCCAGTGTGTGCTTAATAGCAAAGGTGTCTGTCCATTTTGTTTTCTAGTGTATAATAAGCTCAGTAGGTGTGAGTGTGGCTGCAGACTTTAGTTCTCATTGAGCTTTAGGGATAAATTGTTCAAGTTCCAACATCATCTTTTCAAAATAAAAGCAGAAATACAATATCAAATTTGTACTTGTTCAACTAACATCTATGTTATTCTTGCAAGTGTAACACGCTCCCTCCATGACTTTGATTACATGAAAGCACTTCGCTAGTAGGAACAGATAAGCCACTGTGCTCATGAATATGTCACAAAGAAATATTTCCAATAAATACATCTAAATAATGTCAAAATAAAATAAAATAATTAACCAAAGAAAGAAAAATCCCAAACTGTAGTTTACATGTTTGCTGCTGAACAAGGGTGTTTTTTCAGTTTTGACAAACAGACTGAAATACAGCTTTTTCCCCAGAGCTGTAGCCTCCATCACCCCGTAGCTGTTGAGGACTGAGGACTGTAAATATTACCACCCACCCCCGACTCCCCAACTGCTGCTAATGCACTGCAACACTTTATTACATACATCTAACTTGTTGTGCAATGCCTTTTTTTAATTATTTATTATCTTATAGCTAGATAGCTAGACAAGATTTCTTGCTATCTTGTTTTTATCTTGTTCTCATTACTGCTGGTCACCTAGAGTTACCAAACGTAATTTCATTGTATGTCTACAATGACAATAAAGTGTCTTATGTCTTGACAAGGACAAGATCCCTAAATGCTGAAATAAAGCTGGAAGCAAAACACATAACCCATCAGAACTGAAATATAATGCAAGGCCTGTGTAGTAAGTCATAGGTAATAAAATATACAATAAAACAAACACACACACACACATATTTTGCCTTCTCGGTCATTCTATCGAACACGCATGCATCCACATACGTACAAACACACAAATACAGCACCAGCAGGAACAATACCAGAGATGTCAGGATGATTGACCATCCCATAAGCCTCTCTGATATGAGCTTCTGTGTCTCACAATGCACTGCAGCGAGTATTTGAACCACCGCTAAGAAGTTTTCTGGAAATGTCACCAAGGTCCAAACACCAAATATCCACACGCGTAAAACACACTGTCGGCTAGAGGTCGTCATTAAATGTCTGCTGGGGTCAGTGTCTGGCACATTTTTGAGTGTTGGCAATGCGTGTTACACACATAAAGTTTATCTTAAATTCATGCTAAATCCAAGGCAAAGTAGTTGCCATGGTGACATTAGGTCATTATTTGTTGTACATTCTGTTAGCAGAGTGACGGACAGAGAAGCTGGCACAAGAGTTGAGTAATTCTCACTAAACGTAGCTTTTTCTTGATTGTTTCAGGGATTATGTAAAAGAAGTATTAAGGGCTTGAGTGGTGATGCTGGCGGTGAAAATGTCTCACTTCATGGATGATTGATCGAATTAAATGCAGAGATTTTGTAGTGGCAGGTTAGGCGAGCTACACATAATGTATCACTGGGTTGCTTGAAAGAATAACTTAACACCAGGCTGGAGAACAATGTTTCACTGCCCTCTCTGGTTGAATGTTTCAAGCCTGTTTCACCTCTGGGTGAGGCCAGAAGCGTGCTCTGTTGCAGCTGAAACCACACTCGATAGTGATGTCACAGGGTCACTGGAGTACACCGCTACATCCAGCCAGTTCTCATTCCCAGGAGATCAAATACTGACACCTTGTCACACCCCCTCGGCTTCTGAGACCTACGCACAAGGTACCCTTTGGCGTCTGTATGAGACACACTAAATCCAATGTAAATCCGTCCGCGTCATTATTAGACGCCATGAGACTGATGTCTATGTATGGTGACATTTTCCTTGTTTGGAGGAGGCGGGTTGGGTGGGTGGCTAGATAGATAGGTGGTAAAAAGTGGATTTTGCTGCAGGAGACCACCTTCCAACCACAAGTGTTATGTCTCCAACCGCGACTGTTGCCATGATGACATTTCAAGTGATCATTTTAACCCAAACCACAATCTTTCCCTTACCTAAACCATTTTGTGCCGAAACCTAACCATATCACACCAGCTCTAAGTGTGTAATATCGCTGCGGATGGGTCTACATTGGATATTGTTGAAAGCCCGGTGTGCCTCATACAAGTAGCCAAAGGATGCTTTGTGCATCAGTATGAGACACCGAGGGGCGTTGACAAAGCGTTGGTATTTGACAACCTGGGATGAGAACGTGTTGGTACATCACTGCAGCAAGATGAGAACTTAAAGATCCTTTTAGACCCTCTTTTTGGAATAATAATATTGTGTTTTTCCTAAAGATACAATTGTCTTATCAAAATCCTTAAAATTCCATCTTTTCCCCCTCTTTCAATGAATAATCCAGAATTGATGAATATGCAAATATTGTTCATTTCAAAAGTTAAACTGCTGGACCAAAGATGTCTCCTACTTCACTGAGAAGTCCATTTTTAGTGTTTGTGTATTGGAGGTTTCAAGTTTTCATGTCACATTTGTGTAAGTTGCATACAAACCATTAAAAGTAGTTGTGATGTCACCAGTCATGCTTGTAGGCCTACAGAGTTTTCAATGAGCACAGAAAAACTTTCCTCCTTCAGCAGATGAAAGTGAAAACAGGCCTTCAAGTATCAAACTCTGCACATACGTCATTCTGCACAGTGAAGCTCAAACATCCAAGTGAAGTAATAATAAGCAAAACGCATTTTTCAGTAGAGGGGGACTTTATACAAGACTAAAAGCAGCCAAAAGCTACAATTGTTATCACACACTAAAAGACTAAACTTTTGGATGGAAGAAAACTGAGACAGCTTTGATGATCTTTGATCTTTACAACTGAAATGTAGAGTTTGTCTTGAGGGGAGCAGCAGAGGAAAGACCAAACCATAGAAGCAGCTAGCAGCTAGCTAGCTATCCTGCTACATCCAAGAAAAATGGTGACCGAAAATGGCCACAAAAATGGTGACAAGAGTGTACGAGGTTGATGGTTGTAAGTTGACTCAGAGAAATAACAACTTTTAAATTTACATTTTCCTTAAATCATAGTTAATCCTCAGAGCTACGGTATCTTTCATGTTCATGTCACTGTTGATTGGTTAGGGGAAAAAAACAAATAAATGAAAATGTTTCATATGAACATCTACCTGCATGTTTCTGTACTAAGTATGGATTGGATTCTGAGTGACGATAGCATTCAAAACCTTTCTGCTGATTAACTGTGAGACAGTTCCACAAAAAAACTAAAAATAAAAAAGACATGATGCCGCAATACCTCCTGGAAATTATTGAACATCACAGACGATGATGATACAGAGCACAGGAAGAGGATCTGAGGCTGGATTTTTCCTTTATATTTCCCAAAACAAACAGCCTCCATATTTACAACAAATCCACTGTTTGCCTCACGTTGTTTCTGATTCAGCTATTGTTCTTTTGTATGAAACATTCAGAGCTCTTCTTTCACAAACTGTTTTCATTCCTGCCACCTGCTAACACCGCCAGCCTTTCACTTTGGTTTGTGGTCACAATTAATCCCAACAACCCTGTTTATCTCACCATGACAACAACGAGAACAACAACAAAAAAAAAACAACAACAAAAACTGGGTTTATTCAAGCGAGAATGCGCAACGTCCTGGAAAGAGGGCAAAGGAAGCGAGTCTGTGCGTGTGTGTGTGTGTGTGTGTGTGTGTGTGCCAGCGCACTGAAGCGAGGCAGTGTCAAGTCATATGAGCGGCACACGCGTTCATTTCCATAGATGCACAAAGAAACACACAATAAAGCTCTATTCTGCTACAGTGAAGGGGTTAGGCCACATCACTATCACACACACACATACCACTCACAGGGATTAGGCCACATCAATTTCCACTGTCAAAAGAATTCAGTATTTTTGAGACAAAGTGAAAGTGAGCTACAGTACAATCTGAGTTTCATCTCAGTATCACGGTGAGCTAAGTCAGAGGGTCAATTCCTCCAAATCACACACAAAAATGAATGCTTAAACTTACTGTTATCTATATATTTTATTGGTTTTATTGTGAAACAATGAGACTTTAGAATTTCAAGTCCCCTCAGTAAAAAAGAAGCTAATTGTAGTTGGTTTGTTGTTCTCAAAATGCCAACAGATTGCAGCAAAACCTTCAACAATCCTTTCATAATAACACAGTCACACTCATCCCTTATCTAAATGACAAAGGTCCTCAGGCAGACTTGAACTGGGGAACTCATCAAATCTGAATAAAAAAAAATCTAAATCCAGAATTTTAAAGTAAAGAGTACTACAACATTTGTCAAAAAAAAGGTTGTATAAAGACTTCTGTGGCTCCAGAGGGAGCTGCATAAAATCCGGTTAGGGCTGAAGATTACAAGTTTTTGAAAATGAAAAAAGATCTGGGGGTGTGGAGAAAGAAGTGGGGTTACTAGACCTCTGTAACCCTCATCTCTGCTTGAGGCTAAAGGCTTGAGGCTACATTTGCTGCTACAGTACTAACATAAAACACCTGAATCTCCGGTCGAACTGTTGGCAGTCGGGTTGCATTGTTGGTAATGTAGGTGCCAGGTTTTGATAAGGAAGAGGAATGGAATAATAATAAAGAAAAAAACAATATCTCAGGTTCTGCTGCATCAATTTTGTCCATTGTGAGTCAGAAAATATTATAGGAGAGCAATGCTAAACGGAGTACTTCTTTCAACCCTCAGGCTACCCCACCAGTTTGATGTTTGACTGTGTGCTAATAAAGTACGCTCTACCAGCTGTCTGTCTCAGAGCAGGAGGAAGTATGACGATGCCCGTGGCTGAGACGACGTGCATCCTCAATGACACAGATGTGGATGTTTAAGGAAAAACTGTCGTTTGAGTATCAAACTGTCATCTCCTGTCATCTTGAAAGGTAGCTCCAGAAGGTATGTAGTTTGCTCACTTGTAGCTTAGATTCACAGCAGTTACAATGGAAACTTGGAGTCTTGGCAAAAAACATTCATATATCCATTTATCCACTGACATTCTTTTTATCCATTCAGCTTTATTTTCATCCATTTTTTTTTCTTTCATACATATTTTTTTCCCCTCTCCCTGCAGAATAGCTTCAACAATGTAACATGAGCCAGAGTAGTTTCTACTTCTCTAGGTGTGTATAATTCATTTTCTTATTTCAGCTCGGTGTAAATGGACTCCACCGAGAACTGGCTATGAACTAATGTCTCAAACTAGGATCCAGTGGTGCTTTTTTCAATGCCAATACCCACATTACTGTAGGATTAAACTTTCAGCATGAAGCTTATAACTTATTTAACTAGTATTTATCCAGTGAAGGTTTGTTAAGCATGGGATCTCTGTGCCCAGCATCATCCTGCTTCACATTCATGCCTGGAGCTGACAGTTCCCACTAACCCATCCGTTTGGCTGGTAAGCAGCTCCACCGGAGCAGTTCGGGGGTTAAGAGTCTCGCTCAAGGGCACCGCTTCAGTTGTTTTTACAGAAGCTAAGTAAGAATGCAACTTCTGTTTGAGCTAGACGATATAATACTAACACTGCCCTCACTAGAGCTGCAATTAATTACAGTATTCATTCCACATAATAACACAGAAAGTGCTACTTTTCTAATTACAGCCTGGTGCAAAAGTAACAGATCTCACTTATTGATTTGTAATCATTTCTTTTCAGCTGTATTCTAAAAGATGAAACTGAATAATTGGGAATAATTCAAATTCTATATCACTTTTCCCAACAAAATCAAATGGGCCCTTGTTATATGTACGCTACCCTCAAGAGGGAAAAGCAAGCTCTTTGGAAGAGACCTTGGAAGGCATCACACAAGGATGCCTTCGAAGGTTGGTGAGTGCGTAATGGGCAACAAATCAAAACCTTCCATGATAGTAACATCAACAACAACAACATATGGCCCAGTCAAGTCAAGCTGCCATGCAGATCAACAGTGAAATGTGAAAAGCCAGTGAAACTGCAGTTAAAGCATCTTTAGCTTCCATAATGTGAAATTTTACTGAGTGGAACAGACTCGCAGGCTGTCATTTTGAGAAAGATTTGATCAAACTGTTCAGAGATTTGATTTAATCACTCGAAAGCCGGTGTGACTTAACAACCGCAGTGTCTCAAGACAGCTGTTTGGAGCAAGATATGACCTGTTATACAGCTACACATACCGGCCACCTGCCTCGCCCACTTTGTTAGATCAGGATGATGACAAGGAAGATGTTAATAAATTAGTCCACAACCACATTTTTTTTAAAACATCCAAACACAAAACTCCAACCCATTACATTGCTCCACAACTACTATGACCCACAAGCTAACAATCAAATGCGAGCACCCTGACTCACATTGTCAGGATAAATGTATGTATGTCTGCCCTGGAGTTCATTTGGGATATACCAAAAGAATTATTGGACACATGATGGTCAATAAAATATAGGCTATTTTATGTCGTAGCTCGATGAGAGGCTTGATCTAAATTCTGTATTTTATCAGCCTACTTTTTTTCAAATGTCTTGTAAATAGTAAATAAACTGCACTCATATATATGTATATATTGCTGTTCTAGCTCAACAGATAAAGCTTCTAACAATATTGCCTCTCATTCACCCACTCATGCACACACTCAGACACTGATGGCTACAGAGCTGTCATGTCTGCCCATCAGATGTAACTTGGGGTTTAATGTCTTGCTCAAGGGCATTTTCCATATGTGGACAGGAGATCCCAGCATTAGTAGGAGTTAGTAGTTCCACATGAACTTTTGGTTGTTTTGGGAAATGTGGCGGGATAGTTAGCTCAGGCTAAAGGAGCTGGCACTTCTCTACAACTCAGAATAATCTCTAGAAGGAACTACGTTTGAAAACAAACATACCCTTCAGGCAATACATCTTTTTAGATGTTTGGCAGGCATTACCACCTCCTGACATGCTGGACGGACTCGCTGCTGCCCCTCTCTGCTGAGCCTGTGGCCCTAAACAGACTGCTTAAAGTTAAGTTAAGTTAAAATAATGCTGTTGGTTTATAAAGCATTGAATGGTTTAGGGCCAAAATACATTTCTGATCCGCTGCTACGTTATGAACCATCAAGACCTCTCAAGTCATCTGGGACAGGTCTGCTTTCTGTCAAAACTAAACATGGAGAGGCAGCCTTCAGTTTTTATGCTCCACATATCTGGAACAAACTCCCAGAAAACTGCAGGTCTGCAACTCTCAGTTCTTTTAGATCACAGCTGAAGACTTTTCTGTTTGTCGCTGCCTTGTATTAAACCAAATGAGGGTTAATATCTTACACTGCACTCTAACTTTTATTATCCTGTTTTATCTGTCTTTCTCTATTGTAGCTCCCTTTTATTTCCAATTTAATACTTTTTAATTGTTAATTAAATGTCTTATATATTGCATTGTGTTGTTTTAATATTCTGTCTTGATGCCTTTTATGTTCCATGTAGCGCACTTTGAATTGCATTGTCGTTGAAATGCGCTATACAAATAAACTTGCCTTGCCTTTACCAACATGCTTTTCAAGCAGATTAAAGGTCATCAAAGGACAAAACACACAGCTTGTTAGCAGCCACAGTTAGCTTCAGTGAGCCTTTTGAAAGTTGAATGCGTAACATTAATTTTAATAAAGCATGCTTCTGTCTCTCAGCTCCCTAACCTCGACCCAACTTAGGCCTATGTGTCTACGACTGAATCCTGCAGAGACACAAAAACACCACATCAAATATTAAGTGATAAAGCTGTTTACTGCGCAAGGACACTGCGGCACATACAGATGTTTTCAAGTGAGAGTTTCTGAAGGAGGAGCCACGGCTGGAGCTGCGCCCTCGCTGTCTAATTCAACCTTGGTCACAAGCTTTGTCACTTTGCAAGAACTAAAGATCGTAAATTATTTAGATTTGTGCAACAAGGGTTTTTTTTTTTCCAACCGCAGTCTGATAAGAAAATAAACTTTAAGAGCAAGTCTCTGCTTCCTCCCTTCTATTGTCCTATTATTTTTTTAAGAAGCCTTTTAAGGTAATAAATCTTTATCTTTAACTACTTTTTACTGCACAAGAACCTCTGGTGTATTTTGGAGAACAAAGCTCATGAAAAGAAATTGAGAGGTGAATTTTCAGTTTGTTTGTTTGGTTTTTTAATCTTCAGTTTCTCTTGTCATCTTCTCCACTTGCTTTCTTCTTCTCATCCCTCTTGACCTTCCCTGCCTTTGTTTTCTTCTCTATACATTTTATTCCTCTTTCTTGGGCTTTATCATCTCTCTATTTACATTTTCTTTTCTTTATCTCAAAAGTAGCTGTGACTTAGCAAACATGCCGTCTTGGGACAAGCAGTCTGGAGCAGGATACCATCTGCTACACACACTTCGCCCCCACCCACAACCTCACCCCAATTATTTATTTATTTATTAATTTATTTATTTGGATCCCCATTAGCCACTACCATCAGAGACAACTCTGTAACCGGGATTTATTAGAAGTACAGGAATCAGCAGGGGGTGGTGTTCTGTGTCATTAGGCATTTCTTTAAACTCTTTTAAAAAACAACTTTACTTGTTGAATGTGTAATGTGTGATAGCAAACTATACCATACTTTCATTCCTCTGTACATAACGTTCCCTCGCATTATATTTTGAGACAGGAAGTGAAAAACAACCTTTTGATGCATGCTTAGTATTAAAGTTATGTTCATTACTACTATATGAAAATTGATGGTACAGGACATTTGGGATTTTATAAAACAGAACACGGAAACAACCAACCTGTCCTTTACTAGCGGCCGACATAAGTTTATGTGCATTATGTGCTGGTCTTTTTCCTTCTTCACTTAGTATCTTTCCTTCATAAGCTTTTAGTCTCATCCTTATTTCATCACCTCTATCTTTTCTGAAACTATTTTACCACTTTCATTTTTCCCTCTTACCATTTTTGCCCTGAAGGGCAACTCTTTTTAATTATTTCCACTCTTTCTCTAGATGAGTGTGCTGTTAATCTGTTAAATAACCAGCAGGATGAGGGAACTTCCACAGCAATTTTTAATTCAATTACATTTTTTCCAAACCAATTTTCCTTATGAAGTCATCTGTGTCTGGGGAATTACACCTGACCATTACCTTCACTTAATGTTCTTAATGCCTGGCTCGGCTCTCTTGAATGCTTAAATGACATCTTTTTTTTTGCTCCTCAGAAATCCCTGGAGGTGAAGGTGAGAGATGGTTGGATGGCATGTGACCTTTTGACCTCCAAGCAATGGATTCTGGGTATTGAGGTGAGGTGAAAAGGTGAGCGAGGAGAAATAAAAGAGAGAAAAGGGAAATGTAGGCGTATTGATGTGTGTGTGTGTGTGGATGTTAGTTAGCGACAGAGCATGGCTGAACGAGGCGGTAAGAAAGTTTGAGCATATGGTTAAAGTGTGTGTGTGTGTGTGTGTGTGTGTGTAAGCAAGTCAGAGTCAAGGTTCTGTGTCAGATCAATTCATTGTGTGCAGCACAAAGATGAAGCGTGTCGTTAGCATGCACAGGAGTAACCGTCATGAATGAACAGAGAACAAAGCTCCACCTACAGAAACCCAAGTGACTCCATCAGATGTACCAACACACCAAAGGCACCACCCACACATGGTGACAGGTTATCCCTCCGAACACTTTAGTGATGATGAGAGCTTGACAAAAAAATGAGGAGAAGATTTTGAGAAAGTTAGCAATAATTCTAAGCTGGCTGGTCATGAATACTGTGGAGTTCCTGCCCAGACTTTGTTTCCATGGCAACGTATCTTCAGCCAATCCATCCCGCTTTATTTCGATGAACACATAGCAACAACAACTTGCCATGCTAACGTGCTGAAGCTAACCATAAAGATCCCCTCCAGGCATGTTTTAAGATTATTGATCTAATTAATTAAAACTTAAAATGGCATCTTCTCCTTCATTAAAAGTTCCAGAATCTATGAATATGCAAATGTTTTTAATGTCAAAAGTTAAACTGCTGGATAAAAAAATGTCTCAGTGTATGTGCACTGTAAGTTTCCAGTTGGGGAAATGTTCCCCCTCTTCAGCAGATGAATGTGAAAACAGTCAAGTGTCAAACTCTGAGCTTCTCTGTGCAGAATGATGTATGTGCAAACATGCAACTGCAGGAACAAGAAGAAAAACACATTTTTAATGGAGGGGGACTTGTTGTTGTTGCAGGCCTGGAGTCAAAGGTAGTGTTGAGGAGATTATAAAGGTGTGAGTATAGCTGGTAAAAAGACAAGTCAGAAGGAACAGTATTAAATTAAATAGTTGTATTTATTTTATTTTAATTTAATTAAATACATGTACAAATCTATTTGTCATACAATTCTTAACCATCCTTAAAAAAATCACTACATAATATGTCTACATGATGGCTAGTGATGTGCAGTTTAACAACACACTGAGTGACATTGAGTGAGGTCAGATTGTTGTCCACTCGCATATTTCGGATTAGATTCGGGCTTGAACATGTACAGATGTATTTGAGACGTTATCATGTTGAGTAAAGAATGACAAGAAGAAGTGAAATCCTACTACTAGTGTTTGTTTATGTAGCTTCTGGAGTCAGCAGAAGTCTGCTGAAGGGCAGCTTCCGGGAGCTGGCCAATCAGAACAGAGTGGACTCATCGGGAGGCGGGCCTTAAAGAGACAGGAGCTAAAACAGCCTGTTTCAGACAGAGGCTGAACTGAGGGGCTGCATAAAGAGCCAGTATAAGATAAATAAGAAGTTTTTCGAACTGTAAATCATGCTTAGATCTTCCAGTAGAGCCATAGAATATAAATATAGATTTGTATATGATACGTCCCCTTTAAGCTCAAACAATACAACCAGAATGCATCCTTGGAACAAAATGGCCAGGCACTTAACTGTCTGGGACGTTTAAGAGAACTCATTTTTTTCCCTCCTACAAGCCTAATTAGCACAGAAATACTCGACAGAAGGTTTTTTCCACTTTGATGAATTGCAGTTTAAGATTTGATGAGATGCTACTGATCTCTGTGAGCCATAACAACAGTGATCAATAATAACAGACAAAGTAAAGTAGAATATGAATACAAACACAGTAAATTGGATGCTGTTAGATATGGGTTTTTTTCAGTAGATAAAGCTTTTTTTCTTTTTTTTTTAAACATTATTTCTTTTCTAATTTGTGACAATACAACAAAGATCCCTGACTGATATCGGATGAAGGACGTTGTGTGTGCTTTAACAATTCTGTTTTCAAGTTCTAACACTATATTATGTGGAAATCTATGAGTGTAAAGACTGAAGATAATGAAAAATTTATTAGGTTATGAAACACATTTGCAGCAACATCCTGAGACAATGAACAGCAGATGAAACGAACATAAAATATATTAGAATTAAAAATGAAACAAGAATATATCAAGATATATAAATGATATAAAAGAAAATACAATGAGAAGAAAATAATTGCAAGACTTTGCAGCACATATACGCAATGCGCTGCAGATGGAAACATTTCATTTCATTACATCCAGCTGGTGCCTCCCTGTCAGCTCTCGTCACCGCTGTGTGTTGTTACACCGCTTGCGTTTTTAATTTGTATTTTTATGTTTGTTTTCTGTGCCGCTACCGCCAAAAAAAAAAACCCTGTTTGCAAACCAAATGCCCCCCCGACTGCGTTAGCAAGTTTAAATTGAATCCTGACTCCAACCTGGGGTTCTGAATAAGAGAAGGCAGGGCAGCGGAGGAAGAAGGAAAAACAAAAGAACAATATGGCTTGCCAGGTGGTTGAATGATTGTTGGTATAAATCAAGAACACACACATACACACACACACACACACTCACACTGAAACACTTATCTCTTTCTCTTTGTTGCTCTCTTTCTTCTCCGTTCTCATTTTATCAAAAGCCAGCATGGATAATCTTTTCTTTGTTATCATGAAGATCTGCACACACACACACACAAACACATACACACATACACATAGACTTCAAAAAAAAGGAGATGAAAGCAGTGTAATTATCTTCCTATTACCCTATATAGTTACCAGTATGGACTGTGTGTGTGTGTGCTTTTAAATGTGTTTGTGCATGGGTGTGTGTGTAAATCGCTTGGCATTTGATCATGTAAGAGTGTTTCCTGGCAACACACACACACACATAAATAATGGCTGGCCAGAGCCAGTTTCTCCTACAACCAGTTTGGATGGACAGGACAGCTGGCGAGACAAAGACATGCAGGTCTATTTTAATTCATTCATAAATAATCTCCGCCCTTGATCGCTTCTTAAAAGTTCTTAAAAACCGCTTGAACATTATACATTAGCTCTTGTACACATCTGGGCCAAGTTCTCTGCATCCTTGTGACAAAAAATTTTTCTTGGAAGGGACAAACTTCCTCCTCATGAAAGCAGGAACCATCTTTTCAGTCTGATACGGGCTGTAAGTTTGACAGTATCCACAAAGTCAATTAAGACACACAGCTGTTCGTTTCCCCCCCCTTTTTTTTTTTTTTTTTTCTTTCGAGGCATGATGTGAATTAATGTTGGGGTTTCTTGTTTTTGTTCTTCGGCCTCATCACACTTTGATGCTTCCTTGTTTGGCAAGTTAATTTCCAAGGATCTGGGATCTTTCATCTGTCCTTCAGCCTTGTAATCTATTTTGAAATCTAATTTAGTCATCTGAGATGTAATGGAATTACGTTAGAACGCAGGAACTAAGGAAATGCTGCGGTATGCACAGAAAAATCCTCCATGCCCAATAACATACAGGTAAAAACCCAGGACTCTGGCAACAGAGACCAGGGTTCGCATTCTGACTCCCATTTGTGTTTAGGTTTAGGAAGCAAAAGCATTTTGGTTGAAAGATTGTGGTTTCACGTTAATGTTAAAAAGCAAGTTGTGCTTCAAGTCATTACTAGACCACAATCTTTCCCTAACCTTAACCAAGTGCTGCCAAACGTAACCAAATAAAGTTTAATATTGCTGCAAATAGTTGATATTGTACTGCAACATTCAACATTTTTGCAACTTGCTAAATATGTTAATGAACATTTTCTCAGAGAAAACATAATTCAGCCAGCATTATGTTTTTACAAAACGTATTTATGCAATTTAGTCATATATGAACATCATTTCTAGGAGTCAGGGTTGCCTATTTGATGCACACTAATGCTGGGAAAATAGGACAGTGATGTATCTTGACAGGTCAAAAGGTACCAGTGTGTGGGCTTAAATAGAAAATAATGCTTGCAGGTGTTTTGATGCACGTCATACACAGTTGATGAGTTTTGCCCTTTCAGTCGCTTGAATAAGGTGGCGGAGAGTAAATGTAGTGTATAGGCAGCAAATAAGGAATGATTTCAGAGGTTCAAGGACACTTTGACGCTAAGTAGCATAAAGTGAGAACTTCCACCGCAGCCTCCGTGATCACCGACCGTTAAAGAGGCAGAAAAAAGGTGCATAGAGGCACGAGGGAGAGCACGCACTTAAAGCACCCCAGATAACCATCACTCTGACAAAACACTCAATGCAGGGTGAAAAATGAGAGACATCTGCAGAGTGCAACAGATGAAAGAGCAGGGGGAGTGAACAGATTATTAGAATAATTAGAATAATTAGAATTGAAATAAGTTCTCTTTCAAATCAAACATCTCAAGATATGAGTGGAAAGTATTGTTCTTGCAACAAATATTACTAGGACTGGGAACATTTAATATCCAGGAATTCATTATGTAGACACTACCACTGACTATCCCTGTAACAAATTAGCCACAGTTTCACATATTGAACACACACGGTCCAGCCATATACTAGGTTTTTAAAGGTCAACTTATAGTTTTCACAAGTAATAGGTCTGGAACAATATCAGCACAACGCAGCACCATAAAAATGTCATACATTCAACTGTTTGCCTCCAACCAGTGACTTGAATCTTGGTCCAAACTTTGAGAAGCCCCAATATGAAGCATAGACAATCAATACGTTGTTTAGCGTATACTAAAATAGCACATTCACCGTCTCAATGAGCTCCAAAAGACCACAACAACAAACCACCAAACCCAAGTTGACTAGATAAGAAACAGCTACCTTAAAAACCCCTTTAGACATAGTGAAAAAAAATTTAAGTAGGAAAAAGATGTTCTAAAGAAGAAAGTTATAACAGTATACAAGTAAAAATCCAAAGCACAAGGGGTTTGAAATCCACCAATTGGATTAAAATCAGTCTAACTCTAATGCATGCACTGATACTAATAAATCCAAACAGCGCATTTCTACACGTCTCCTCAGGTGATATCAGGCTCTCTGCAGTTTAATATGATGTGACAGCAGGAAAATCTTCTTCTCTGAGCTGAGCTCCCCTCCGCTGACATCTGAGCAGCACTCAGGCAGAGACGAGCTGTCAGCGGCGGCGCGAGCGCGACAGCCCGCATAGTCAACAGACCGACGCCGACGGGAGACAGCTCGTTAAGGAACCTTGTTAAGAGACCCCTCGTTAAAGGGGAATTTCGACTGAAAAACACATGTTGAAGTTCAGCTCAGAAACGATACGATACACGCAGGAACTGTGACATGTAACAACAGAGAATCTGTCATAAGTTTAAGAGTTGAATAACTTAGTGTCTGTACCTCTGTGCTTAGTTCTTGATCATCTGTGATCACAGGATCATTATCAGTGAGGCTCTGACACCATTATCAAACTTTTTTTCATAGAAATGTGTTTCTGTGTCACTGTGTAAAACATCCAACGCTGCCTGAACAAATTTAAGGCTTTTTCACTTATTAATAACATGGATTCTGGAGTTTATGTATGTATATACAGATGGCTGACATGTGAAAATAAAAAACGACAGAGTGAAGTGTATAAGTAGTATTTATGGTACTTATAAATCTTTTGTACAGGAGGCACAATTACCATAATATGTTTTTATTTATCTGCTTTTTTTTTTCTGGTTGTGAAACTCCTGACTTCACTGTGCGTCCAGCAACTTTCAAAGCCAAACCCTCGCCTAGCCTACACACACACACACAAAAAACACAAACACGCTGATGAAGTGAAGCCGACAGTAATCAGATGCATCCAGAAAGGTCGAGGCTTTTCCATTTCCATAAGGAGTCTTTCACTGCCTAAACACATTACTCAGTGGATTAAATTCAATAACCTCATTCCCACACACACACATGATTGAGCAATCCATATTAATATCATTCACACCATTATTATGACCCCACTTTCATCTGTGTACATTATTCACAGCTCAACAGCGGGGTTTGTGTTTCTGCATATTCGCATAATCAGAGTCACTCTGACCTTTGGCGAAAGAGCTGAAATTATCCCAGATGACGGAGAGACGAGATTAATCACTGAGTTACATGATACAACCTAAAGACAACAAGATATAGACAACACGCAATCTTCATATCAGCCTTTATAAAGTATAGACAGCAGTCAACAGACACTTTTGATTATTGCAGGCAATCGCTATCAACACAGTCTCTATCACTGGACACAAAATTTAAACTTTTGAAGCAAGTCCAAGTCTTCATAATCAAAGTGAGTCAAGATCTTCAGGTATTTTTAAGTCTGTTAAGTCTCTGAAAGACCGCGGCTCTGAACATTTTCTTTTTAAAACTGTGTTAATTGATAGTGTTTTTACAACTGAGACAAAGACAGCCGAAGCCTAAAATTAAACACTCACCCAGGTGCCATTATTTTCTCAGTGTTGCAATATTTTACCAGTTTAAAACTTTACTGCTTTTGCTTTCAGGTGACAAGTTTTGACCGTTTTGGCCATTTTCATTCATCATGTTGCCCTGAGTGTTGGCAGTTTGTTGGGGGCAGTGGTGGCCTAAAGGTTAGAGAAGCAAGGTTGTGACTGGAGGGTCGCTGGACCCCCGGACCGACATGATAAATCTGGGTGGGGAGGTGAAAAGGCAGCGCTTGCCCCTCTCTCTCTCTTTTGCCCTTGAGCAAGGCCCTTAATCCCAGCTGCTCCAGTAGAGCTGCTCAGTGGCTGGCGGATCAGGCTGTGGTTGTACTGGGTAGCTTCCAGATATGAATGTGATCAGAGCTTTCCTGAAAAAGAGAGCATTGACAATTCCCCTGAATAGATAAAGAAAAATAAATAGCCTACAAACATTTAGCAACCAAATATATGAAAATTATATGTTGTATCACATAAGAAATAGAAGAGGACACTAACCCCCAACTGGTCACTGAGAAAACTTAATCTGAATCACAGCAAAGATGTCCTCTTTCCTTTAACCACAAATAGCTGTCATTTATTTGTTTAATCACACACACACGCAGACACATGCAGACACACACACGTACATTACACGTTATCTTTCACTACTACACATCTGCCCTCAATCTGTATTCTTTGCTCCGGGTGACAAACCCTGTTGTGTTAAAAGCACATTAAAAGCAAATTTGACTTGACTTGGATCAAATTAAACCTTCTGCCCCCTGGTTTGACCTTTCAGTAGAGTCCATCCTCTTCTAATCTCATTAGTGAGAGCTGCATAGCAGGATGCCAACGCAGGACAGAAACAGCTCAATAACTCAGAGACGCTCTGCACATTTGAAGAGTAATTCAGCCTCATACGATAATATTTAAACTTTTTGGTTTGTTCTTCTGATCCAATGAACATGTAATGATGCATCTGAAGTCCCTTAGTAGTTCTGTATGTCTACCACAATCATCTTTTCCTCTTTTATTAATAAATATTTATTAGATAACTCTCATCATTTATTAACTATAAGCTGTCAATCCATCAATATTGACAAAACTAATGGTGGAAGCTTTGAGTTTATGAGTTGTGCTGAAATCGATGGACCTTCGACACTTGTGATAATTGTTTAATCATTTTTTATAAAGGAAAGGAAAAAACTTTATGGATCTAGTAACTTTTGATAGGCACTTGTCATTATTTTTGACACTTTATTGACTAAAAGGTCAATTAAATGAAAATAGTACTTGTGAATTTAGAACGACATGGAAAAATTGACAAGCATAGGGAATTTACAAATGTTACATTTCACAAATATTACACCAGATTATTCAGAAAATATCTGATTATGATGAATTCAAGGCTCGTCCTTGGCTGACTTGTTAATTTCATACCCCTTTAGTGCATGCAGTGAACTGAATGACTGCAAATGTCCTTCTGAGGGTGAGATAATCATAAATGTCACCAGAATCTTAATATATGGATATACGCATTGTTTCTGGTTGGTTGGTGTTGGTGTCAGTTGATCTATTCTAGTGCTGACTGTCTTTGCTGAATCTTAAAACCTTTTTTTAATGCTATAATGGCACATTTTCCATATAGGAAAAAGAAAAGTCTCTTTAACCTAATTTCCATTTCAAGATTGCAAAACGCTTTTGGAGCCTGCTCCCTTTCACTTCCATCAGGGCAGGAAGTAGATTTTTTATTAGCAAAATCAATAAGGGATGAGTGACCTGGTCAGACAGTGTATTTAGTAAACCTCCTCCCTGCGTTAACAGAAAGCCAACAAACTAAGCATTAGTGGCTCGGTTCGACCTTTAAGCAGAGCCAAGCGCTTGTGTATTTAATCCCTTTATGAAGTGCTGCGGGGGTTAAGGCGAGCAGAGAGATCCTGGAGTGTTGTGAAGTGTGGAAACTGTGTGAAAATGGCTGTTGGAGAGACAGACCACAGCCCTTCATGAATATGGATCACAGCTGAGTGTTGGAATATGGAAATCATGTGGGTTTCATATGAATTCGAGAGAAGGTTATACAACTCCATAGGCCTGTATCTACTTTGTTAATAACATTAAAATGATTAGCTTCCCTTCAGCATTCAGTCAATCCTTGTTACTTTCAAATTATAGTTTGTTTTAATTGTAGACGTGGACGGGCGGGGCCACAGACAGTCTTTTCATGGGATTTGTTGGCTGTAAGTAAAACGATTTGCACCGACAGGCAACAGAACCAGAGTAAACTTATATATAAATGATGTGACTTCATCAAAATATCAGACAATCAATACAAACTCCAAGCTTTTGGCCTTGCATGTCCCTAATGAAGGGATTGTGTTGATGTAATATGAGTCAGTCATGCAGTAAGAGCGTCAAAGTTTAAAAACAGAGTGTCCTTTAGATGAAGTTTTTTTACATTGTTAATTTTGACAGCATTGTCTTCAGTTCATTTCCCAGAACACCACAGCACTGTTTTAATCAAAGAGCATCTCCTTTAGTATAAATACTGTTGCTGTGTACCACACTGTCTGACAGCCTGAACTATTTTTCATGTATTCTAAATTGAAATGTCACAACAAGGATTTAGGTTTCCTATCAAGTAAAAGGCTGCTGGTAAATGCTTTTGAATGAAATACAATTTGCCTTTGTCAGGACAGGAGATAACTGAAGATTTTTTTTTTTTTTCAGCATACTGGATACAGCTGCATTTGCCTTTGACAGCGAGGAACAAGATGGGAAATAAAATATTCTCTTTCACCCTAGAAAGTGCAAGGGATGGCCAACGACATCTCCTTTGACAGACAGGACTTTTGTGTTACATGACAACTAAGCAGTTTCTGCTGACAATATTCAAAAGAACAGGTTGCTGTAGCGGCTGCAGCAGAGCTGAGAGGTCAGAGCCAGATGCATACACACAAAATCCCTGTACATGCTAAATGATGTGCAGAGCAGAAAAATATAAAAAGATGCAGGAAAATGGAAACAGAAAAGACAGGATCTGAGGATTTAAATCATTAAGTAGTTCTGTATTCATGTATATATTACATGTGTAAAACTACCATAGAATATCACATGCTTCCAGATCAAATACTGTATGATCATAAGTGATTCTGCACTGCATTCATGAGTTCCTATCAAACACTAAAACTGCAAATGTGCACATATTTTCTGTAGCTTTTTCTGATGTTTCTGGTTTTACAGTACATGATTGGAGTCTGATTTAACCCTCAAAACACACACACACACACACACAAACACACACACAGAGACTCAAACCACACACCGCTCAGCATGAAACATGAGCTCATTTGATGTGGAGTGGGAAAGACGTTCACACATAAAAGCAGCCTAAAAGAGAGGGAATGAAAATGAGCAGCGATTGTATTTTGAAAACAAATTACAAATTTACACATGCAAACGTTGCGTCACACTCTTGTAAATGTAATTATGTGCATTCCAAACCGATTTTGCACATTTGTGTTTGTGTGGTTAAACATTAAACACACAGGATCTTCTTGACTTCAGCAGCTGAAGTCTTCTCTACACTTTCTTTGATGCTTTGAGCCCGACTGAGTATTCATGCTGCTCCGCAGTAATACACACACTCTCACACATTATACATTCAAGACAAAACGTAAAGAAACTCGCAAAGAAAATTAAAATACAAAAAAAGCTCTACCAGCAGCCTCCGGCGCTCATCACAACCCCAAAGTATGAAGGTCAACAGTCTGTTGAATTTGCTTTGAGCCTGGTTAAAAACTTTTGAGTCACTGCACACATCTCTGATTGTTCAGCAATTCAAATAATTTTGATGTTGCTCAATGTTCACTGCTTTCTCTGACTGTATAAACAATAAATCAACGGGAGCTTTGTCCGAGGCAGGATTAAGAAAGGAGACATCACTTCCCACATGAAAAATCAGTGGTGAATTTACAGAAATAACAACTTTTGAGTTAACTGCAAACCGCTACCACAGCTTCTGCGTTGATTGAAAATGCCATTGGTGGAACAAATATGCCAGTCAGTACTTACTGGTTGGGGTCAAACTAAATTAAATAACGACCCTATTATAATCAGAAATCGGCTATCATGAATGAAGTTGAAAAAAACGTCCTTTCAGTCTGATTATCAGGGTAGCAAGTTGGTCTCCAGGGTGGAAAGACAGAAAAGACATCAATATAAGATACATTATTATATATTTCTTGTGTGGAGAGACTTTCATGTGGAAAATCTGACCCAATGGTGGTTTAAGTGGTGAAGTAGGTCAAGGTAAAAGGTATGAATATCTACTGTAAATACGTAAATTTGACCAGATGTTCCTGAGGTTTTGTTCTGGACAATCTGTACAATCTTACATGCATGTTCAGACCAAAATAAACACTGCATTAAAAATGTAAGGGTCCTCCTCGGTGAGAGTACGGTCGTACAGGTAGCGCAGAGAAGATGAAATACAATGCAGGACGTCCAAATCGAGTAACAGATCCATGAGTCTGAAGACTTATCAGATGCAAAAACCATTCAATCTATGATGTCATTTATCAGTCTGAAATCATCCCCAAAACACCTCTCCTTCTTTCTTGCATATTTATATTATATATACTGTATATTATAATGTATTTTGTCTGTTAGTTGCAGGATGTAGCACAAAACTACTGATTATTGTCACCATGTTGCTATCTATAATGGTTCATAATTTCTGAATCATCAGACATGGAATTTTTTTACTGGATTTCTTGTTTCAAAACAACCTTTCATTTGAGGTCACGCCCACTTCCTGATGGTGGTTTTGGTCGAGGTAAAAGGTATGAATATCTACTGTAAATACGTTAATCTGACCAGCTGTTCCTGAGGTTTTGTTCTGGACAATCTGTACAATCTTACATGCATGTTCAGACCAAAATAAACACTGCATTAAAAATGTAAGGGTCCTCCTCGGTGAGAGTACGGTCGTACAGGTAGCGCAGAGAAGATGAAATACGATCCAGGACGTCCAGATCGAGTAACAGATCCATGAGTCTGAAGACTTATCAGATGCAAAAACCATTCAATCTATGATGTCATTTATCAGTCTGAAATCATCCCCAAAACACCTCTCCTTCTTTCTTGCATATTTATATTATATATACTGTATATTATAATGTATTTTGTCTGTTAGTTGCAGGATGTAGCACAAAACTACTGATTATTGTCACCATGTTGCTATCTATAATGGTTCATAATTTCTGAATCATCAGACATGGAATTTTTTTACTGGATTTCTTGTTTCAAAACAACCTTTCATTTGAGGTCACGCCCACTTCCTGATGGTGGTTTTGGTCGAGGTAAAAGGTATGAATATCTACTGTAAATACGTTAATCTGACCAGCTGTTCCTGAGGTTTTGTTCTGGACAATCTGTACAATCTTACATGCATGTTCAGACCAAAAATAAACACCGCATTAAAAATGTAAGGGTCCTCCTCGGTGAGAGTGTGGTCGTACAGGTAGCGCAGAGAAGATGCAATACCATCCAGGACGTCCAGATTGAGTAACAGATCCATGAGTCTGAAGACTTATCAGATGCAAAAACCATTGCATCTGCAACCATTCATAAATATGCACTTCTTTTGATTGACCAGTCAGTGTTTTGCCTCATTGACATGAATCAGAAGGCTGCAACTTTTAAAAGCACTGATAATGTTGGTCTGAATATGGCTAAAAAAATACACAGCACTCCTTAAACAGACACACTTAAGATGGTTGTGGAAGTAATAATCACAGAATTGCAGGTGTGTCTTAAAGAAACTACTCCTATAGGAAATACCACATTAAAAAAAATATCACGTCTCATGCTTGCAAATGTAATTTCATGGATTTGAAACCCATTTGGCACATTTGTGAGTCCCTACTTCTGTGTTCAAAATGGGCAAAAACGAGCTGATAGTTTGAGCCTGATTGAACTGTCACATTATTCTACACACACACACATACACGCAGGTCCACATTAACACAGATGCTGTCACATAAACCCCGATCCTACATGACCATCCTCCCCGTGTGTGTGTGTGTGGAGGGAAGCTGACACCTGGATATGGTCTGTGATTTGTGAGGCTGTTTTCAGTGTAGGAAGCTGCAGGACCAGATTAAACTATAACTCAGCACTTCGCTGCGCAGATATGCATGAAGCATGGTGGCTGAAGACACGCATCACACACACCTGCAAGAAAACACACACACACACACACACACACACACGAGCTGCATCAGATTTCCATTTATGTACAACAAACTGCTCCTAAGCTAAGCTAATTCAGTCTGAAGACTTTACTTCCTTCCTTCCTTGTGTCCTTTCTTGCTTTTTTTTATTCACTTCACACCTCCCCCTCCTTCCTTTCTTCCTTTCAACACACCCTAATACAAGGTATAAATCACAGCAGCCAAAATGCAGCGCAGGCAAGGCGGAAATTAACAACTTAGTGCCTTATATGGTATAATCAGTCACATGATACATGATCACACACGTGTGTTGGAGCAGATTTGTACTCATGGAATCTGATAATAATTCAGACCATCCTTTATTCTTCACTTAGCCATTCCTCCACTTATTTAGCTCCCTGTTGTCAATCACTCCTCTTTTATCTCTTCTACATGAAGATGGACAGCTGGTAAATGCAGCGTGTGTCGCAATTTATTAGCTTGAGGAATATAAAAAGTCTGAAATCGTCCCCTTTCCTTCTTTCTTGCGTATTTATATTATATATACTGTATATTATAATGTATTTTGTCTGTTAGTTGCGGGATGTAGCACAAAACTACTGATTATTGTCACCATGTTGTTATCTATAAAGGTTCATAATTTCTGAACAATTAGACATTTTTTTAATGGATTTCTTGTTTCAAAACAATCTTTCATTTGAGGTCACGCCCACTTCTGCTTACACTGATTGTCCTCCATTTTTAATCCTTACAAAACAAAGGTCTTAGCAACAATGCTTTAGGGACAGTAATGTCAGCTGGTTGGTCCGTCTACCACTTTATCCCAGACTGAAATATCTCTCTTTATCAACTATTTGGTGGCTTGTCTTGACAGTTTGTACAGACATGTATCAGATAATGTATCCTCATGACTTTGGTGATCCCCTGACTTTTCTTGTAGTACCACCATTTGTGATTTTGAGTGAAACCTCTCGACAACTATTGGATGGATTTGCCATGAAATGTGTTACAGACATTCATGTTCCTCTCAAGATGAACTGTAAAAACCGGTGGTGGTCCGTTCACTTTTCCTCTCAGGCTGACACACATGTACACTCAAGCGTAGCTGCACATACAACCTTTATTTTCAACTGTATCACCAATATAACTCATCCATGAATAAATCGATAGCGGTCTGAAGGAGCTGGACTGGTAAAAGAGGGTAATTATGTGATCAGTCCACTTCTACTTTCTCACCAATGTGTGCAGTCAGATGTGACATAGTATAGAAAGACAATTGTTGAGACTGTTTAGCACCTAACCATAAATTAGTCTTCAGTCTGAGTCAGTGAATGTGGGCTGCTGCAATAAACCTTCCATTTATGGTTGAAAGCACTTTATTGAATCTCAAGGCCTCGACATAAAATAAAGTGCTTGTTGGCTCATCAAACAGCGTCTGAAACCCTCTTTCTGATGGCAGTGTTTGGAAGAGGTGAGCTTAGTCCAACAATTTTTGTAAATTTCTGAAACGGACACACAAACACAACTATTTCTGTCACTTTTTTATGTACAAACAAGTGCAATGCCATTGATGCCTTCAAGGAGAGTGGAAGTGCATGCTTCAGACACAGGATTCGACAAATACAGTAATAAAGTCAGCCAACAAAGGACTCTGGATGTCATGGGCCACCTGCTTCTATCTGTGAACTCACAGACAGGAGCGACTAACAAACACAACAATTGCCCGGTTGTCACGGGATTATAGTTCAAAGAGAAGTCCTCACGGTGCAAGATGTCCATGGCAACTACACAAACTCCATCTGGTGATGAAGATCCACCAGAACCACTACGAAATGGACCTTTTTTGTTTTTGCTGCTGTGACACCTTGACTTTTATTTAATTCAGTGGAGAGTTAATGTTGATCTGCAATGAGCCCATATAATGAATACAGATATCTACTGCCCCAACTGTACAGCAACATCCATACTGGTAATAGAAAACTAACCTGATCAAATCACTGTCTTTACTTCAATTTCTCTCTCTCTGCTGCAATCACTTACTTGCTCGCTGTTAGTGAGGATATTGACAACCCGGCAACATGGTTCATTCAGCCTAATTGAGGGGAATTTATTCAGCCTTTCCTTCCCTCTTTCTTTTGTTCAATCAATTAAACCGACACGGCAAAATGACTCTAATAATAATGTCCTTATGAAGAGCTCTTGCTGGAAATTGGCTTCTCTGACGCTGTTCCTATTTCTGAGTTGCGATGACGTTCATATCTGATGGTCTTTAATTAAACAAAGCAGAATAAAATAACCAAGAATGCCTAAAACACTCAAGTCACACACACATATAGCATAATCTACAGTAGATTACATTTTATTGTAGTTAAACTCTATAATTCAACATAGAATATGGAGAGAAGACATATGGGTATGTGAACAAAGTTTTGTCTTCACAATGTGATGAGTGCAGAGCAATCACACATTCTTCAGGCAATACATACTTACAATCCCAGATTATTGTACTGTATTTAAATCAAATTATATTTAAAAATGTATACCATGTCCAATATAGAAAATGCACGGAATTGTGTCATGTGTCACCTTACCCATAGAGACTATCAAGACTATCAAGCTGCATCATGGAAATTGAAGGATCCAGTTATTTTAGAGCTTGATCCATATGAGGGAAGAGAAAGTCAGGATATTTCAGCCTGTTTCATGTCCCCCTATTGAATAAAAAACCCTTTAGGAGGCCACAGACACAGACATTTTCTTTTTTTTAATCAAATATTCTTACCACACACAGGGGGAGTTGACCAATCAGGCCTCAAATGTCAGTTAATTCAGTGATTAATTCATCCAATCCTCCGCCTCTTATTTGTTAGCTCCTCTAATTAATTACTCATCCACATCCTAACACATCATGATGTCCTAGTTTATATATAGTAAGGAAACTTCTTTATGCAGTCTTCTCTGCTTGTATCCATCAAAACAGCCAAAATAAGGCTTCGGTGGTGGATGCTGGTCCACTCGGTCTCCTTAGGGAAAGAGATTATTCATTCATTCGGAGAGGAGAGAAAATATATAAAGTGAGAGGGAATCTATTCAAGAGTTTTGCTGACCAGCAAATTTCCACTTTGGGATTGGGAGAGCAATCTTTCTCAAAGTAAAAAAAAAAATCCTCAGTTGTCATTTTTTATTTGAGGAGCGTATGAGAGTCCACTCCCTGAGGTTTTTGTTTAATTGAATGAGAATCCATTTATTCTCCACTGAGCAGGCTGCAGAGACCAGCAGAGTTCACTCTGCTTTCAGCACCAGATTCAGAGAAACAGAGTTTAGACACTAAAACTACTCTGTGCTTCGTCAGTGACAGCTGACTATCTGTTCTTGAGCAAAGCATCTAAACCATACTGTTCTGTGACACAGTAGCTTCCCAAAATCTGTGATTTAAGTTTATTGAAGAGATTTTTTATGTGTGAAGACATCATGACAGGAGAGTTGGATGTTGTATATTGATATTATACCACACAGAAATTCTTTTCTGACATATCGAGCATGTAAACACTGATAATTCAATGGATAAAAGGTAACAACATTGAAAAAAATGATTATATATGTAGATTTAAGATACACAACAATGCGAAACTGTGCTGAACAATGTCAACACAAAGTTTCTGTCCACTGCTCCTTGTTTAATATTTCTATAGATTACTGGGAAGCCATAATATTCCCAAACAGGGCCATAAACAATGGAGACTTCTCTAGCTGCAGATCCCTGTTAGCTTGTGAGGTTTAGCTAACCTGAATATCACGGTATGACAGTCAACAGCTGATACTAAGCTTTCTGTGCGGAACTAAGTTTATGTTCTGTAGGTATCAAAGTGTAGTAAACTGCACTTTAAACATTCCTGGACAAGAAGTTCTCATACCAAGATGACAGAGAGCCAGTGCCATCCAAAATATCCCATGTGACTGTGAAGTGTTTTTAGATCCTCCATCACTATACTGTATGTATGGTCTGCTTAAGTTTAAGCAAGTAAAACCATGTGGTTAAGGTTGGGGGAACTCACACTTACTGATTAAAATAAAGACTTTTTGCAGCAGTATAACAGTGTCACTGTACTTCTGCATTAGCTACTGACAGAGGACAGGTATTTGCATGCAGATTGTTTGTCAGAAAAAGCAGTTTGCTGAGGTATAGATTGTTTTATGTTTTTGAACCATTGACCAGTACCGTCTTTTCATGTGGAGACAGCTTCATCCTCGAATATCAACACTTTTCACACACAGCCCTGACTTGAAAAGCTCCTAAGATTGATAGGTGAGGCTGCAAATTTAAAAGGGGCTTTGGAGAGACACAGGATGTGATCATGTGACACACCACAAGAGAACACATCCCTTAAGGCCAAAATACACCGCTGCCGAGGAGCGCGTGTCAAAACATAAACCCACACCAGTGGCAGATAGGCGTGTGCTGGCGCTCCTCAATGTGCCACCCCCAACACTTCACGCCACTGCCCTATTTCCAGCCTCACCACCCATGAAACAATGCACTTTTTTCCAGAGAAAAAGCTGTTTTTTTAAACTTCAATACAATGTTGGACCAATTATAGACGTTATTTACTAGATTGTTGCTTGCTTTTCACTGTTTTAACTATTTCACTTGTGCCTGTATCTACAAGGCAAAAATTAAATAAATAAGTAAACTCCACTCACTCCCGGCTCCCGTAGCAGCTCTTCTTCTGCTCTGCTCCTGTAGCAGCTCAACTTCCTCTCCTCACCTCTTGCTGCCGCTGTCTCTCGTGAGTGTATAACAATGGATGAGGTGAGACTAGTTGTTGAGATCGAGATATATCCCGAACTATACGACCCACAGTCCCATCAGAAACTACAATAGGCAACTCTCACATGGCATTTCGTTGTCCCGCGCTGTGTGTGGTCTTCCTGTTGACATGCTGCGGTGCGATGCTTCCTACTGATGCTTGGGAATTCTTTGAAGAGAAGTCATTGATCAAGTCATCAAACAAGTTCTGATTCAATGGCCATGAGTGACAACGTGTTCAGGTGTCTCTGTGTCATCCTTGTCCTAAACTCATTTTTACTCCTGGACATTTGCAAAAAGGACCGTTTTCCCTCGCAGTTGCTGACAGGAAGTGTCAGATACAGTATCAACACAACGTATACATGAGGAAATGTTGGCTGTAATCCACAATGGAGCGTTGTTTTCAGAAATTTTGATGGAAGCATGTTCAGTCCGGCAGATCTGATGAAAGATCTGAAGTGAATCAGTTCATCAACAAGACTCAGACAGATAGGCAGAGGAAAACGTGTTTGTTTTGTCAATTACTTCACTGTCCGATGTGATGAACACAACCTCAAACACATCACATAGGTGCTTGTATGCATCGAGTCTGCGGCCAAGACAGCTGGATAACTTATCAAAGTTTACACTTTGCCGACCCACTAGGCACACGTTTCTCCATGTTGACCAAGCCAAGGGCCCCCATTGGCTCCAGGGCCCTGGGCACGTGCCCACTTTGCCCATGCGGTAATCCGTCTCTGCTTGACGCACCACGGCGCTGCGGTGGCAGTGTGTTTTGCACTTTAAGGGTTCCTGCAGATGGATTAAATGTTTCACGCAGGCAGATGGATAAATGATACACAGTCAGACAGTCCTGGACAGTCTGACTAGCCTGAAGGATCGAAAGGATAAACCTGGAGGGGTTCCAGAGACTGGGCGTGGGTGGCTGGATGAGAAGACCAGGTTTTAGGATGAATGGATAGATGATAAATGGAGGAAAAGGAAGCCAAAGCATTTGGCAGCAGTTGAGCAGCGGGTATCAACAGGGCAATGCTTTATGGGAGATGCATCACTAATGCAGCCAAGTGGAGAAACACACAGACAGCCACTGGAATTAAATAACTGCAAGTGATGAGGCTGGTTGATGATTATCATTATTTACAACCACACCTCACTCTTCCTTTAATGAGACAATGTTAGTTAGTATGAGTAAAATCTCGAAGAAACGTCTAATAATCCATTTTTCTCTGCATTGCCTCTTACCTGCACTTGCAAGGGATCAGCTGTCAATCAAACTGTGTGGGTGGGAGGTGTCACTGATGGTAAACAAACCTACAACAGTGTAGTTTTCTACCATTTACTGAGTAATATTTGTTCAGCAAACCACACTGTGAACATGAGGCAGCATTTATGAACAATGACAGTGCAAATAAATGTGATACCCACCAAAATAAAAATCTGTTTGGTTGGACTTGGTATCTGTCTCATGATCTATTTTTTTAACAGATTAATGTATTTATTGTGTATATTATTTGATATTTTGTAATGGCACAATACTGATGTATCTTAATATTACATTATCCTTCTAATTATGTTTGTATTATTGATCATTATACACAAAATGCATGTGGCAGCAACAGTGTAGTTAAAGTCAGGGACACTGGACATGCTGAATTGTCCAATATGACCACAGTTCCTAGCATATGGGGCTCAGGATCAGGATTAATAAGGGAGATACTTAATCAATTTTATTATAAGTCTATATTTTGTATGTCCGTATTATTTTGTTCTGTGAGACACTTTTCTGCTTTAATAAAATGATCACAGGCGAGTGTTTGTTCAGTGTATAAAGAACTTTTTTTTTTGGTTTTATCCTGTTACACTAAAATCCTCAGAGCTGTGTGTTATTAGATCTGGAGTCTAATTTAATGCTCAGCGAGCAAAACATTAAAATAGAAAGTGAAAGTGGCTTTGTTTGTTTTCTTTTTTCTTATTTTCTTTAAAACCGCTACGTGTGAAATGTGTTTGTGTAATATAGTCAGAGGAAAGCCAATTTCTTTCTCTGCATAGTGTAATTCTTAAAGTGTGGCCTGAAGCTAAATGCCCACTATGATATTTTGTATGAAGCCATGTTCCATTTGCTGAATGTAATTTACACCTTGAAGCCTGTTTGTGACCTGGAAAGAGGAGTTCACATACTACACATACTACTCAAACACTATGTATGTTATGGCTTAGGTATGATCTTTTTATTAGTTTTTCTTTGTCAATTGGCTTTGATCATTATTTGAATGGGGTTTTTTTTTATATTTTTCATTGTAATAAATTATATTCCACTTACATGTTTAATTATGATTTATTCTGTGGGTGAAATCATGTGGAACGGCAGAGTTTCCAGCTAATTAGCTGGTTATCTGAAGAAAAAAAAACCACAACACAACAGTCAGAGCTAAACAGATAATGACTGTACAGTGTTGTTAAATGGAAATTAGCCTATAATGCCTGGGGAGTATAATTAGACCACATACACACTTGACCATTTATTTCATGTTCCTGCCCGGTTCTACATTACATGCAAATACAGAGAGCTCTGATATGCATGCGCACTGGGGGCCAATTTGCTTTGTACTTGTGTGTGTGTGTGTGTGTGTGTGTGTGTGTCTGTGTGTGTGCGTGTGTGTGTGTGTGTGTAGGAAGGGTCATATTAATTACCTGGTTATCAGTTCAACAGCAGAAGGTCAAAACAGAGCAGGTAATGAAGCTGAGCATGTGTGTCCTCTGCTCTGCTACAGAGTCACAGAGCTACTGGGAAATGAGCCTGAACCCAGTCAAGAGTGTTTCTTCTTCTTCTAACACACTCGTTAACACTGCTTCCAACTTTCTCCGGCTCTCCATCTTTCCTTTCTTCTCTCCCCTCGTCTCGGATCTCGGTCTCGTCCGCCTCAAACGAGACGTAATCGTTACGCGGACTGCAAAGTAAGCTGCCGCCAACGAGAGAGAGTCCTTAACTAAAGACCAGCAGAACATTTTTAACTGATTTTCAAGACTGGTCAATATTGCAAATTAGTAGAAAAACAGTTTCTTCCACAAGCAAAAGACCACAGACTGTTGACACTTGTGCAACATAGTTTTACAACTACATTTTCCTCTCTCTTTTCCTCAATTTGTGCTCCGTTGGTGCATCACATTGGTCCAAACTGAAATATCTCAACAACTATTGGATGCGATTTAGTAAATTCATGTTCTTCTAAGAATGAGTTATTATCACTTTGGTTAACTTATCAAGCTCCATCATCAGATCAACACTCATGCATCCCTCTTTCTCCATCACATCTATTTCCTTCTCTTACTCTCTTCCTTTTACCCCTCCGTCCCAGAAAGATGACCCTCTCTCCTCTCTATACCATCTCTCACTTCACTTTCTCCAACCCATTCCTTCTACCTCCTGATCTCACTCTCTTTCTCTCACTCCTTCCTTCTTCTCACCTCTTCCATTCTACTTCCTCTCTACCTCCAGCCTTTATTTATGTCTCTCTGCATCCTTCCTACCTGTCCGACTCCTTCTGTCATTTAATCCTCGCTTTCTTCTTTCCTTATGTTCTGTCTTCCATTTCCTCTCTATCCATCTTCCCTTCCTTTAGTTTCCTCTTTATCTTCCCCCTTCTCTCATCCTTCATCCTCTTTCTCCTCCCCTCCTCACCTTCCTTTTCGCATGCTACCTCTTCCACCTCCTCCACCTCCTCCACCTCCACCTCCTCCTCCTCCTCATCCCTCTCACGTTCAGGTCTGAGGTTGTTTGACTAATCTTTGAATGGCTTAGTAACATTTTCATGAAAATTTCACCTCGGCTGCATCTATAATTCAATGCCACCCTCGCTTTATCAGTCATTAGACACGCACACACACTCGCACAAACACACCGACTCTCCTCCTCTGCACACCTCTTACACCCTTTCTCTCCTCCTCTTCTTCGCTTCCTTTCATCAGTTTTCTCTCCTCTATCCTCTACTCTCTCCACATCTCTATATCCTGACTTTTTCCTTATTTTATACTTTCTCATTTTCTCTTTGTTTTTATTCTCTCCTTTGATCTCTCCCCTCCATCCTTTCCCCGATTCATCTTCTTTTACAGTCCACTATTTCTTTCTCTCGTTCTTGACTTTTTTTTCTTCTCACATTTTCCCTCTCCTTTTTCACCTTTTAGCATTTCTACTTATTCTCTTCTCTTATCCTGCTTCCCTGAATCACTCTTTTCTATCTTCAAGCTGGTTATTATATTGTTTTCTCTCCTTTGCACTCTTTGTCTTCTGTTCTTTATCCTTTTTCTTCCTGGTCCATTGTTCCTTATTTTCCTTTTCTCTCATCACTAATTTCTCTCTTTCTTTCGTGCCCTCCTTTCCTCATCTTTCTGTCCGTGTTCTTGTCCTGGTTTTCTTCTTGTCCCGACACTCCTTATTCCGTTCCTGTCTTTCCTGTTTCTGTTAGGATTTCTCTTCCTCTAACTTAATCTCTTCCTTCCTCTTCTGCTCTAAGAATCCTCTTTGCTTATAGATCTTTAGTTTTTTATTCATTTATTTTATTTTCTCTCTAACATAGACTAAACACTGACTCGTGGGCGGGGCCAGCGGGAGAAACACTACTGCGTATATTCAGTGGGCCGCACAATGCAGAAGCAAACCCGGAAGCTAGAAACTTTCTTATACTCTATACATCCATGGCTGCAACTCTCTCCAGACCCCAACCTGCTAGACTTTTTATATTGTTGACTTTACTAAGATTTAATATATGTGTTTGGGGGGGGTGGGGGGGTTAGATCTCCCAGCAGGATCTTTGCCGCTGCTTGGATTCTTTGAGAGTTTGCTCAAAGAGATTTATCTGCCTTTTTGATTTGTTAACGTAAGAGTCTCTGACTGACATGAATGAATCCTGACAAAAAAACATGAAAACTCAACATGCTTTTTACTTTTTTTTCACATTGAAGTGAAAATCATATTGTAGACTGTAATTTTTTTCTAATTTTGGACACTAGAGTTGTGCCATATTGTATTGTTCATGATAATAGTTACGCTATTTTTATTATTACATTATATATATTATTATATTATTATTTTAGGGCCATATCACCCACCCCTACTGGACACTACTGAAACACCTTCACACACTTTATTGTCAGCTCAACTCAGTTTTTATTTATAGTATATTAGCCCAATATTACAAATCACAAATTTTCCTCAAGGTGCTTTACAATCTGTACAACATCCTCTATACCTGAACACATCCTTCGAAACTGATTAAATGCACTTTTTCTGGCAATCATTCTGCACATAAGTTTTCACTTTTAGTGGGTTGCACGTGGAAAAAGCTTTTAGAGTTATAAGGGTTTACTTGTTGCTGTATTGCAGTCGGCCGCTGTCGTCTGAACGCTTCTGTCTCAGATGCTCTGCAGCTGAATGAGTCTGTCACACTAACAAAACCGAGGAAATTAAGGTGAACTGACAGCAACATTAACCGAAATGAATTACAAATAAGACGGTGCAGACGGAGAGAAGTACAGGGAGAAAGAGAAGGAGAAGAAAATCAAGAGAGAGAAAGCAGATGAAGAAGAAGAGGATGATGATGATGAGGAGGAGGAGGAGGAGGAGGAGGAGAGGTTTCCATCTGTTTCTGTGTTTCTGCTGAATCAGGGAGGTGGCTTAGTTTCTAAAATGTCAGGACTCTTCTTGACTCCTGACTACACACACGCACACACACACACACACACGCACACACACACACATGCACAGAGGAAGGCTTGTGAACGTTGGAGCAAGGAGAGAGAGAGAGAGAGAGAGAGCAAAGGCAATTTGCATTAATGAGAGTTTAGTTGAATTTTTTTTGGCAAAGCCAGAGAGAGTGATCGAGAATAGAAAGGCGAGTCGGGAGAGAGAAAGATGCTGACAAAGACGGCGAACAAGTCAGTCAGTCAGTCGACTCGTCAGTAAACAACCAGCCGGCCAAATATATCAGCAGTCAGTCAAACGGTAGCAGAAGAGCATATTCATGAGCTCTGTTGTCAGGGAATCAAACGCCGAAGACACAAACAAGCAAACAAAATGAAAACAACGTTACTGAAGAAGAAGCTGTGAATGTTTTTGGCATCATAACATTTTTTTTTTTTTGTCAGGCAGCTGACAGTGAAACATCTGGTGTTGGAGCATCTTTAAATACACCACAGGAGAGATTCATACATACATACAGTCACCGCTCCTAACTGCCTTCTCATGAAACAGTAACGTAACAATTAAACATTTCTTCATCCTGGGCAAGTTTCAAGTAAAACTGAAATAAAGTAAAACTGAAGCAACCAAACCATAGCGTAGTCACATCATAAAATATTAGCAGTATTTAGTAATGATTTTTAACAGTTTTGAAAAGCACAGACTATGTTGTCCGGCCGATAATTGCCAGTAGGGGCATCAGATCATAAAACACTTCCTCTATGTGTTGTCATGGAGAGCATGAACCACCGTTTTTTGTTGTTAAACTGGGAGGATTTGTTGACAGTCACATATAGTATAACGTAATAAAAGATTGTATCCATATCAGCAAATTTTAACGATCTGTCAACCAGTAAACCAGTCACGGCTGTGAACTCACAGGAACAAGAAGGATGTTCGCGTGTCACACCTCCATTATCTGCACCAGTTTTCCCCACAGATATATGTGTGTGTGTGTGTGTGTGTGTGTGTGTGTGTGTGTGTCTGGTCTCAGTGTAGGTGTGAGTCTCTCTGGGCAAGCAGAAGCTGAGCATATGTGTGCGTGTGTGTGTCACCGTTAACCTCCATCTGCTCTCAAGTGATGCTCAGCTGGCTGCTGGCTTGTGTGTGTGTGTGTGTGTGTTAGTTGATCATGGTTGATTTCCTTGGATGAGTGAAATTGTGGTTGGTGTCGTGAGTGTGGTAGACTAGTGAGCCTACTGCAGTGTGTGTGTGTGTGTGTGTTAGACTGCTGGAGGTTATTCTCTGGAAGATATGAAGCCCTTATCTCTTTGTGTTGTCAATTCAGAGAGAATCCTTGCAACACCAATACAGTTATTTTAAATAATAGAGTCATGAGTTCATACACAATCTTAACCTTTTAAACTCCTGCGTACCTTTTTATTTAAAAAAAATATCGCATAGTCTTTATTAAAATCAAGATCGTGTCTCTGAGATGAACAAGGGAAAAAGCATCTGTCAATGCAGGTTTGGAGCCAGGACCCCTCTCATGGTGGCCTGGGGGTAAAGGCCCTGACCATGAACTGTTCCCGGTTTGCTTCCGGCCATGGCAGGAAACCATTCCTCAATTCTCTCCCCTAACATTTCCTGTCAGCTCTCTACTCCAGCTATCTATTTAAAGACATAAAAATACACCAAAAGTAACAAAATAAAAATATATTTTTTTCACCTTTGAACTCATGTGTTTGCCAAAAAACGGCTGGAAGTCTTTTTGCCGCAGTTATGAATCAAATGTGGAAAATACAGAAAAATCATCTCACTGGCTCACGGTAAGGGAGATTATTCAAAGGTCAATTGATGGTATGGTCTTTATCATGGTTGTAATGAGGAAGGAGATCTGTTTTTTTCCTATTTTGTCTACCTTGTATGTTTAATGTCCCTCTAGGAAACGCATTTTTCAGTGTGTATTCAGTGACGTTGGGAACAATTTAGCCTTTACAGACCTGTGCTTTTGCGGTTATGCTAGATGATAGTTGACTGTGACAGTGTTAAAAGAAAGATATATTAAGTTACATTAAGTAGATGTCTCCACTTTCTTGTTCACAATGTTTTTCTCCTTTACTCTGTCATTTTATAGATGCCATGTTAAATAGTGTTCCTGTGTTCCAGTTATCACAATTTATCTACCTGCCATTTGCGGCTGCTGCTTTAAACAGGCCTTTCATTCATCTTGATTATGTGCGGCACTTCCTAGAAATACTCTTTTTTTTTTCTTCCAAATTACATCTCTCATTTCGGACACAAACTCCCTCTGCATTAATATAAATTGCTCGGGCCTCATTGAAACCAACCGACTGTCTTTACAATCAGAAAAATTGATGAGTTCGGTCTTTGTATTCTCCACCGTGCGCTCAAATTGCTGCGAGCGGCTGAAATGCCTGTGGGAAAATCAGCAAAACAGAGATTAAGCATGTCAGTCATATAGTCTGTGCTGTCGACTGTGTTTCATGTATTTGTAATAGCTTTTAAATTATTTGTGGTTGTAATATCTTTGAAACAATTACCTCAAACTGACTCCGGACCCACAGATCTAATATTTCTTGCAGTCTTTTAATTATTTCTAGTTGATATTCAGTTTCTCCTGCAGAGCACTTTGCATAATTTTGGTTGACATGCTGATTGCCTTTCCAGGACTAATTCAGGAAATTTTAAAAAACGGCTCCTATTTGGATATTTAGATCATGACATATGGGCAATTGTGGTATAACTGCACAAGATTTTTTTTTTATTTTTATCAATTTATTTATTTTTTATGGATATCTGGCAGCGAGGCCAGATAATGAGTTTCTGTTATATATACATTTTTCAAGCTATGGGGGCAATTTTCCAGCTGTCAGAGCCCCCCAAAGCTTAATGAATTGAGGTGAAAACAGTAACACAGATCATCTGAGTAAAACACTGTAATATTAGATTTGTTTTGAAACGGCTGTGATTTTTTTCTTCTTTGCATGTATTAATAATAACTCAAAGTAAATTGCTTCGTTTCTTATTATGCGCAAGGTCTTTGTGATAACAGGGTGCACATACATACAGACGCTTGGTAATAGCTTCAGGTGTTCATGGAGTTTAATGGAACAGAGCTGGTCCAATCTACTTGAAAGATCTAACACATACTTGTTTGCTCTATTATAGATTTATATCTAAAAAAAAAAAAAAACAACTCAAAAAGCAATGAAAAAGAAAGTTGATGGATAAAGACTTATGGACTCATTGAGGGGGAAAAAAGACCAATTAGGACACTTGGCCATGATGAAATCAAGATTCAGAAAAAAAACAAATTGGCCTTCAGAAACTTCAAGCATGCGATTCTTTGAATCCATGAATGAATTAATGTTTTACTGTGTTATGTTCGGTCTGTTCAAGGTGTTGTAAAAGAGATTTTTCTTCACAAGGTTTCAAGTTTCAAATAGAACAAATCGCCTTCAGGCAGAGCTGAACGCTGTTGCATCAGCTGCTTGACTATGAGTAGATAGTGACATCCAATCATATTTTTATAGGTATACGGTTCTTTTTAACCTGACAGTTTTCTTACTATAACTCTCCTGATGCTGTCAATGCCATTTGCTGCTGCAGGTGTCCTGCAATGATCTGCTCTTCAGATAGAACATAGCCCTGCATTTAAGAAAACCCAGTGGACTAAGTTGGCAATAGCGGATCTTAAGTTCTGGAAAGAGATAACAGTTTGTTGATCCCCATGAGGGAAATTCAGGTGTTACAGCAGTTGAGAGAGTGGGAATAAATATACATAGAATAAAACTAAAAAATGTAATAAAATGTAGAATGAAATAAAGAATATAATAGAAACTAAAATAGAAAGTATGCATGCGGTGTGCAAGAATAAAGTACAGACAGCGGTAGGAGAGAGGCGACAATGACATTAAAGATCTGATATTATAGCCTTTTTTGATTCATTTTTATAAATACTGAGTCTTTGTTGAACATGTCTGTGACATTTTATTCATAAGTTGTTTAGTTTTCTCTAAATCCATCTTTCTTCACAGCCCAGATATTCCCCTCTTGTCCTCCAGCAGTCTGTTTCGGAAGCTATTTACATAAAATCGGCATTATTAATGAAAATCTACACTGATTTGCTGGGGGTGTGTCCCCCGCCGCAGCCAACTGGGATACTACCTAATGAATAATGCACGTCCCCTTACATCACGTCTTCACCTGAAGTAATGGCTGCAGCTGGGGACGTGAGACAGTATATATAACGGCCTATGAATCAGAGTCTGATCATGAATGAAGGGGAAGAACCTGCTGTTGCACAGTTGAGATTTCAGAAGGATGTTTCAGAACGGTAAGATCTAAGTGTCTAAGTTTCCTCAAGTAAAAGTAATTTTATCAAACATAGCCGGAGGTCACTAGCTTAGCTTTAGCACAGATATATATCCCTTTAATGTAGATGAGTAACAGGAATGTTTACAAGTGCGGTTGTTTTAAAACTTCATCCAAACGCTGAACATGAAAAAGTTGAAAATCCTTCAGCGTACTGAGTCTCATTAAGCAGACAGTCAACTGTAAAATATGTGGAGCACAAATACAAAAACTTGACGTGAGGAATATTGTCTTCATAAATGAATTTCAGCCATTCCTGATGTAAATTTCCATCCTCTGGAATGGTGTAGAGACGTTGTAGCTGCTGAACAACCAGCAACTCTTACAGCATCCTGCTTTGCTCGAATGCTGCAACAAACATTCACTCTTTGTAGAAAGTAATAATTATGCA
This sequence comes from Thunnus thynnus, assembly GCF_963924715.1. Classification (NCBI taxonomy): domain Eukaryota; kingdom Metazoa; phylum Chordata; class Actinopteri; order Scombriformes; family Scombridae; genus Thunnus; species Thunnus thynnus. The sequence goes on from NC_089520.1 coordinate 6,918,286, forward strand.
ACAAAAATCTATATAAAAAATCAATTCTGCAAGTTAGAGTCTACATGTTTATCCACCTCTTTTTTGCACTCAGTGTGCTCAGCCAAACGAAATCACACACAATGCTGCAGAGCACAAACTAATGAGTTTCTACACATGACGTCAAAGTGCAGCAACATCTATTCATTATCAGCGCGGAGACGCTAAATAATTAACATGACCAAGTTTAAATCTGAGTCATTATTTATTCATCCCTGTTTTCATTTTTCTCTTTTCTATCAATACAGCAGCCTGAGCACACACAGTAGTAGGATGATGAACACACTGTGTGAAGAGCGAGTGCAGGGCTGTAACTCTTAACTCTAACATTTTTTATCGTTGTCACTCAGCTGAGCTTGTTCTGTGATATACAATCCAGTGTTATATCATCACTGTTGTCAGGTGAAACCTTTCATCTCCAATGTTCTTGCTTTCAAATGATTTTACATGCACCTCCATGGGTTGAGACGATTTTTCATCCGCTAAAGCCATTCAGAGAGACATCGGTAACGTGTGGGAAAAAAGCTGCCCACTCATTAATTTCAATGGAAATGGACAAGGTGTGGGTGTCAGCATGTGAGTCTGACGCAGGGTATTTTGCCTGATTAAACCTCTTCTCATGTCAGATTCATGTCATATCAGAGTTATTGTAATAACGCGTTTCACATCAACATCCAATTGAAACTTTCCCAGTTAAATCATCAATACAAAAGATGAACCACTGTGTTAGAAAATATCTGATTCTTTAGTAGAAAGTCAAAGGTACTAGACTGTGTACATGAAATTTTCAGGATATAAGTTAACTACGACTCCCATTGTGCAATTCAGCAACAAACAGCCAATCACCAAGCTTAAAATTCAGTCACATGCACCACTAACGGCGTGCAGAAGCTAAAGATTATGATGATGAGGAAACTGATTTTACAATCTACAGAGAAGATTCGGTTTGTATACATTGGATCACTTTTGAGTGAATTCAGTAACTACGGCTATTGCTTACAACTTAAGTGACAAAACGTTTTAAATTCATTACACTCTGATGATTTGCTGATGATCTCTGATTTGCGCCCATGGTTTCTTCTCCATAGCAACGGCCGAGGCTCATGGGTATTGTAGTATTCTTGGCTGTCCACCAAAATCATGGACAAAATGTGATTTCTCAGAAACAAAGTTGAAATTATTGATACTGGTGGTCGTAATATGAAACTAAAGGATTGTTACAGTATCTGGGAGAGTCCTGAGGTTATACTCTGTTTAAAGAAATATTAGAAATGGGAATACAGAATGGGGAAAGCGGCCCCCCTCCACTTCACACCTCTATAAACAAGGATGAAAACAATTAATATTTACTGAATGAGAGGCCAGTCCCACCCAGTTACTCCAACTGGCTGTTCATTGGAAGGCTTTGCAATGTTGCATGTCCAAACATAAATCTGACTGAAGTCTCCCATCTGGTACATTTGCAATCAGAAGTAGGCCTGTCACGATAATTACGTCACCGACTTATTGTACCATATATGGACATGACCTCGATCATTTCTGCTGACCTCGATATTGCCTGTTGTGTTTGCATGCATGTTGGTTTACATAAGAATGTCACCATCATTTTAGCCAACATGATACCAGCCACGCTGATTCCTGAATCAATATTTAACATAACAATAACAGCTAGCAGCTAACAGTTAGCCTGGGAGATAGCTGGTTAGCCTGTAAGCATTGGCGCATGAACCGGAGAGCTTTAAGTTTCTTCCGGTGGCCGGAAGTCGTCGGTTTCCAACCCACAGTGAATAAATCCTCACGTTTAACAGCACCACTCACCAGTAAGCGACTGCGAACAGTTTGACTTTCCGATAACTGCTAACTGTTATTGTCCAACCATCTCTTGGCTGGAAGCTATAAGTTCACAGCAACTACATTAACAGTACTTTATTTAACTTTATTGTGCAACTATGGCATAAAATCGCAATTATTTCTGGGACAATATATCATCCAACAAAAGTAATTATCGTGACAGGCCTAGTTGGAAGCAAGTACATCTTGCCCTGTTCATGAATCAGGGGCAAATTTCTGTCTGGCTGCACAATAACTTTCAGCGTAGCTCCACCCATCTTCAACCTGAGTAGAGGTATAATCACCCACAGTTATTGGAAACATCGGTCAGGGTATGCAGTAGTATAATTTAAAAATATGAATTTGTGGAGCTTTTGGCAGTATCTGATCTGTGTGACAGAAGTTTGGACGATTCAAAAGATTCAATTATTAGTGTTTTGCCGAAAAACTGGTTTTTGGAAACATCTGTAATTGAAATGTGATTTACAACTAACAAACAAAATCTACTTCTATACATTAGCACATACTTCTCATCAACAACAGGCAGATGGATAGATGAAAGAATCATAAGCCAACATACATGCTGTTTTAGAATAATAAAGATGAAACACCTTCACAGAGTAACCAAGAAGCCACAGCAGCAGCCTGCAGCCGCACTGATGATATCCTGCAGACTCTTTTCTTCCCCTGAGTCTCACAGTCCTGCCTGTGGCTGCGTCTTACTGCACAACACCAACTCCACACTGTATAAATGCATTTCACACTGTGCACATTAAACACTTACACACACAAACATGTTACTACGGTACTGTGTGAGCCAGAGAAGCGCCACAATGCCACAATGGGACTGTTTTCATGCGTGTGCCTTTTTTTTCATACTTCATTCCCCCTCCACATTCCCCTTCAACAGCTGCCTTTACCTTTGACAACATCACTCATATAAACCTTAATTTCTCATGTGTGGAGACTTTTTAGGAGTGTAAATGTAATTTATCCAGGGATAATGGTAAACATCTTGGTCAGTCATGAAAGTGAGCCTGTGTCTTTAAATTCAGATGTTTTTTTTGTGTGTGGAGGAGGTGGATTTCCCTCCCAGAGGTGTCAAACATTTCACTCAATTATTTCTTATGTTTTCTATTGTTCAGTTTGTCTCATATTTTCAACTATAATAGACTTCTATCATTTTAACTGTTTAAAGGATCCACTAAGTGTCACATTTAACAATCAGCTGTAAAACATTGTGTAACTGTGATTTAAGGAGGCCATTTTCCCACACTATGTGATGTACTTTAATGCACCACTGGAGCCTTCAGTCAGCTAAAACTCTGACAAGAAATGACACAATTTAAAGCATTACTCTTATCCCTGAATATGCCTACTACTTTTTAAAATGTTGTCTTTATAAATGAGTGATAAATGAGTATGATTAAATACATCCCATTTTCCATCTGTTTCACTTCTTGTCTACAAGTCTCATATGCCAAAACAAATCTTGAACCAGCCAGTTTCAGATTGAAGGTTTACAAGGGCACAACAAGTCATAAAAATATTCTCATCATGCAGTGCAGAGGCTTTGATGTGCAAAAAGAAGGATCAACAACCAGTCTGTTGATATTACAGATCAGATATGCATGACAAGACAGAGTATGACAGAGTAACAAACCTGACCTGTCAACTCCTCCTGGTCTGCTTCATGAGGACCGACAGTAAAAACAGGCTGCTGAAGTGTGTGTGTGTCAGGTGCGTAGCCAGTAATGGGCCTGGGCAGCACTGGTCCGCCCAGCCAAATTTGATCAAAATACATTTTGTAACATAACATTTTGTCCATCAGCTTGCAACCCGGCCGCTCGCTCCCTGGCGGTATAATGCTTTCTCCCGGTCAGCTTGATGTGGGTTCACCCAACAGCTGTGGAAAGTAGGGGTGCTGGGGGTGCAGCAGCCTCCAGGTGGCTGCCAACCTATAGGCCCATATGTGTTGTCGCAATCATTTTTTTCTTTCTGTCGTGTGCAGCCGGTCTGGCAAAAAATAGACCCCGTGTGTAAAGATAGTGGAGTGGAGAAAAGAACCGGGCTTGAGACACGTGGCTCACGGACAAGGTTGACACATGCGGGTAAGAAATGTCTCCAACAGCCTAACTACTAAAAACTGTAGTTATCAACTTGACATGACAGAAGAAAGTCTCCAGAGGAAACCGAATTAAACTTTTAGCTTCTGAAATAAATTTTTTAGACAGCTCTGATGGAGCGCAGGATTTATCAGGAGGACGGCTGCTTTACTCCAAACAATCTCACAGTGTGAACCTGGACTGTGCGTGTGTGTGTGTGACCTTCTGGATGTGTAGAAGGACACAGAACATTAATTAACGTTAGATCCTGACTGATCCTGTCAGCGTGGCAAGAGATTTAAATAATCAATGAAGTTACGCTGCCGTGCGCGTCTACGCACAGCAGCGTCCCTCAGCAGGGAGACACTTATCGTTTCTGCTGCGGCGGGATCACTGCAAGTAATAAACTCAAACATTTTTTTGGGAGGAGGGTGTTTAATAGTTAGCACGCCCACACCCCCAACTGAAATCATGCTATGGGTTCACCCGCCAATTCATGTGCCATTTATGAACCACATGCACAGCTAAATTTGTACGTATTTCCCTGCACAGTCAAGAAGTGGTGTGGACAGTTTTCTTGATAGAATAGAGTGTAAGGATGCAGTTTTCTGTACAATCTGCAGTTCTGGTTTTTCATGAACTGACCAGTACTGAAGCAACACTGGCTGTAGGCTATAATGAATGCATGCGGGATATAATACATGTGCAATTTCTGTCTAAGTTAACACCACTGCTCTCCGGGTTTTTGTTTAGTTGCCACTTTATGCAATAAAATGGTTAATTAACAGTGTTGTGTGCTGTAGAGTCGGTGCACAGCCAGTCTTGCCAGTGCAAATATACTGTATTTTAGGCTGGATAGGCTATTAAAAATGGCTTTTTGTCTATACTGTTTACTGGTTATACTGGTTGCTTGTTTTTCAGTTTGTCTGTTTGTTCTTTTTTCTTATTCTAACTTTTCATAAGTCAGTTTTACGGGTAAAAGATGGCCCACCCACTTTTGTATTAGCCTATACAATTTCTGCCTATGCCACTGGTGTGTGTGTGTGTGTGTGTGTGTGTGGAGCTGTTAACACACATTCATAAACCCACACTGACCGAGATATTCACTACTTTCACTACTGAGATTACCATTTAGTCCAAACAGAAACAGTTCCTTGGAAGAAGATTAGCTGTCCGTGCAACACCTGCCCATCATCATCATCATCATCATCATCACCATCATCATCATCCTCGCTGCGTTCTGTCATGCTGCATGCGCAACATTCAAGTTTAAGAGAAATTTCAATCCCCTTTGGTTTTTATAAAAAGAAGAAGAAGAAAAAACGAATCTGCAGGACTGAGATAGAAGAAACTGAAGAATAAAATACACGAAAATCAAAAGAAATCTTGTAAGATCATAGAGAGGAAAGACATGTTTCAACATGAAAGAGAAAGAAGCGAGAAAACATCACGAAAAATAAATAAAAAGACACTGGAAACAAACACAAGAAAAGCCAGAAGATGAGTTTCCCTCCAACATCAATACATTGATAGAGGTTTTTGGTCGAGCAGGTAAAGCAGCGGATAAAAGCTCCGGTAAAGACTCGCAGGACAACAGAGAGGCAGAGAAATCCAGCCAGCCGCTGAAATTCACTGCAAAAAAAATGAAAATAAAAAGATAGGAACCAAACCAGCAAGAAAGAAAGGAGGGGGGGAAGAAAGAAGAAAAGAGGAAGAGAGAACTGACCTACCAACGGAGAAGGCAAAAACGTTCAGAGGCTGAAGCGAGAGGAGAAGAGCAGAGCGGAGCTGGCGGGCAGGCGGCTGAGACTCGGTGTGCGCGCGCGGTTACTGTGCAGAAGCTCTGACTGTGCCCCGGCCAGCGGGGCGGTGATGAACAGCAGCTAAGTGGAGCGAACCACTGAGCGCTGCAGGGAGGGGGGGAGGCCGGGTAGACCGAGGAGCAGCGGCGGCTGGGAGCTCCGTGCGTAATTTGGCACTTGGCTAAAAAGCGCACGGACAGAGACGGAGGAGCTCTTAATGTTACATTCTGTCCAAAAATGTGTTCACCAAACAAGTCAGATTTTTCAGTAAGTGGCGATTCAGATTAGTTTGTAGTTTCTGACACACACCTCTACACAGTAACATGTGCTGCTGTTAATTAAGTCTATCTAGAAGTCAAATATATATGTATGTGTGTATGTGTGTGTGTATGTATGTATATATATATATGTGTGTGTGTGTGTGTGTGTGTTTACCTCCAATACTATAATCGAGCCAAATATAGTTTATTCTGTGTCTGAAGGAGTACAGGTGCAGCACACACACACACACACACACACACTCACACAGTCATTGGTTTGCTTATTTTTTAAGTCCATCGTCATTGTTTAGTTCAGTGGATCACCAACACTTTCCATAGAGTAGTTAACTTGCACCTCCAATCAAACAGGCGCTGTCCAATCAGTTGTTCAATTCAGTGCTCATCCAAAATGATGCAATTGTCACGTGACTTAAAGTAACATCTTTTATGTGTAAAATAGATTTAACTGCAGATCAGTGAAGTTAGTAATGTTAGTTATGTAATCAATTAACCCAGTGAGATTTTTAAAGGGAAGCCTCGAAGGAGGCAGTGTTACTCTGGGGGATTTTATGCTGTATTTATGTTTTGTTGGCAAAACTGAGTGCTTTAGCAGTTGTTGTTGGGGGGAGGAGGGCGTTGAAGGGGGGGTTGGAGGTTTTGCTTGTTCACACAGAGGCTGACGCCTGCAACTCTTCATCTAACAGCTTGCAAAAAAAAGGGATCCACTAACTAGCACTGAATATGACATATCTTGTGGTAATACCTTGAACATACAAAGAACACAAAGTGAGCATCGGACAGAATGAATTATAAATCCATAGACTAGTTTATTAGAGAAAAATATTGTAAATATCGTTGACACACCACAGCATCTCACTGATTCCTTCCAACAGAAATCAGATGTTTACTGGGCATGCACAGTAAACATCATCATTTCTTGTACTATTATTGTTGTTTCCTCTGCACAGCGGCTGTAAAGTTGCAGGCGAGACTTTACGAACTCAGAGGTTCAAGTTGTTTGTTTCCTTGACATCAGTGAAATTTCAAACTCTTGACATTCTTTTAAAGCCAAAGGGCGATCTTGTACACACACACACACAAACACACACACATAGTAATCTATGAAAACAGTTCAGAGCAGACAGAGAGTTGAAGTACATGAAAAGAGGAAGAGCAAGGTTGTTAATTTTGTTGTGCTGCTTGTTTCTTAGTTTTCTCCTTCAAGGGATGAGAGAGGAGCTGGAAAAACAGTGGCGAGTGAGAGAAACAAACACACACACACACACACACACACACACACGCAGAGAAAGAAACAAACCCTCTGATCAGACAGAGAAGAAGAAAAACAGATGAATAGAAGACATAAATCCCCAGTGGTTTACACAGTTAGGTTCAAGTAGCAAATAAAAGCAGACAGTTGTAATTAGACTGATGAGGGCAGAATGTAACAAAGTGTTCAGCTAATATTTTCAAGCTGCATTTACTGTCAGCTGGGGTCAGCCGTTACCCATGATGCACAGCAGCATTTTTAACAGCTACATTTCAGACCAAAATCAGAGTTCAATCTTGGAGAGCTTTGACATTTTGAGCTGTTCATCAATTGCAAAGCATCTTGACAGTGCTGATCTCTCAGGGAACAAAAAATCGACTACTCCAAAATGGATCTGCAACCGAGAGCCCCGTAGTCACTGCGTATCCGAGACTCCACCATCACCGCAGACTTTGCAAGGATCTGCAGATTACTTTTGCTGTGCTACGTTTTGGTCTAACCAGAACCTAACTCAGTCAAGTTTCTATTACAGTACAATCTCACCGGTCACCCTTTCAAGGAGAAAATACACAGAAAGCAAAAAGTCTTCAAAATTAAATAACAAAATATATTTTTGGTCCATACATACCCACATACCCTGGCTCCAATAGACTCCCATTCAAAAAGCGTGAACTTCTCTCATGAAATACTAAGTCAATACATTTTTTCAACAAGTCATCATGGTCTAATAAGTGTGTTAGTGGTCAATTTGGAAGATATAAAGATGAATAGTAGCTTTGATGTCTTCTCACATTCTGGCCAATCTCACAGCAGACTAGTATATTAAAAAAAATCACTCGAACGTTCAGTTGACTGACTGTTGAAACCATCACAGTTGATAGCTAGTCAACACTTTTTCACTACATTCACTGTCAGCTGAGGTCAGCTGTTAGCAATGATGCACTATCACTTGAATGGCAAAGGGCCCAGTCGAATCAGTATTCATAACAGCAAAATTTCAAACCAAAAATCAGCTCATTTAAATGAACTCAATGGATTCACTCACAGAGGAGAAGTAAATTACTTTTAAGTAGAGTTTGACAGAACTTTGAATGTAAATGTCTTTTTCATCTTGACCCTTTGCAATCGGTCTTGACAGTGATGAGCTTCGGGGTAATGGAGGGCTGGAGAGTCCAAAAATGGAGGAAGCTATCATATTACAATAGCTGTAGTTATAACCTTGCTCTGCAAAATGAGAAGCAACGCCAACAGTTTCTCCCCTTGTCTATTTACTACTGCATAGCCCTGCAAAGTCACTATGCCAACAAGCTTGTAGCACCTATTTCATGAGGATGTACAAATAAATTTCATGGTGTGAAAGTATATTAATACTTACTGAGCATATACAGAAGCCTAAAGTAGCATGATAGCAAATATATTTTAAATCTCCTTATCTCAAATTAACAGTGTTTTCTCTTAAGTTCTTGAGAACTGTCAAATCTGGCTCTATGAATCATGTAACTGGATTAATGTCAAGATTCATTTGGCAATCAGAATTTTGGGTTGTACATGTAGTGTTGGGACATAATGATAATATTCTGGCTTGTAAAACAACAGCATGTATTTTAATCATGTGAGGTCGATGGTGATTGGCTTTTGTGATATTGTCAGTTTATCATTCATAAGTCGATAAGATGTCACCAGCACTAAAAAAAAACAGAGAGGGAGGTTTTAATGTTTGAAGTCTCTTGAACTTGAAACTATATTCTGTTCCTTCATGCTCATATTAAATTATTTTTTTTTCTCTTCCCTCAGTGCTGCAGTGAAAAGAGGGAGTGAGCATGGATGAGACATACAGAGAAGACACAAGTTATTTGATTTTCTTCAGTGAGGAGTCTGATGGTAAAGCACAGAAGAAAGAGAGAGAGCTGCTTGTCTGAAGCTGTTCTCCTTTTGGGGCGAGGGGAAAGAGCTAGAGGAGTGACAGAGAGAGAGTCTCTTAATAAAACAGCTTACTTTAAAAGACTGATTGAAACTGAATTCATCTGGAGGCATAGAAAGTGAAAAGAGACATCTGAATTTCAATGTTCTTAAATAAAATGTCTCACTTTAAAGCTCTGATCGGGTGTCACCCACGTGACCCTTGACTGAAAACAATCTTCACACGCAGAAAGAGAGCTCCTTTTCTGGGCTGTGATTTATCACTGAATTATGATGTAAGAGAAAAGAACACTGCATGTTTTCTCATGTTTCTTGTCTGTCTGGGCTTAGAAAAAGAGAAATAGAGGGAGCTGTGGATAAGCTTCTTGACTTGTGACCCCTTAGGTGCAATGTCTATTTACAACCTCTTGTCACTGCTGCATATTTTATGGATTGTGACCTGTTTAACTGAAGACAATTTTTTTTCTCCCTCTTTTGAATAATTTTTAAAAAGGCCTGAAGCTGTTACATTATTCTGCTATTTGGCAAGAAAAAATACTAGGATTAGAGCAATGTATGAAAAAGAAACTATAATTTTGTTGAGCAGATTGTTTTTTTTTCTGCTTTCCTATCTTGCTAATCATCTTGCAACCCCTCAGATTCATGATCCCTTGGGTGGGTCACGACCTACAGATTGGGAATCACTACACTAACATCTTGTGTGTGACTAGAGGTGTTTTCAGACAGAGAGGAGTTGCCGTCGCAGCCACCACCTGACAGCATCAATGTTTTATGTCTTGAATAGGTGGCAGCAGGGCACAACGCCACTGCGGTGGCTCTTGGCTACCTCTGATCCTACCTGCTGCTATCCACCTATAGTACAATCTCATAAAAAAAGAGCAGGTTATGACTTAAAGTAGAGGGAATGGTAAGCAATACATTAGTAGGTTTTGCTAATTAGTAAATGTTGTTTATTTTCTCAAACTGCATAATAAGACTTTAAATACTGTTTCTCTTCATTGATCTGTCTGTTCTCTGCTGGTGAAAAGGTGAATAATTCAGGAAATTCTAGCCTGCCAGTAAAATCAACTCCTGAATCATTTCGTTGCCATGGTCACACAGCAAGTCGCTGTGGCAAGTTGAAAAAGTTCACCCATCAGGAAATGCCAAAAGAGACAGTTCCTCTAATGGCCTAAATAAATAAATTGATGGGTCCAAGAAAACTTAAAATGAATGGGAAAAAACCCCATAAATTTGTATTAGAGTTAAAAAGATGCAGTATTGTTCAATTACATTGAAGTGGTTATTTTTCATCTGTTGTTTATCTGGTTTAGAGCTCATTTCAGCACCAGGAGCTGTCCACAGGCTGACCACTTACATAGACTCATATCACAGAAAAAGTATCAATTTGCTCTCCACAAGGGATTAAAATGGTAGTCAGTGTTTAGTCAGTTGTCAATTGAGATATTTATTATGTAGCACAATTACTTTCATAGGCTACTAGGTTGGTTCAACAACAGATTGAAATGGATTTTGTTTGCAGTTTTGCATTTTGACTGAAAATAGCACTACATTAAAAATGCAGATTCCAGTAATACGATGACATACAAGTGAGGAATGCTGATCGGAATAATAGATTGTTGAGTTTGAAGCCTTATCAGACATCAAAACACTATTCAGCAGTTTACTATGAGACAGGTTATCATGGTGACAGTTATTATATCCTCTGTGTTGATGATCATAAGGTAGACAGCAGGAATATCCTGTTCATATTACAAGGTAATCTACCAGGAATGTACGGTGGCACATATTTGATTGGCCGATGCAGTGAAATAAAGGAGGGAGCTACAAGTTGGAGCGCTGAAGTCTGTCTGCACTGACCTAACACACCCTACTGACATAATATAGAGATGTTGCATCTTATCACTGAGACTGACACTGACACACTGTGCTGGATAAAGATATCGAATATAAGCAGAAATACTGTACTTATTTATTCATTCATAATTATTTTTTTAAAATATCAATTAATTATCGAGTATTGGCCTTTAGAAACTCCATAACATAAACACAGCTGTGGGTTCAATCAATCTCATCAAAAGTCAAAACATGGTGGGGGTTTTTTGCCAGCAGCTGTCTGTTGAACCACATCTGTCTCTGAAATCCAGCTGTCTAGAAAAATATGCAAAAAAATAAATGTAATTTTAATTTTTGTTGAAACACGCACATATTCCACATGATGCAGAAAGAAACAGCACCCAGTCCTCCAACTGTTTTAAATGACATCTTATTGGGTGCGGTAGCAGATGAGACAGGTGCGGGCTGGAGTCCTGTGAGACATTTAACAGACTGTGGGTGTCAGTTCATCTACCTTCATTTACAAGCTTATAGCACTGTCCCTACATGTATTATGTAGGCATGCCATATGCTGTTATTTTCATAATACATTTGGCTACTCATCAATTCTATCAACCATATTCCTATACATGTATATGATTAGGGTTCAGTGTCAGTGCTCGAGGGATAAAAACCAGAGATGTAAGAGCCAGGGGTTTTTCCTTTTCTGATGTTCTTAATTTTTATCATTTTAGAGTTCTGGCACTGCAAGTCCCATCAAGCACTGGGTGCAAATGGGATGTCCATGACAAGCCATGCTGCAAACAGTTCCAGTGCAGGAAACAATCACTGGATTAACTTTGATACTGAAGAGGAAAATCTAAATATGATGATTTTAAGATAAGGAGTGTCTTTTATCCAAAACAATGTGCATATGGAACATAGTGATGCTGCAGATGGACAATTTAGTAGTGGATCGCAGGAGGAATTGTTTTGATACTTATTTAAAACTGTGAATCCTGTCACCATTAGAGTTAGTATATTAACAGTAACAGTTACATTTTAACAGACAACTTTAGAGCCTATAAGAAGTACATGAGGTATTTTATACTCAAAACAAAGATTTTGGATCGACAATCATTTTAAACCAGCAATCGTGTGTTCTTAAGTCAGTATTTACCAGATGTACGTTATCTAATTCCTGCACTATAGTGAAACAGCAGATGCGTCAAAACACAACAGATTTGGATAGAGAGATAATTATCTCCACCCCTTAGTTAGCACCAATTAGCTCGTTTTACACCAACTGTGAAGATCAAGCGGGGAATCCTACATCTTAGTTTTCTCCCCTAAAAGCTTCCTAACGAGTTCCTGTTCCAGAAAATAAGGCTGGGACAGCAACTTTGGCACTTAATGAGCTGAGGAAGTGTTGTGTAAGCAAGTGGGCTTCGTCTGGTGTGGGGATAGTTTCTCACTTTATGGCTTAAATCCACTTTAATACCCCATAACCGGTTTCTTCTGCGAGATGTAACAGGTGTAGGAGGTAGTTTAGATGAAGGAGGAAAAGAGTAATACGAAGTACACACAAAACATTGCCATGAGCTAATATATTTAGGCATATAAAAGGATATGCAAATAGGTGGAAGCACAGTGAAACAATGAAATCAGAGAGGGATTTGGGAATACTTTTTGACCATGGTGCAGTTGATGGCACTGTTAAAATGACCCACTGGTGATTTGGTCTGGAAGAAGGGAGAAAATAATGACCTGTGAGACAGTTTGATCTGACAGAAGATCAATTCTAGTGAGCCATGAGGTGGTTAGATCAGGAGGGAGGTCATAAATACTGACCTATGAATCAGTTTGATTGGACAGTATGACATTAACTTTGACCTATGACCCATATTTGCCTATATGGCAGGTCAGTTTGCCTCAAGCAATGCAGTATTGCAGCTGTAGAGCAATACCAGGTGGTAAAGTCTGTCCTTGATAGCACTATGGATCATGGTGTTATGACCATCATACATTATTGTTAGTTTGAATAAACATAAGTAATCATAGACATAAACCACCACTATGTGCCCATGACATATATGTTTAACAATGTCCTACAACAGTAAAATGAGACACAACATTTAAATAACCCCCAGGAACACTGAATTGATTGTTTTTACTGTTGTATGCTGGGGAATCTTGAGGTACATTATATTATAATTTAGAATAATTGGCCTGAGTCAATATGTTTTGGACATTCAATATTAACCTTTTAATCTGTTTCTGATACCATATCCCACTGGACCCTGTAACACCACGCTGGATATTTAAAAAAATACAACCTTATATCTGTCTAAATGATCAGATACAATAACCTTATCCCTTTTTCCATGCTTATCTGCAACACAAGATATAATATTTTATTCATAAAATATATATTCCGTCCTCATTCTGTGTAGAGTAAATATGGGTACAAGCTTTTAGTTAATAATTTCTGTTAGTGGTTTGCTGTATGCTGTCTTTTGGCTGTAGGTGTGTCAGCCCTTTGAGAGAGATTTTTTTTTCTTTTCTTCTCTTGTTCATCTCCAGCCATGAATCCACCCCCTGCATGCTAGATTGTCTACAGACCACAAAACACACATGAGTGACTTTTTGTGACTCACGAGTCACTGGAAGGGCAGAAAACTGCACCATCTACTGTGCCTGGTCAGTGCCTAAGTACTGACCTGCCATAGATCAAGAAGTATTCCTAAACCCTATTGTGAAATTAAGTAAATGTGTTTGGTCATGTCAGTCATCTTGCAATGATACCATCAGTTTGACCCTGTACTGGATCTTTAACCTAATCTTCACCGAGTGAAGAGGGTTAGAAGATCGAGGTTGTGATGTAAAACTCTCTGTGTTGTCAGTTTTCCTCAGAAAACGTTCACTTCTGTAATATTTTGCCCAGATGGACTGAATGATGAAATTAATTTTAAATACTTCCTTTAGAGGTTTAAAGATTAAATTAATATTCTTATGAGAATGAACTCTGTGTGCCTCCACCGCCCTCTCAAAACGTCTGCCATTTCAGTCAGTGTTTAACAGAAAATGTATGAAAACTCATATGAATTGCTTTGGAGTTACTTAATATGTTAATCATACATTCTCAAATAATGGCCTTTATTTACTTCAATTACAGAGAGAACCAGGACTTTATTTAAAAAATGTAGGGTTTTTGTTGTGTTTTCATAAGTATATTTTATTACATCAGTAAAAACCCTGTTTGTTTTAATTTGGTATTGATGTTGTTTGCTATTAATGCAAACTCATAACTTCATCCTGGTTTAACTGTTCATTTCAGTATAATGCACATTTCCACAGCACTAATGTAATCAGTACAACAGTCATGTTATAGTCACCACTAATGTAACATGTTCCAAATATATTCTAGTATTTAAATTTTGTAATTTTAGTACATCACACAGTAACTTACCCTGAGAAATCTCATATGTATTCATTAATCTTGGCAGAACTGGTTTCAGGTAGCCTACTATGCACCTTTTAAATGGAATGAACTGCAAACTGCCCTCAAACTTTCTTCCAAGGAGGTTTTAAAGCTTTATTTTCTGATGATTTTTATGACTCTTGTAACTATTTTGATTAATTCTTTGTTGACTGTGACTGTCTCACTTTAGTTGTGTCATTTCTGTTTGCTGATTGTGTGTTTATCTCATTATGAATCTTTGTTGTTCTCAGGTCTCTCTTGAAAAAGAGATCTCAATCTACCTGATTAAATTGTTGTTTTTTTTAAAAAGAGCCAAAATGTAACTTTCCTTTGGTCTTGCCAATCAATCTTAACAGTTAACAACCTGAAAACATCTTTGTTTTCCTGTGAAGACGCCTGACAAAATTCTCCAACATTCCCAAATATCACCTGTAACTCTACCTGTCTGGAATTAATCTCTATATATTTAGTGACATCATCCCAGGAAAGCCGGGAATGCTGAGTGTTGGAATTTGGGCTCTTTCATGATACCAAAACAAGACCCCTGAGACTAAACCCACTAGGGATCTATTTCATGGATTTATCTATAAATGGCTTCAATAAATCATAGTAGTAGAAAACATGCAAATACACACACATAGTGCACTCCAACACACACGCACACACAGACTGAACACATTATATGTCAACATACATCGGATGTGTGCAAGATTTTTATTGTCTTGGCGTGTAGGTGAGCCTCGACTCCATCGACGTGACAGTTTAATTTTCTCCAGTTGACCTTTCCATGCAACACATTTGCTGATAAGCTCAGGTAGAAAACATACACACACACATACACACACACACATACGCACACACTTCCCTTCCCAACCTTTACTCTGTCTTCTCTCTCGTCATCTAACCTTGCAGCACACCAATAAGTACCCCACCAAGCACGCAAACACTCAAACCATTTATAGTATTTATAGTCCTTTTATTGTCTTTGGCATAACTGTGAGTGAAAACATGAAATACTAGTCTTAGTATCTTTGTATGTTCCCTTTCTCTACTTCTAAATACTAAAAGGAATGTAGATTAAATAAAGGTACAAAAAGCGAAAAATCAATATAACAAAATGTCCTTCCAAAGAGAGGGAATTCATTTTGAAATAAATTGGAGTTACAATTGATTTGCAAAGATAGAAGATAGAAAAGAGAAGACACAGCAACAAGGACAAGATCCCTCACTGGCTTCCCACAAAGATGTTGAAGTGTGTTCTGAAATACATTACCAAGATAAAGACGCCTCTACTATCAAGCTATGGGACATGGCAGCGTTATTTCACCCATGCAACCTAAATTCAAGGAAGTATTCAGATAAGTGAACACTGTGAAAATACTTGATTACAAGTAAAAGTCCAGCATTGAATATGTTACTTAAGTAAAAGTATGTAAGTATCATTACAAAAATGTACTTAAAGTATCAAAGTAAAAGTATTTGATGCGGGAAAATGGATCACGAGTGTTAAATTGTTAGTGTATATTGTATATTCAATTATTACTGCATTACTGATGCAGTAATGTTTAAGTTGCATTTTACTGCCATGGTTCATCTATGTGGAGCTAGTTTTAAGTACTTTAAATTCTGTTAGGTAGAATAATGCATCATTTTTATAAGATTATACATAAAATCTTATTTTTTAAACAAGTAACTACAGCAGGAAAATGTGGAGTAAAAAGTGCAATATTTGCCTCTGAATTGTAGTGGAGTAGTACAAAGTGGCATGAAATGAAAGTACAAGTACCTCAATTATTGTACTTAAGTACAATAATTGAGTAAATATACTTAGTTACATTACAATACTGTTAAAGAGTAACTGTTACATTCCCCCATAGATGGACGTGTGACTGTTTGAGTGTAATGATGATGTGTTGTGTTGCTCCTCAGGCTCTCTGGGCCTCAGCTCTTGATCCTCCTCCTCACTTGTGTTATTGGCTGATGCATCTGGGGACCTTCAGCCAACCACTGCCCATCGGTGGGATGTTTAATAGCTGAGGAGCTGCACTTCCAGGTCCCTTCGCCACTTTTTGCTGCCTGCTTACACTCAGAGTTTTTGTGTAGAGCTATTTTGTTCACAGAGTCCATAGCTCTGTTGTGTGTTGTTGCTGTTTGATTTCTGTTTATCAATTCATTATCTAAATTTATTGTTTTTTATGTCTTACCTTAAGTCCTTGCCAGGAAGCTCTGTAGGGGGGAGCTGCCGTTTTTGTTTCGTTCTTGTTTTCGTTTTGTTGACAGCTTAGTTAGTTTTAGTATTTTAACATTTTCCTTTGGCGTAGCCTATCTAGTATATTGGTTTTGTTTGTATCTAGGGCTGATTGGTTTGTTATTTTGTGCCGGGTCTCTCCCTAAGTCAAACCTTTGCTTTAATATCGGTCAATAAAAGACTGAAAATCTGAACAAAATGTCCTGATATTCTTCATCTAGTTTAATGTTACTACCCTCTCCTCTAGATCACCTTGAAAAAATATATAAAAAAGACATTTTGTTACTCCACTTCATGATATGCAGCCATGAACTATGGCTTCAATATAATGACAATAATAAATGTAAAAAAATAAAATGTCCTCACTCTCAAGGTCTACATACGAAATTGGTCCTCACAAAGACAGTACAGTACAAAAACACTCACACAGTAGCTGTTTTAAAATCTTCAAATGCCGGTACTTAATATTTATGACACAAACCTTGGAGAAGACTTGGCCAGTACAAATGGAATAGACCTTGCTTGTGTATGAGAAAATGTATGAGTGAGTAAGACTGACACATACACACACACACACACACACACACACACACACACAGCCTGAACCACCTGCTTATGTGCTACTGTGTGTGCAGGTGTTTTCAGGCAGCGAATGGTTACAGTTGTGGCTGAGGGGGGAAACTCACACACAGTTTCCCCACAAATGAACAATGTTTAATATTTTAGATTGCGGGATGCAGAATGTGTATTTAGGACATTTACACAGATTTTGACTGAGTGTTAAACTAATCACAGCCCAGAGCGACCATACACGCAGCAATCTGAGAAATCTAAATATTTACCATGGCAGAGTCCAGACAGCATCATCAGATGCCATACCACAAACAATCCCGATGACAGGATGTCAGCAAAAACCTAGAAGTTTCACTGTTTGCATGTAGCCTACTTTAGCAGCTTGTGTCTTTTAATTTCCTGGAAAACTCTGAGAAACTGTATGAAGGAGAGACACTTGTCTCTGGCTCTCCTCCCCTCTGCCACCACTCTACATGCACAGTGAGAGCAGAAGACTGACAGCCCGACACTTTGGTCCATATCTTGACAGTTTTCTTTTACATTTTTATGTGCTTAACTGGGTCATATCATGCATATTTCCAGGTCTGTACTTTTATTCTGGTGCTCTACTGGAATATCTTTGCAGGATGTACAATTAAAAATGTATTTATTATTTATTTTATGTCTCAAACAGACTGCTTTAGCTCCTGTCTCTTTAAGGCCCCCCTACCGATGAGCCTGCTCCGTTCTGATTGGTTACATCCCAGAAGCTGCCCGAGGCTACATAAACAAACAGTAGTTGTAGGATTTAACTTCTTTATCTCCTTCTTTACTCAAAATGTCAACTTCTTAAATACATCCGTACATGTCGGAGCCGAAATCTGATCCAAAATATGTGAGTGGACAACGTGAAGAACACACTCAACGACCTTAGCAACAAAGACTACAGAACGGACGGCAGTTTTGTCGGCGAATGATCTGATGTCACTTTGATGGTGACGTAGAGGATGGTAACTTTGTAAACGGAGCCTGGGCTTTTGACTTTCAGGGAGCATTTTTACATGTACGTTCACCTCAAGTTTTGGAACTTTGACCATGTTTAGACATCCGATATTAAAACAATGATTATAAAAATGACAGAAAATCTCCAAATGCATGTTATGTCCCCTTAAAAATCTAAATTCAAATGTATCCTACAAACCTCAAAGTCTGATTTAGATTAATAACTACTTGAATTTGTTTTGTGGTTGCTCAGTTAGTTTTGTTGCTTATAAACTCCATTCATACCAACGTGTGTGTGTCTGTCTGTAGAGAGAGAGAGAGAGTGCTTTGTTCTTTATTCCATCTCTCACACTGACAAATACAGTATCTGACGACAGCATGCTATGCAGTGATTGATCAGGCGCACACACACACACACACACACACATACACACACACACACACACACACACATACACATACACAAAGCTATTATGACTGTTTTTTAAGATCTTTAGTGTAATGGCTCCTGCTTCAATAATGACACTAAATTACCTCAGACAGTCAATGAAAAAGGTTTTCAGAGCAGCCATTTTTCCCTGACACAACCTTACATCTCCACTTTTATCTACAACTATATCTAATTTAGGTTTTCTTTGACATTAAGGTGTTTGGTTCCTTTCCAAAACGCTAGTATTTCAGTTTTTTCAAAAAGAAAGAACTATAAAGAAGATTAGGATCTCACATTTTTATGTTAAACACCGTCTTAGAGTTAATTTAGTTAATTTGCTGACATTTTCGGTTGTTGCAATGCCCACTAAATATAGTGTATAATGTATTATGTGGCTAATAGCAAACATTACCAATCGGTACACTAAAACACACACTACAACCTTTATGTGTGGCAGTGGGTTCCATTATTTACATCCTGTGGTAGCTTTTTCATTTCTCCACATCAAATAATGTATTAACCAGTGACTGATAAACACATGAAGGCAAATACCATAAAAACAATGTAGTAAGATGATATTATCTGACATTACGAGTTAAAGTACGCATTAAAATCTTCTTTCGTCCATCACTCAGACTCTTTATTGTTTACTGTAAATGACACACTTCCATTAATATACAATTTAAAGGATGTTAAAGTACAGTTTATTACAACTTGGATATTATTTTCATAGGTTTAGCTATTGTTTCTATCAGTAATAATAACATCATACACATCATGTGTATTGCTCAGATCTTGGAACATGATGACGTCTCTAAAAAGACAGATCAATACACAGGAGCACTCAGACAATCAGAAAATGAAGGCAAACAATAAAAACATCATCTAAACTGTCTGTTGTAAACATCCATCACAGTTTACTGGCCGAAACGCTTCTTCAAATTTGACCTACTGTACTTGTAGTTGTGCGCACACACAGCTTTCTTGTACAACGAGGGGTTATCGCCAACATTTCATATGTGCTCACTTCTGTTTAGATAACCTGTATAAACTGATATTGGCTTGTTTACAACCTGCCTGATCGTCTGACTGATTGTTTTTCTTGACCTACTGGAATGCACATTAGCGATGTCCCCATGTACCCAAAACCATGAAGATCCAAGTTCTGATAAATTATCCTTTTAATGTGAGTTTCCTTTTTTCTCCCCTTGTTCCTAAATGTCGATCAAAACGCATCTGCACAACAGCCTCCTTGGACTCTGTAGACAGAAGAGCAGCTGTTTGTGAAATTCAGCTGTTGTGGGTTTGAGGGACATTTTGGGACAAATTATTCATGCTATTGTAGATGATAAGTGGTGTCAGTAAACTTTGGCTAAAGCAGTTTTACTTACCTAAACATAACTTATCTACATAACTCTCTCACAACTCTGAATATTACACTTACATTTCAACATTTTGCCGCTCACTTGTGTTCACTTTTTATGTGACTGTGATTAATCTGATTTATGTGATTTGATTAAAGAGGTTGTTGCTCTGAGCTTAACAAGGTTAGATTACTTTATAGTTTTTTTTTTCCTTCAATATCCTCCAGCACTCTACAATGTTAATCTCTTGGGTATTATATAATCACTGAGTTGCACCGAATAGTATATCAAAGAAACCCATTGCCATTCTGCAAATCACATTTTCTATATTCCATTCACAACAGAGACTGTACGCCTCAACAGCCAACATAATACTCTGCTTTCATAACTCAACAATGGAGCATTAAAAAGACTAAATGCTATATCCATTCTATATTTTCACTCTCTAATTGAATTCTTAAACATATGCAGCTGCAAAAAGCCCCGTAAGAAGCACTAATCCAGGCGCCTTTCATTCAGTTTGAAATAATTGTTTTCTATGTAGTAAATATCCATCAAGCTTAATCCTGTCAGAGGTAGGAAATGTTGCAACAAATGGTGGAGCAAAAATTTCTTTTCACTTTCATTTGCTCAGGGAAGGGTTGGTCTGAAATCTCAGGCTGATTTTAATGCTTTTGAAAAATGTATTTATTGTTTATTTAACCAGGTAGTCTCTCTGAGATGATAGGGCTGTTTGTCAGAGCAGGTTTGGCCTAAAAAGCAACATCAAGACAAATACAAACTGTTACAGACATATGAACCACAGTAATCTCCGCCAGTAATGACAAATAGTTATGAACAGGACCAGCCAACATTGGAGGAGGAGATCTAGAATTTCAAAAAAGAGCAAATATGAAAGATGTTGTAAGAATAAAAAACAGACATTGCAACACAATAAACACCTTGAAATATGCAAAGTCTCAGGTGTTACCACATGAGTCTGTGTGATGTTTCTGCAACTCCACTAAGGGTTCAGCCTCTGCAGGTATCAATGGAAGTGATTTAACTCACCATACTGAGTTAGTAGTTTATAAGAGCCTGAACTAGAGTTCCCATCACACTGTGACTAATAGTTAACAGTTTACTAATGTAGCCACTATAGGAAAGATTTTTTCCTTTCCATTTTTTATTGTGCATATTTAAAATGCACCACATGCAAAAAAACTTACAAACATTAAGGTTAACCACATCTTATGCTACATTTATGTATTCTGTATACATTTTATATTTTACATTAAATTTAATGATATATTTTCTATTATTTCTATACATTATTGCAGGTGCTGGGTAACAAAAGTCTATACATAAGAGTAGAAAAAAGTACCCACACACTGCCATATAGTTCCCAGTTCTTCTTTAATTCCACATGCACATGACAACATTTCCACCACAACGAGTCTTCGTCAGGTGTAAATAAAAAGAAAAATAAAGAAATAAAGAAAAAATAAGAAAAATACATCAGATTCACAAATCCCTGTTAAATATGCATTATACCTTGGCATGGTTGTCATACTGTAGTATTGCAACTGATTTTCCAGCTTCCTGTCAGTGCAGTACCTGTTCAAAACAGGGCAATTGCTTGAACTCCGGCCACTATTTCAACGCATAATAAAAAAAATAGGTACAGTTGATGTGTGAACATTCTATTATACAAAGATGTTATACATAATAAGTACTTAAATAGTAAATAAATGTTATTTTCTCATTTCAAGTAGCCTAAAATAAGGGCTGCATTTAAAAGTAAAATAATGTGCATCCTAAAATGTGTGCCTTCAGTTTGGATTTGAGTGGGTATATTTGCTCCAAAGATTTATGTTTTGTCTGTAGTGGCGCTTCACAATCGCCACAGTCTCTGAACATATAAGACAGGTTTTGAACTGCCCACGGGAAGTATTTCCTTTGTCTTACGCACTACAGTCATTGCGTATTGAGCTCTGAGCGCTTCCAAAACATGAGTGACCTACGCTCAACAATGTACCTGAACACCTCCTTTGTAGTCACTTGCTGCTGCTGATCCGCTAAACATGCTGCTAACGCTATGCTTTCTGTCTAGAAATAGGGAAAGAGTGTCCATTCTTGATTAAAAGCTTTGTTTTCGCTGTCTACTTTTCTGACTCGTGTCACACCTTGTCTCTGGTCTCACGGAGCAGAGCGACTCCCTGATCACTGGTTTATCAAAAGTTTATTATTATTGAACATATTGTGTGTCCAAATTGCACCAAATTCGATACTGCACTACTTTGGGTCCCCGGCCATACACCCACTTCCCTTAGTTGAGAGATAGTAACAGTTAGAGCAAATGATGCTAAGATTGTCACAGTACATACTGTAGAGCTAAAAAAATGCTGATATACAGTATCTTAGCCCTCAACATGGTCTAATCTTGCCAAATAGCTAAATTCAGACTGTTCACTGAAAGCTACTTGGCTTACAGCTTTATGGACATAAATATCCATAGCTGTCTGATGCAGTCAGTATGTGACTGGCACGCCCAACATGGCAGTCACAGGTCTACATGAAAAACTAGACAAGGAATTTCAAAATCAGTTAATTCAGCAAGTGCCCCAAAACGACATACCGTATGTTTAAGTTCAAGTGACATTGCCCTCTAGTGGTCATAGTTATTATGACGGGAGAAAAGGAGGAGATCTGATGACGTTATTGTAGACCCTTTAAAGTTAAGCACATCGTTGTTACAGCAGCGGAAATCCCCTACTGTTAAGACTGAGAGTGCTTGGAAAAAGTCTCAAACAAAAAACAAAAAAGTGGTCGGTGGCTGAGTTTTTAAATCCTGGGCAGACATCAGGCAACACATTGAAGAAAAGTTGGCTTGTAAGAGAATATCTGCCTTCCAAACAGGTGGTGGTTTTGTGAATGAATTTCCCCTGAGTCAGCCCGAGGAGCAAATCCAACTTTGCATAAATGTCGAACAGGTGGAGAGGTTTCAGGGAATTGACTACCTTGAGAAGCAGATCAACAAACAGGAATTCTCTCAAATTAAGGCTGTCATGGTGAAAATGATCACCTTCAGACTCACGTTAATGTATTACTTTTCTCTTACTGAAAATAACCTTTTTGTGCTGTATTTCTAGATAGATATGTCACAGGTAAGCTCCATCCACCTCTGGAGAAACTATGTGAGGGTGTGAGAGTAAAGATGTGTCATTGTCTGCATGACAGTAATGTAAAGGGCTGAGGATCCTAACATGGCATGTTTTCATAGGCAAGGTGTGTTTTATAGAGCCACAAAGAAATGTTCTTGACTGCTCATGTCAGTCAGTCACATGATATTGTGTCTTACATTGTTTGGCATCGGTTATGCCAATGATCAACTCTGATGAACATTCACCTATGCAAATAAGCAATTTATGACATTTGTGGTTGTAAATAATACAATTTAAGATGAAAAATAGCACTCATAGTCATATGCTGAGGCACAAAGAGAAATAATGTGTCACTTTTCCAATGAGTTGTGTTGATTTTCCTCCTTCCTCTCATAATTACTCTCCATCTTCTAGACAAATGCTGTTTGTTGTTTGTAAATACATGTAAACATGGAGCCTTGTATGATCACACAAGTCGGGACAACATGTCGGTAATGAGCACTGATGGAAGTCCAACTTCAATTAACACGGGAGTATGGAAAGTATGTTTGATCCACAGCCAATCTGATGAGATTTTAATTAGGTTGATCATATTGTCTTTGTTCTGACATTTTAACAAAGCCTCATTGTACAACTGAGCCAAATTGAAATATATCAGTCGGCGTGAAATCCAAACAATCTTGATACACTTGGCAAAATATCAAGCGGACCTTAATAGCTCGAAGGTATGAAATACTTTTTTATATTGACAATATACATTTACAGGAGTTTCATCACACTGGTGCAGTGTAGCTCAGAGGGAAAAACTCAAAGGTTAGGGATGTGAGTTTCATTGTGCTCTTGTGCTAACAATGTGTGATTTCAGGGAACACCAGTGCTATGCACAAAAAGCAAATATGCAAGTTGTGGCATATTATATAATTACACCTGATTATTACTAAATAATACAAAAATAAATTGTAACTGTGTTGAATAATGGTAAATGCAGCAGTAAATGTTTAGACACGTTATTTCAGTGTGCATTTCATATACATTATTTCCACTGCCAAAAAATACACAAAATACATACACAAAAATACAGTCACCCATTTCTTATATATACTACGTGATTGTACTTCCACTGTTAATCTCTAGATTGTTGCCATTGATGGTAAATGATTATTGCTGAGATACCTTTCAGGAGTTGTAAGATCCTATGCAGTGTTTTGGCGTGTGAAATGCCTTGAAACAGCTGATTTTGAAGTGACTAGATCTGATTCAAAGAGCAATCTACCATGTGTTTTTCTTGTGTTTTAAAAATCTGTACACTGTGAGGAATACCGCCTTGACATACATACTGTACAGTTCTGAATGTATTCATAGCTGCAAGAAAATAGAAAACCAGGTGTTAAAAAGATGTAAGAAACATCTCAGTACTGGAAACCTCTCTGAATACTTTCAGCACAAGTTGTATGAGACATCTTTTTCACTTGGCAGGAAACTGCTGTTACTCTGTTTTCCTGTGAAGAAAATAAAACTTTTGTTCCCAAAGCTTGTTTGAAAAAAAATCTCAAATCGTAAAATCCCTGGGGTCAAGCTTGGAGAGATACCTTTAACCAGAAACCTGCCTGTCAGTGGCATATCTTTGATGCTTAGTTTTTGTTTTTTGCTTAAAAGCTCTTTGAATTCCCTCATTGACTGATTATTGTCAGAAAATGTAGCACAAAATCTAGGCCAGATCTGCTTTTGTCAAACAAATCACTGCAGGCGTTTTCCCTGCTGTGCATCAGCTGCCAAATCAAGAGATTCTCAGTTTAAATGTGGAGAGTTTCGGATCAAAGATTAACGGCCTTCAATTGTCCGGTCCAACCTCCTGTGTTCCCATTCTGATATCACCTCCCCAAATACATCATTCGCTTACATAACAGTGTCAGCATCATCTTTCAAACCACCACAAAATCCCTCTTTTTGAGAAAAACTATCATGTAATGGAGTAAATAATTATTTTTGAGGTCCCTTTTTATATTGTCACCTGTGCTATTTTCACTGCTGTTTTAGGTTGGTTGTAAAATGCTTTTTTTAAAAGGTGATTTGAATTAAATTTTTGTTTTTTATTCAGTGCGCTACACTTCATACAATTCAAAACACCAAACCAAAAATCCCTTTGTCCTTGCAGGATATATTCCTCAGTTAGTGATTAAAAATTAGAGTTATTAGTGCTGATATTTAACAGTGAAGCAAGAACATAACCATTAAATATCTACAGAATATAACAATGTATTATAAATGCATGTATGTAACAGGTCAGCAGTATGTTGAATGATGAGCAGAGCAGAAGTGGTATGAAGTCAAATTATTATTAATTATTAATATTATTAATTATTAATATTGTGAAAAAAAGGATGGATAATTGTACAGCAAGACTAAACTGCTGATGTTAATAATTGTTCATATTAATACATTTTATGACTTAACTACGGTATATGTGCATACACTATGGCCAAAAGTCTGTCCACATATGTTTGTGTACTTTTGTTCTGTGTTCTGCTGTTGTTCATGATTTGGGCTACTTAGTTACAGTGAAGTAAAATCTTACTGCTATGTAATACAATGATATTTTAGACAAAAGTGTGCATCCAACTTTGTTACAGGCCTGTTTCAACATGTGCACAAAGCCAGGTCATGGATGTTTAAAGAGAACTGGATACAGTGTTGGAGGCAGGGCCCTGTTCATTCCTATGAAAGTTTCTCAGTGGTGCATGAAGCCAAAAAGGCCACTTCCCACTGTAAAGAAAGTACATACTGTGCCATAAAATTTAATTCTCACTTTCACTTATTGTAGGTTGGTGGAAGTCTGGTTCTTGCTGTTTGGACTTCTGAGGAAGAAGTCATCTGGAAGTAGTTTTGAAGGACCCAAGCACTTCAACCACTTCTTTTCCCCTCAAGATGTCATTGATGCTTTTATTACAGAACAACAGCATTCAACTGAAGAGGTTAAGTATGACTATATTTAATACTTCCCTTCCTCTCTACTGTAGTCCTGCCAACACTCCCGTATTTTCACCCCCTCTCCCGCTGTGTTCCCATTTTGTTGTTTCTCCCAGGAAACTCCTGTAATTTGTATGGCCCTCAACCTTTATTATGAATGATTGTCACACACACAGATTCATAAGTTTTGTATGTTTGTGTTGCCAGATCATCTATGAAACACAATCTCCACACACAGCATACAATTTCAACCCATCTGTCACCACAACCCGATTAAAGGGGTGTGTGCACAGCTGCTCTCTGTGCAGACAGTCTTTCCTCCTTCCTCTGATGCTGATGTGATTCACTGCCTGCAGGTAATGCTGGTCGAGAGGAGGGGCAGGGCTCTTAACTAACTTTTTTCACCATCTTCGAAATACAATCCAAGTCATCCCGAAGTGAATGTGGACCGTCCCACACTTAAAACCTTTGTCCTCTACATTATCATTAGTTAAAATTATTTAAAGTTACCTTTAACATAAATAAAACATCATACAAATGATTAGATGATCAATTATCAACCTCTTTTATATAAATTCATCTGAAAAGATTAGATTAGAGACCAAGGTAAATCAGTCACACCACAAACGAAGGACTCCTGCAAAGCAAGGAAAACAGATGAAATAAAAACTGCTTTCAAGTAACTGTTAACTGTGGTAAGTATAACACGTAAAGTAGAACCTGATAAAATATGTGAATGGAGCTTAGCTGTTGCTGCCGAGCCAACAGCGGGGTGGGTCCAGGCCTAATTAGTCTTGGAACTGGGCTTTTCTGGTCCTGCAGCCACTACTCCACCATTCGGTTTCTCTACTTTGAATTGCCTGCAGGAGGGCCATGAACTGAGATGTGCAGGGGGAAACTAAGCATCTCGTTAGACAAACAAGACCTCCAGTTTGACTTAATTCTCTTCATGCTAGAGAATCCACACCCGAAGCAGGATAAACTCATGGGGAACACTTGTGTGACCTCCACTATGACCTTCATGTGCTTAAACTGGTCTTCCCTTCCAGCAGCACCCTGAAGTAGCCGCTGCCACAGCACCTAGGGTTCAAGGTGCCTGTAGTGATGCCGAACCAGGACTTTCAGGTCAAGCCACTCTCTCTCAGCTACCCTTGCAGAAGTAAAGTCCCCACATGCTGCAAGGGTGGATTGGAAATGCTCCATGAATTCGATGAGCTCAGCATTGCCAAATGTTGCCAGTTCAGCTGTGCTATGCTGCAATGCAAAACAAGTTATACATCTGGTTATCTGGTTATACAATAGCCACATGGTATACTAGATTCTGAATGAACCAGGGAGCATGCATTATTTCATATATTTACACCATAATTTACCACAGTTATCAGTGGTTGTCATTAATATTGGCATTTCCGTTGTGACTTGTAGTAGAGATTGGGCTGTCTCCATTGAATTGACTTCTGGATCTTGCTGTGTTCCTGGTGAAAGAGAGACCACATTTAAGAAAGGTGGCATTAACTCACAGTAATTACAGACTTAGCATTTGGCTATGCAATAGCCACAGACAAATCTGGACTCTGAGTGGCCCAGGGAGCATACATTATGTCATGTATTTATATCACAATTCATATAGAAACACAATTAGCTTTAAAAAAGGCTTCCTAGGCATAAGGTCATTGGGCAGAACTGTAACTTGGCTATTAAGTGTCTGGTTAACCAGTGTCTAATAGGGGAACCTTCCAGAACCACCCACTGCCACTTTAAAGTAAAATAAGACAACAAGTAAGACATATATACAATAGAGGTGCAGAAAAAATAAAGGTTATGCATTGAGGTCACTTTATGTACAACAAATCATTATTTTTAAAAAGTAAAGGTCATCATGATTGAGAGCATTCTATACAATACAATGTACAAAGTCAATAGACATTCACATGTGAAAGAAAAGAACAGAATATAAACTCACCAAGCACTTTATTAGGAAAACTTTTACACCTGCTTATTCACACAATTATCCAATTAGCCAATCATGGGGCAGCAGTGTAATTCATAAAGTCCTGCAGATACAGGTCAGGAGCTTCACTTAATGTTCACATCAAACATCAGAATGGAGAAAATATGATCTCAGTGTCTCTGAACGTCGCATGATTGTTGGTGTCAGACAGGCTGGTTTGAGTGTTTTAGAAACTGCTGATCTCCTGTGATTTTCACCACAACAGTCTCTAGAGTTTATTCAGATTGGAGCAGAGAGAAAGGCTATGGTAACTCAGATAACCACTCTTTATAACTGTGCTGAGCAGAAAAGCAGCTGAGAATGCACAGCACGTCCAACCTTCGGGCGGATGGGCTACAACAGCAGAAAACCTGTTAGGTTCCATTTCTGTCAGCCAAGAACAGAAATCTGAGGCTGCAGTGGGCACAGGCTCACTAAAACCGGGCGGTTGAAGGAAAAATGTAGCCTGGTCTGATCAATCTCCTCTTCTGCTGAGGCTGCAGATGGTAGGGTCAGGCTGCTGGTGGTGGTGTAATGGTGTGGGGAATGTTTTCCTGGCACATTTTGGGCCCTTTAATACCAATCAATCATGGTTTGAATACCACAGCCTGAGTATTGGTGCTGACCATGTGTATCCCTTTATGGCCACAGTTTACCATCTTCTCATGGCTACTTCCAATATGATAATGCACCATGTCACAAAGCCAAGATCGTCTCAAACTGGTTTCATGATCATGACAGTGAGTTCAGTGAGTTTCAGTGGCCTCCCCAGTTACAAGATCTGAATCCAATAGAACACCTTTGGGATGTGGTAGAGCAGGAGGTTGGCAGCGTGAATGTGCAGCTGGCAAATCTACATAAATAATGTGATGCAATCATGTCAACATGGAGCAGAATCTCAAAGAAATGTTTCCAACATCTTGTGGAACCCATGACACTAAGAACTGAGGCTGTTTGAGAGCAAAGGGAGGCCCGACCCAGTATCAGTATGATGTTCCTAAAAAGTGTTCAGACAGTGTATGTGATATTTCAAGACTCAAGTATCTCAAATGTATTCCTGTGTATTGATTAGATCAATTATAACATCATACACATCATATTATATGTATGAAGCGTGAAAGGAATGCATGTTTCCTCTGTTCCCCTTTCCTTGCATGGTTTTGTACTTGTCTCCCTTGTGTTTTTGGTGGGAAGAACTGTGTGAGAAATAAGCGAGGGAAAGAGGTTTTGGTTTCTGATTTTCTGTTTAATACAGATAAGAGAGGTTGTGGTGTTGCTTGTGTATTCGAGTTGTATTCTGTGGTGGTTCTATGCATGTCTGTTTATTATGAAGAGGACTGCGTTTTCTAGGTTTTGGGTTTTCTGATGTGTATTTTCCCCCCTTTGCCCATCTACATCCCTGCCGTGCTCACTGTGTTTCCCCCACCCAGTCGGCTCCCTGCTTGTTCTCCTGTCTGTTTCGTCACCTTACTCCCTTTTCCTGAGCTTCTCCAGCCATCTCCCCACCTGCACCTCATCTCCTTGTTAGTTTAGTTTGTATTTTAGACCTGGTTTTCAGTTCAGTTCTTTGTTGGATCCTTTGTTCAGTTCTGTTCAGTTTGTTCTGCTCCTCCCGTATTCTGTTTTGAGCAGCCTGCTTTTGGTTTTTCCTGCACTATCCCAGAATAAAAGAAGTTTCTTCAGATTTGCTCTGCCTGCTTTCCTACATTTGGGTCCATTTCCTGCTACTATCAGTGGAATATTCATTTTCATTAGGCATGTAAACAGCTTAATAGGAATATTGTCCTGTTTGAAATAAAGGCAAAAACTGGAATATTTTGTGCATGTAAACTTAGTGTTTCCAGGGCAGGCCGGGTGGGCGCCGGGTCTTACCTTCAACATTGAGGATGTAAACTTCAATCCAGTTGCTGTATCATTTTTTTAAAAATCTTTCTGAGGATCCCAACAAATTCATCACCCATTTATCAATTTGATCAAAGGAAAGGGATGGTAAACAAGACAAGTTTTTCAACCTTCTTGCAGTTTTGGCCAGGTTTTTGACAGTGTTCAAGCTTCCTACCCTAAGCATGATGTCAGAGAAATGGCCACTGTGTGAATATGGTGAATGAGCACTTTAAAGCTCTAACAAACTTCTAACTTAAGCACACTTCCAGTGTCCTGCTTTTCTCATCATCCAGCTGAAATGCAAACTCCGACATCAGAGCCCACTCAGCGTAGCGCTGGGCAGCAGTGGCCTCGTGCCAAAGCTTCCTGCATATTTGATTTGACTGTTGGGTGTGATGTAGTAATGAGTTCAGCCTCAACACTGCTCACTCTTGAGCCATGAATTTCAAAGTTTCAAATATCTTAAAGAGACCGAGGAGATAGAAATGGGTCATTTTACAGCACAGGAGGGTCATCACCCTAATCCATCCCGAAGCTCATTTTTCTTCTTTTCCACAATACCAGCCCTTTAAACATTGGCCATATCACCCAACATCAATGACCGGAATAACATGGTCAATAGTGTCATTTGGGTGTAATGTTTTGGTGTCCATACACTGGCCACATAGTGTAAATTTAATTTACTAAGTGAATTTTATTTACTCTGGAATATTACTTTAATAATAATTGAATTTTCTACATCTATCGATACATTTTTCAAAATGTTAAACATTATGACATTACAATTTAATGACTTGTTACTTCAATGACTTTGACAAATTGCCAAAACATTTTTAGGCCTGGAAAACTAATTTTACAGTTGTAACTTTTTCAGGATTTCACTGACTGCAGGAACCGTCTGTAATGAAATGTTTACTGTCTGTGGATACAATAATTAAAGGCAAAGTCATAGTTACGTAGCAGCCATTTATTTAAATCCTGTCGTGATGGTAGACACAATACTAAACAGTGTTAGAATATCCTCAAGGATAATGTGTCCTTAATCTGTGGGCTTTTGACTGGTATGGATTTGGCAGGGACACAATGACCTTGGACCCATATGTGTGTGTGTGTGTGTCCTGCCAGCAGTAAAGGATACTATTCGTTCAGTCCTCTACACTTGTGATGATAATATTAAGGGTAAAGGTGAAAAATCAAAATTGAGTTAAGGTGAACAGCAGTGAGGCATAAAGTGAAAGGTCAGGACTCCTGTAGTACACAGCTGCTAGCCAACTTCATTCTATAGCTCTCTCTCTTCCTCTGTCTCCCCTGTACCCTGATGCTACACTCAATCACTGTCTCCACCACAAAAACACACAGTGTACTACACCTTTAACCCTTCTTCCTCTTACAGTCACAAACACACACACACAAATACACACTTTTAAGTAAGCGTGTGCATCACCTGCCCTCCATACCAGTCAAAAAGCTCTGAAATTAAGGGCACTTCAGTCTCTAGGGTAAAATGTCCTTACAGTAAGTGGAATGAAAGGATTTTGTTTTATTTTCTTGAAAGTCTTAGTATTTCCACCCCTTCTGAATAGAAAGTTGCTAAAGCCTGCAAGTTAGTTGAGGTCATCTGACAAAATAACATAATAAAAATAAAAACTGCACGTTAATGACAACACCTTTATTGTGTGATAGGCTTTAGTGACATTTAAAATGAGCAAATTACAGAGAAAGAAGCAACAAAAAAAGTGGTTTATTAACTTTATTGCTTCACAACCCTCCCCTCACTCTGTTCCTATCCTATACTTAATGCATATCAATGTGCGTGTGTGAGAGAGAGAAAGGAAGGGAAATTAAGATATTACTCATCCTATTATCATTATATTAATTCACCCATCATATAAAAGTAGGTTGAGCACAGCACTGTCCTTAGAACAGCATTCAATCTAAACAAACTGTCTTCACCATCTGCCTCACGGAGGTGAAGCTGAATGTCGCGGATTTACTATGTGGTTTTTTTTTTTAAACTGCAGTTAAAAGCAAACTCAGAGGGCCTTCAGTCACAGGGGTAGGAAAAGAAAACAACCTCCATCATAAAGCTGTGGATGTCTTCTCACTTTTAGGATTAGTCTTAAATCCGCAATACATTTGGGTTTTCGTAAACTGAGAGTTATGTGGCGAACAGGTAGAACTGAGCGGGTGCTGTTATTGCAGTTTAAGATAAGATAAGATAAGATAAACCTTTATTAATCCCCAGGGGGGGAAATTCAGGTGTCATAGCAGCAACAGTAATGCGAATGAAACACAGGAGAGACCAGAAACAAACCAAGATAATAAGAATGAATAATAAAAATATGAATAAGAATAAAAATATATAACATATATTAATATGAATGAGAATATGAGTCCATGTCCAAGTGCACCAGAGTCTATGCAGGATACAGTGGTTAAAAGTCAACAGTAAGTAGCAGACAGTGCAGGTCTTAAGGTTCTCATGTGGGGGTCCGACAGACTCAAGGATGAGTCTGTGGTGGAACGTGCTCCTCATATAAATAGTTTTATTACTGTTTTTCAATGCATGTTGTAATGACAGTTTGCAACTGCTGAGCTGTAGTTTATGATGGGCAATTTTCCAATGTAGGTTGAGAATGCAGTCAGACAGGAAAAGACAGGGATATCATGTACGGATGTGCGCAGGAAGTGGAATGCAGGCAACAAGGAAGAATGTAGAGCAGAGTGAAACAGATAAATTTCAAAGTCATAAACCAGACCACATTCATCCAGGCTCATCATCATCAACGCCAGATTCTATAAGCTCCCCCAAACGTTTCAAGGATCACACAGAATTTAAAACTTATGTGAGTTCCTCTATGATGGCCCCACTATTTCAGCTGCAGACAGATGGTCTCCTTCAGCGGTGTTATAGATCAGATGTAGAGAATAGTGAGTCTTCTCAGAGCCAGTGTAATCTACAGATACACCATCCAGAACACAGCACAACGCTAACCTGTAAGAAGTGTCTCGCTTTTTATGAGACCTACAGACAGGTAACAAATTAAAGAAAAAACTGGTACAGGTCTGAATGCTTTACCCCTACAGTGAGGGGACCTGGTGGCTCTGTTATGCTTTGGGGGCGTTTTGCTGGCATGGTTTGAGTCCACTTGTGCCCTTAGAGGGAAGGGTCACTGCAAATTAATACAAAGTTGTTTTGAGTGATCACCTTTATCCTATGATGAAACATTTCTACCCTGATGGGAGTGGTCTCTTCCAGGATGACAATGCCCCAATTCATAGGGCGCGAGGGGTCACTGAATGGTTTGATGAGTATGAAAATGATGTGAGTCATATGCTATGGCCTTCACAGTCACCAGATCTCAACCCAGTTGAACACCTATGAGAGATTTTGGACTGACATGTTAGACAGCGCCCTCCACCACCATCATCAAAACACCAAATGAGGGAATGTCTCTTTGAAGAATAGTGTTCCTCAGTCTTGGCATTGATTCTACAAGTCTCTGGATTTCTTCTGGAGGGATGAACTTCTCACCAGAAGTTACACCCATAATCATTTCTACAGTAGAAAAAGGTGGATAGGCATCTTGCACAATGTGACATGCAATAAACTTACACGATCACTGTTGTCACATAGTCTACAGGTGCCTTTGTCAGGTGTCCCTAATCTAGGCAATCAGTGCTCATCACTTGTACGTGAGAGACCCTTTACTGTTTTCCTCCAGCTCAGCGTTTAATTCAAGATTCAGGATTGTTTACTGTCAGTCTTCTGTTCGCCTGCGCAAAAGGGAACTAAAACCCTATCAAGAACCAACTTACCTAAACCTCCTTGTCACTCAGACATCACTCTACAATCACAACTTTTCTCCAGAACCTTCCCTTACCTTTATATAACACACACTTACACAGATACATGCACACACCAGCTTTTTCCCATGGAGTGATTAGTAGCTGAAAGTCCCCCAGAGACCGCCTGGGCTTGTTAACACCTCGTTTTCTCCTCGTTAGGCTGAGATCAAAAACAGGGGGGTAATTAACGAGATTCACACCACTGTAGGCTATTGTACAGCCCCAATCCCTGCTCTGCTGCAGAATGGCTTAGACTGGCACATACACACATACATAGACACACAGAGCACCTGCTCACACATCACCTGGCACAACTGCAAGTCCACTAAAACAGAGTAATATACACACTCACACATTTGCAGGACTGTATCCCATAGACATACACACACAAGCTAAACAGGTAATTTCGGGTTTGCAGCAGACTTACATGACTCATTCAGGGTTTATCTATATGAACATTGTCCATATAGATACATTGTTGGACATAAAACAAAATACAGTTTTTTCATAAACTGTATTTTGATGCACAGGGACTAGTTATTAAGTGGCTCATAAATTAAGGGTCAGGAAAGAACTAATTTTAGATTTTTTATTAACAAAATTTAACCTCTTTAGACCTCTTGAATTTTACCAAATGAAACAATCTGAGAAGCAAAAATCACTCTACAATTAGGTATTAAGTACATCACCAACTCTGTTAACATCCAACCTTTGCTCAGTGATATTAACATCATGCTCAACATGTTGTTACTGCCAAGCCAAGTATGTTATAATCAGTAACAAACAAGCAGTAAACTAATTACTTTTACTTGTTACTTAGCAGAATACGATGGGTTCCTCTCACCTCTTCATATTCTCCTATACACTGTACTGCTCTCTCTTCCTTTTATAATACACACACACACCTCTTGCTCATTAAGCAGGTTGTCATGCAGATGTTAATTTCCTGTCATGCTCATTTATTTCAACATGACCAATCAGCACTGTAGCATGCAATAAGCAGTGAGTGCGTGTGTAGATGAGTCAACGAAAGAGAGATTAACAGAACAAAAAGATGACAGAAAAATATGCAGATTTTAACGGACCATGTTGAGTTGTATCATAATTGTGTTCCTTTAAAGAGATTCAGAGGGAAGGCGACGGTGTGTGATGAGGAAGAGAGGGATGATTTGAACATGCATCACCTGCCAGGTGAAGTATTGATATCCCATGATCATTCATTCACATACAATCAGGCCAGACACACAGATTTGGGGTTCTACTCAGCGTGTAGACCCAAACAACCAACGTTGGACCGGTTTATATGAGACAGCTGTCACTGCAGAGAGTCCAGTCTGCAGGATACATACTGGTCACTTCATGATCAATTCAATTCAGACTTTATTAGGGGTCCATAGCACAATAAAAATGACAGAATTACAGAAAAATTACACTGAATAATTAATTACCTGTTTTTGGCTAGGCGTTCCTAATTCACTCCTGTCCGGCCCATTCCTAATAGAAATGCTGGTTTACCAAAGCCAAGCAGGCTCCAACACGTCCAACTCTGGTTGAGAGGAGGGTCTTGAAAGGGGGGTCGGTATCTTTACCCTTACAGATAGACCCCCGATCTGCCTCCTTGAGCAAGACGCTGAATCCCAAATTGTTCCGTTTTGTTAGGTCATCACTTTTCATGGTGGCTCCAGAGCCACTGGTGTGTGAGTGTGCGTGTACATAGGTGAATGACAGTCAAATTTTAAAGCACTTTGGGTATAAGGGCTTTACATATAGGGTGTTGGGAAGAAAGAACAATATCAGGCAACAGTTTGTTGTCTTACCCCATGGCGTGTGTCATATTTATAACTCAATATAACTCAACTCCCCAACAGAAAGACCAGCATGTTTTTTAAGCTTTCTCTTGCCTACATTGAAAACATTTACAACATATTCCAATATTCTCTGTAATAGTTTGGAGACAATGGCTGTTGACTTAACAATCTAGAAAGTGTCTCTTCACCCCTTGCTACCTGGACAACAATGTTTTCTTGTTTCTTTCTTGTTTGAACATCACAATGCCGCTGTGCACAAAGCCAGATGGGTAGAGAAATGTTTTTCCCAGTTTGGTGCAGAAGAACTTGACTGGCCTGTACAGAGCCCTGAACTCAGCCCTTTTCAAGACCTTTGGGATGAACAGGAACGCCGACTGTGAGCCAAGCCATATCACCCAACACTACTGGTCTAATACTCTTGTAGCTGAGTGGGAGTAAATCCCTGCAACCAGGTTCCAAAATCTAGTAGAGAGCTTGAAACCAAAAATGTGCACATAAGTTTATGCTATCTGCCTCCAGATCCTATTAGCTCCCAGTAGGAGCAGCATGTAGCAACATGTATGTGATCCCTCACCGGCTACCCAAAGGCAACACTGCAAAATTTTTCAGTATTATTTAATTCAACTTATGCTGTGCCTACTGATCAGTCGAAAAAGGTCTATTATGTAAACTGTTGTGCAAAGCCAACGTGGAGGTTTCAAAGGTAATAGGAAAGCGACAGAAAGATATAGAAATAACAGGAGCGAGCGAGAGGCAGGGTGAGATACTGGGCTAAGATTCTGTTTAATGATCTACTTAATTGTTATTTGACATCTTTGATTTGACTGCGTCCTAAATGTCATTGCTTTGATAATTTTGTTTTCATTACACTCAATGACTACCTGAAAACAACAAAGGTGGACGACAAATATTTTTTTAAATATGAAAGACAATAACATTTTGAAATTTTCTGTAAAAAAACCCCCAAAACATTCATCCTTCCCTCTCTTTCACAAGCCGTCCTCAGTTAAAAACACCAACTGTTGATTTACTTGATTTTTTAATCCTCTTAATGGAAACACTGGGCTGCTGGAACATTTTCTGGACTCTGGATGTTCAGCATTTAATTTACACACACACACACACCCACATACTGCATTGTGTTTGTTACGGTGGACATTGCTTCTCTTTTACATTTCAGTGGCAGTGCAACAGCTGAACATGAATTTTATATGAATTTCTAGTCTGCAAATAATTCCACTGAAAGTGGGTATAAACATTAAAACAAAGCATTTGAAGGCAAATCAACAGTACTACTATCCAAACTGAAACAAAAAGATGTACCTAATTTATCTATAAGACAATACATTGCCACAGATAACAACTCCAAAGAACACATCACATCACAGCCCATATTCATACCTCATAGAGACACTTAATACTAACTTTAATTTGCTTTAGACTGAAATGTCTACCAAATTAATGTGATGCAGTGGGAAGGAAAATTATTCATGCTCTTCCACCCTTTCGGCTCACACACAGCTGATAGTGAAGGCACAAATAAACTAACAATATCAGTTTTATGTATGCTGAGTCTTCTAAGTGACAACAATGTCTTACTTTTTCTGCCAGCCTTTTTTTGAGGAAATGGTGAGCATTTCCATGGCAACAAACTGTCCAATCACACATCGCGACAGTCCTTGAACATCCTTTTCAACAGACTTTTTTTGAAAATGCACCCTGAGCAACTATCGACAGTATCAAGCTACAACAACCATGAAATAAATGTAAAGCTATAAATGTTTCTGATGATGACAGATGGTGAAAGGAGTAAAGAGCCAACTATGTTTCTTAATTGCACTCTGTTAAGTATTCTACATAAACCCAGTTTCCTCATCATGTTCTGAAAAGGCATTTGCTTTGGACTCATGCCATGTTTACATATTTCACCTTTATTTTTTTTATCTTGTGAAGTGTCTTTGAGTACATTATAGTAAAAAGTGCCATATAAAATGTATTATTATAAGTATTATTATTATTTCAAGTAAAACATACAGTAGATGATTGCTATCAACATGACTCTTCCTACACCTAATTAGTCAAAAAGCACCATTCTCAAACAAAACGTTAAACAAATCAACATTGAGCCATTGTGGTTGTATTTAGATAGACTCCCTATCGCTCAAAGAGTCTTTATTTTATCTTTCATGCATTCCTTCCCCCATGTTCTGTAGTAGGCTACTCATCCAAAGAACACTGTGATGCAAATACCACATGCATATTCAATGTCACATGCTAAATACCTCCCTGAATGCACACACAGCATTCCCTGCACAACATCGACATCACGTATACCCCTGTGGTGGAGTGTGTAGGCAACACAAGGAAACACAAGAGGTGTTCTTCATGTGTGAAAGCAGGCTAATCCTCGGCAGCGTGCTATTAGGTAGCTGCCCTGAAGCTACAGGAGCTCAGCGAGACTGCAGCTGTGCACAGATCAGCATGTTGCAGGTTTAATATTGCAGCAGAGCTGGTACACAAACACAAATGGATGAGTGGCTTTAGTGCAGTGGTTCATAAAGTGGGATCTTAAAAGAGATCCCAGGGGTTCTTGAGGACGTTTTAGTAGTCACTGTAGAGGTCCCAGGGCTCCTATGGGGGTTGCAGGGTCTTTTAAGGTGGTTCTAGGGATTTTTTAAAGGTTCTCAAAGATGCCTTAGGGGTCCTTGAGAGAGTACCAGTGCTTATTGAAGTGGTTCTAAGGGTTCTTGGGTGAGTTTTCAAGGTCCTTTGCAAGGTGTGTCCCTGAGGGGCACTATTAAAGGGTTTATGAGGATCTCGGAGATCCAAGTGTCCTTTAGGCAGTTGTAATTACTGAAAAAGGTCCAGGGATTCTTTAGGGGTTTTCAGGGTTTCTTAAGGAGTTTTCAGTGTCCCTCAAGAAAGGCATTAAGCACTATGCTATTAGCCAACACACACTGCAGCAGTCCTTTACAAAATTCTATTTGTACACAGAAAATCCTGAACAATGAAACTTCAGATGTAAGTCAAAAATGCATCATTTGTGTCTCAAGTTGAGTAACCAAATGTAGATCAGGTTCAGTTCCAGTGATACTTGGGGGGTTCCCAATGTCCCTTAGTTTTAGCAGTCCTGAAAAAGGTTCCTCTTGGAGGTACATGCCTGAAAGAGTTCAAAAGGTTCTTAAAGATAATTCTGAGAGGGTTCCAGGTGTTCTCCTGAAAGAGATAGAGATCCTAAGGAGTTTCCAAACATTTCTTTGAACTTATTAAGGGCATCTGACTAAGTTCTAGTAGTCAATGAATAGCCCCTTGAGCTGAATTTCAGGTTCTAAAGATTTGAGTTGGGGTTTCAGTAGTCTATGGGAGACTTTCTGAGGATCTTGAAGACATTTCAGAAGTTACTGAGTGCCTTCATTAGTCTAAATTATGTGGGTTATTGAGGAGGTGCCAGGTGTGGTTTACGTGGGGTTTTTGAGTATTCTCTAATATAGAGGTATTTGAGGGATTTGCAGGAGGTCACAAGGCTTCATGTTTTGATTCCAGGGGTCCTTGAGGAGGTCTTACGTGTTATTGAAAGATAACAGAAAACCTGCAGTACAAACATTGGTGTCAAGATAGATAACTGCCAGTGTGCCACCTCTAAAGATCTAAACATTAAGCCTTTTGTCTATGATACTGATACTTATCTGAAAATTACCTGGATTTGCCCAGATGGAATTTATTTATTTATTTTATTTATTTGTTTATACATTTTATAGACATATAATACAATCAAATCAGAGAACATTAATATGTTGTATAAAGAGGATGTTAGCTTTAAAGTTCACCCTAAAATGTAATTTTATTCACTGAGAGAAAAATCTGAAAGTCCTAAAAAAAATAAAATTTAAAAACAATTAAAATTCTCTATCTCTAGAATTTAAACCAAAATGCAATTAATGTATTTTCCCTTTTTTTCCCCATTGTTTTCATTGAAGAAAATCCCTCCTGTTCCATCTCCGTAGTTCTGTATTTCACACTGCACTAGTTTACTGAGAAGCATTTCTCTTCCCCAGCTCCAGTCTCCTTCATACATAACACGCTGTATGAAGAATGTGTTTTGGTGTTGGAGCTTATATACATTATGAATGGAGCTTGCTGCTTCCAGCTTCTCTTGGGAGGGAAGAACAAGCTGGAGACTGTGATATGAACTGTAGTAGTACGGAGAGGAGAGGAGAGGAGAGGAGAGGAGAGGAATGGGAAGTAGCGTTGCCAGATCTCGCGAGAGAAACAAGCAACTAGTTCTATGGAAACAAGCCCAAAAGAAGCGATTTGACTCTCCAAAAAAGAAAAAAAAAGCCCAAAACAAGCAACCTTACCTACCACAATGTGTAAGAGAGAGGCCACTCGATCAATTTATACACAGTATATATGGCCTATGTAACTTGTAATTTTACATCTTTCTTTTTAAGTCTAAAGAAGTTGAATAAAACCAAAAACAAAAAATGAGGAATGAAAACAAGCCCAGAAAACCTCAACCCGCAACTACCAATATTTGTAAGGGACTTTACAGAAATACAAGCCCAAAGTCGCTTATGATAAGCAAACTTGGCAACTGTGATGGAAAGATGAAGCAGACGACTGTCAATATTCTGCTCACTTTTATGTTCTGTGCGTGCAGCACTTCCTGTTAGACGACGAGAGTAGTGAAGCAAAATTAGGGATCCTACTAGCATATTAAGGGAGGGACACACATGGCGACTACTGAACTGATTATGACTATGATTTTGGCGTGACACCTGAACGACCGAGTTGGAGCAGGTCTGTTCCCGTCTGGGTCAGTTGGTGTTTACATTCAGCAGATAAACACTACACGGGGCTGGTAGCCGTCCATGTTTGTTTTGGCACAAGAACACATGATAACTGTTGCTCTTGCTGTATTTGTGGGGTCGTTAACCACCAGCCGTTACTGACCAGTAGTTCAGTGTGTTGTTTGTGTGATTACTCAGTCATCAGGTTTATGCTCCGTCCTGACTGTCAAAGACTAAAACCAAATGGGTGCCAGTTGGTGGAAACAATCTTTATGTGTTGTCTTTCCAGTCTATGTATGTTTGAGCTAGTCTTCAGGTTTGTCCTCAACTTTAGGCTGAACTTCTGTGATTCATCCAAAAATGGAGCACCAAGTATTTCCTATTCCTATTTCCTAATTATCAAACCAGATTTTTTGCCCAACTCATATCTTGACTCAAGATATTTTTGCCATGTTTACCATTTCTAGTCAAGTTAGCAGGGACTTAAAATTCTATTTATTATCGTAGCTGGGTAGATTCTGTTTTCGGATCCTGTTGGATAAATGTCTCCCTTTGACCATAACCCACAAACCAACTTCTCTGAACACGAGGAAA
This sequence comes from Thunnus thynnus, assembly GCF_963924715.1. Classification (NCBI taxonomy): domain Eukaryota; kingdom Metazoa; phylum Chordata; class Actinopteri; order Scombriformes; family Scombridae; genus Thunnus; species Thunnus thynnus. The sequence goes on from NC_089520.1 coordinate 6,959,408, forward strand.
AACCCTGTTCAGAGAGCAGACAGTGAACCAGAAGGTGAGATGAGTAAAGAAGTATGGTGGGTGGAAAAAAATGAATGGTGGTGACGCAATTGGTGAGAGATGGAAGAAGAGATGTAGAAAATGTGGGAAATGACAGGAAGTACAGGTAGGAGGCATAAGAAATGAGAGGGAAATTGTGGGAATGGGGAGAGAGCAGGGACGAAATAATGGGAGAAGGATAGGAAGCAATGAACACAGAGAGCAAATAATGTGGAAGGAGGGAAGAAAGGCAAGGAAATAACGACGGAGAGAAGAAAATGAGAGGAATAAAAGAGGGGAAGCAGAATGGGGAAAATAAAATGTATGAAATATAACCAAGAAAATACATACTAAGACACAAAAACACACTGTTAGATGAAGAAGCATACACACACAATCAGATAAGCGGATGGAAACACAAACACACTCGCAGATGCAACATATAGTCACACACAAAGATAAAAACATTTAAGTGAGGCAGCAGCTGGCACACACTAGCACACACTAACACAGTTTAAATTTGGTTTCTTTTATAGAAACAAGCAGTGCCTATCTTTTAGCTGTAGGTTGCAAATTGTACAGGCAACATTTTTACCAAAGCTTGACTATGCAGATGTAATTTACATGCAAGCCGCCGCCCATACCCTTAAACTCCTTCACGTTTATTTATTAGATTTATTACGACAGTTTTAGTACCCATCATTGTATCCTCTATGAGAGGGTCGAGTGGCCATCATTTACCACTCGAGGGTACCAACACTGTCTTGTTTTTATTTATAAAGCCATAAACTACCATTTTATTTCTCATCACTTTTAAGACTTAGAAATATAGGATACCCTACCTGTTCACAAGAATGCACTACCTTGGATATCCCTCATAGGAATACAGAATTGTGAAACACTGCATTTACATATTAGGCTCCTCACAGGTGGAATAAGCTTCAGGACCTCCTTAAATTAGAGAATATTTTATCCCTAGAACATTTTAAGATTCTGTTGGACGATGTTTTATATAATGAATGCTTCGGTTTTTCTTAATGTGTCTGTTTTAGCCCTGTGTAATATACATATATTGCTGTCATTCTATTTGTGTTTTATAAGTCATTTGTCTTGTGTTTGTGTGGTATTCATGTTTGGTATAAGATTGTTGGTTTTACACTTTTTACAGTTTTTGTTATATGACTTCTTTGGTTGTCTTTTGTTGCGTTGCTCTCAATGGGTTTCGCCTGAGTAAATAAAGGTATCTATCTATCTATCTATCTATCTATCTATAACTATCTATCTATCCATCTATCTATCTATCTACACACAGTAAATGGGACTATAGTGATTGAGGGTTGCAGAGGCTGACAGAGCAGCAATCAAACTTAAAACTGGATAATGGTACTGTAGTGCACACACACACACACACACACACACACACACACACACACACACACACACACATTCATACACACTTGCTTCTTGCCAGCATGACACAGAGGATCAATAGGAAAGCCTGTTTCCTGTTAGCTGTTAATTCTGTTACTGCAGTCAAAGAGAACTGACTGCAAGCAACAAGTTCCACAGCTGCTCTCTTTGATTGCATCATATTAACACTATACTCGATAGATATTTGCCTTAACGCAGAACATTACAGAAGCAAAATATAGTATGTTGAACTACAAGTTCAAAATTAAGTCATTTTTGAATGCATAGCATTAACACACACACATACACACACAGTGCTTCTGTCTGTACCTGCTGATGTTTACTGATGTTTCCCTGCTGAGCTGCTTCCTAATTATTCAATTAGAGCAGGAAATTCCTCAGAACATCTGCAGCCGGGAGAACCTTCTGAAACCTCTTTTATCTTCACACAGTATAGAGTGTGTGAGTGTTTGAGAGAGAATGAGATGGAGATGGAAAATGTGTGCAAAAGTGAGAAATAGTGTGTTTAAGTGATCATAGTGAAAACATGTGTTTGTGTGATACTGACTGTCTTTCTGCAGCTGTGTGTGTTAGAGTGTGTGAGGTAATTAAGCATTGTATCACAAATACACAAACCTATGTGTGTGTGTGTGTGTGTGTGTGTGTGTGTGTGTGTTGCTGTCACAGAGAGGCCCACCTTCCCCCTGCTCCCTCTGGGTTGTTAAGCAGGCTGACTGATCGTAGTGAGTCTCATTTGACGTCCCATGATTCATTTCAGGAGGCTGAGGAGGGAAAGAGAGTGTGAATGTGCCAGATACACTATATGAGTGAAAGAAAAACCGCGTGTGTGTGTGTGTGTGTGTAGATATTTTTCTCTCTTTAACACCATATTACATGATGGATAACCACATCCAGAGGGACACTTGATGGATAAGTCTCACACAGACAAACAAACAGATTATCCTCACACACACACAAACACAAACACACATACATACTGAGTTTCTACATGAAAGCTTGTTATTCTACTGTAGTTGTGGAGACACTCAAGAATTAAGAGCAGCACAACGGCATCTAGTGTGCCTTAAATCACCGGCACACCTTTAGTTTACAGGTTAACGTATGTCGATGCTGGTAATAGTGTCGAATCCTCATACTGTCGCATCCTGGCTACTGTACTTTGACTACTTTTTCTGTCTGTGTTCAGTGTGTGCTGCAGGTGTCAGCTGATGTTCAGATGTGACTGTAATGTGTTGCCCTTCAGTAAAAACACATAAATAAAGTTTGCTGATCGATTTGTTTGTGAGGCACACAAATGCTGAGATCAGCGTGATTTTCTCACTTGTGGTGTCTACCTGTCAATTGAATTATTAATGTTATGTCTTAATGAGTTTCTAGCTGAGACCATCTGCTGTCTGAGAAACAATGTTTGTTGAAATTGTATTAATATATTATAGAATTGTATGCGATCAGCAGATTTTCATATGGTAGGTTTGTGTAGACCTCAACTTTGGTGAACTTTGAAATGAATTGAATTTGAGACATTGACCAATTGTAAATGTTTGAGAGAACAGACACAATGGGAGAGTCCAAAATGAAGGATGCTATCATATCTGCATCATATTGACAGTAGTCAATGCACAACCTGCAATTAGCTTCAAGGACCACCTATTGTCCCAAGGACATGCAAATGAATTTAATTGTGGCACTTATGGTGTGACCATGAACTTAAGTGGAACTGGATATAATTCATGGCCACAAATTATTAATAAATGTTTCTCCTGATACCTGTCAGGCTCTATAGAAATCTCCCTGGATAAATACGAGGTTGAATCAATAGTTGTTTTTATTCATGCAAATGCAAAAAAAAAAAAATCACCTATTCTGATAAATGGTAAAGCATATATTATTCATTACTATCATTTATCATCTGACCTTGATTTAGACAGCAAATTATATTTCTTAGGGCTGAATTATTTTGCTTTTTAAATAATGACAACTTATGAAACTTTTTTTCTTAAAGAGATTGTGTTTTAGTAATGAAACTGTTTATTTGTTCCTCATAACCTCCAACCTCCTGCGTTTGACCCGACTGTGACTGCTTGTCTTCAGTTGACAACTCAAGACAAAATGAGACATCCACATGTGACAAAGATCATCATCTATCAAAACTTCAAACAAATTCTGGTGCTTCTGTTGTTTAAAGATCTTAACAGATAAACATTAGGTAACAACTTTCTCCTGGGACAATAATACCAAAATATCATCTTATTTACAATTCGGGATGATGACTTCGTGCCTAAGTATGCCAAGAACAGTATTTTACTGTTTGACCCACTTAGACAAACTATTTTGTGTCTTGTCTGTCATATTTTATTACCACAACATCCATTTCAAATCAGCATTTGCTATTTGGGGAAATGGTTCAAACTTTTTGTATGGTTGGCTCCACTGAGAGTCAAAACCCAAACACTGGCTGTCACAAAGTTTGTTCAAATTGCACAAGAAGCCTATTTTAGCCCTGTTGAAGCTATATTTATAGTTGTATCTACACTGCAGACGCTACACGGTCTGTAGGTATGCTGTACAGGCAATGTTGGTCTGTTGCACGGCCCAGTACTTTTGTCCAGTGTCAAGTGTCTCAACAACTGTTGGAGAGATTGCCATATTTAGTTTATGACTAAAAGTCTCAGTTGATGTACTGTACTTTATGTTTAGTACTAATTAGTATGTTTGCATGCTTACACACTAAACTAAGATGGCAAAAAACACAAAAAAACATTATATCTGCTCAACATCAGCATGTTAACATTGTCATTGTGAGCATGTTAGCATGCTGACATCAGCATCGATATGTCTGTACAGCCTCACAGAGACATTACACTTTGGCTGTAGACTCTTAGTCTTGTTGAGCAATAAAGGTTTTTGAAGACACAAGTTGAATATTTTTCAACAAACTCACAAAAATTATCAAGGTATATCTTACATTTTACGTTCCATCTCAACACTTCCATCAGTCACTTTCTTCAGGAAGCACATCATATAGTATTTGTATATATTGTACTGTACAGGAGCGTAGCTTTCATCAGTAAGCATATAAGTTGTTCTGTAACTTCTGTCCTTGTTTGTGTTTGCTTTACATTTCTTTCAGTCACCAGAAACTTACTGATGACACTTACTGGTAACGACTCAAAACAAAAAGCAGGTGACTCAGTATGTGTTTTTTTAAATTTTTACTCAGTTTCAAATGTGTGGTCATACTTGTTGTATAACTGTTATTCACTGCTGCTTTTTGGATGAGCTCTCCATCAAAACTTTGTCATGTCGCCTATTATGCAGGCAGCAGCTGCAACCTTGACTTGATTCTGCCACAGTCACGATCCTCACAATAGAGCGAGTGAGAGAAAAATAATCTAGATCTTCTTTTTTTTTTTTACTGTTATCTCCCTGGCATAGAAGATAGAAATGAAATGAAATAGATCGAGTTTATATCTTTTTACTTCTTTGTACTTCCCTGTAAAAGGAAGTAAAAGGATACATGCATTACAAAAGAAATGTATAAATATGCAGCCATGAGGTACTGTAGAGATGATTCTCTCACTTCTGAGGAGAATGCAGTGTCAGGAGAAGCGAGAATTTAAAGACCCCCTCTGCTCAAAAATATGTTGGTTTTTTTCTTGTTCCTAGAGTGGGATGTTTGAGCTTCACTGTGCAGAATGACGTATGTGCAGAGTCTGACACTAGAAGGCTGTTTTCACATTCATCTGCTGAAGATGGAAAGTTTCTCTGCACTCATTGAAAATCCACTTTTAAGGCTTGGGTCTCCGAGCAGTATCTGTGACATCACAACTAGTTTTGAAGCCGAACCCAGTCCAGTATTCAATTTATACAAGTATGATGTAGAACCCTGAAGCCTCCAGTGCACATACACTGAAATGGAGACATCTTGTGTCCAGCAGTGAAGATGAAAGATGAAATATATTCATATATTTACAGATTCTGGAGTAACTTTTCCGCATTAAAATGTCTACAGATGTCTAGACCTGTTATATATTTTGTTGAATTGTATACTTACATTATCCCAAATGTTTCCAACAATGTTCAAACCCAGAGAAATCTGTAATTTTAATTAAGGTAACAGTCCATTTCATTTGGTCTGTCAGGCGTCACATCCCTTTGTACATGCGTCAGTGTTGTGGTTGTCCGCCAGAAGGTCATAAATTGAGTTTTTATCTGGTTTTATCTTTTTAGATCTTGGTTGTTTTTAAGTATATCTTTTGACTGGATGAAAGATTTTAGTCATCAGACCTGGATCTTAAGTTATTAGAAAAACAAGCTGAGCCAACATAAGGGGCAACTGGCCTTGCAGCCACTCCAGATGTCCTCTGTCGGCCAAACAGTGAGGTCTCTCCAATCTGCATACAAATAACACGACGTTACACTTTCAAATTGTGTGCCGTGCACACGCCAAAGTCCAATTTTGTGTGCATGTGATACGCCAGTCCTTCCCAAGGAAGTGACGTAATACATAATGTGACATTCTTTGATTTTATAAGGTGATTTTTTTGGTTTATTAGGAGGTGGCGGGTTGGGTGGGTGGCAGCAGGAGAGCACTGATGGAGAACACCAACTGGACGTCCTTGACATCACGTCAAGCATTTTAACTGTATATTTTTACCGTCATGCTGGGTGTTTAAGCTGGAGATTTTTAGCATCACGTTGGAGCATTTTTACTGCATTTTACAGCTTTAACCCAAACCATGATATTTCCCTAACCCTAACCAAGTGGTTTTTGTGCCTAAACCTAATCAACTGTGTTAAATGACACACGAAAAGGTTAAAAATGTGGCATTAAATTGGTGTATCACCTGCACACAATTTGAAAGTGAGACCAGGTTCCAGGTTGGATTTTTAACATGAAACTGCTTTTTACCGGTTTTAATCACCAGGTCCGTTTGTTTTGGAGAGAAGGAGACCTCTGCGGATAATTTGGCTCCTGGTAAAAACCTCCTGAACGATGAACACTGAAGGAATCATAACTGGGAGAAGCTGACTGCAATGACAGCAATCTATGATCCCACGCTACTTCACTATGACATCAAACTATGTGTTTTGTTATGGTTGTGATTGAGAGACCCCTAACGGCAGAAAATGACATACTTTATATATACAGTGTATATATCATTATTAGACACAAATTATTGTTCCAAGCAGAGTATTTTTGTATGTCTTAATATGTGTCTGAAAGGGATCTTTCATTTTTATGATTACAATGCCTTTCAACATTTTTAAATGGCATACATTTTCATTTGCAAAAGGAAAAAAGTGAAATATGAGTAGAAATTGGTGCAGTCTTTCGCTTTCAACCCATTTCTCCTCATCAGTGGTGATGGGTTAAAAGATTTTTCTGTGCGCATGTGATTATTGGTTAATTAATGTTTGGTGAGAGCCACATCATCATAGCTGATGCTTAAGCATGAGAGACACAGAGGGAGTTTTGACTTTAAAATGTTGGCTTTGGGCTGATTATGCTCATGACTCTCTAACCTTAAACTGGATTTTTGCATTAGGTATGAGTGTTGAATAGGTTATGTTCCATGGTTCAGTTGATCTATCAGGAGTAAAAGTAATTTCATTTTTGGGTTAACAGAGCTTGGGGATACTATGTGGACCACACAAGAACTCTGAATTGTCAATATGGACTGCTTTTTCTAACATGATTTACAAATAACAAAATGAAGTTAAAAATGGCAGCCTACACACCAAAATAATGCCAATAACTGACAGTAGAAAGTCAGGTTTCGTGTTTATTTCCATGATTCTGATCCAGCTGATGTTCTCATCTTAAGTCCATATTTCTCTATATCCATATTCTCTATGTGAGAGCTGATGTAGCTCAGGGGGCCTGATATATCAGTTGGTTCAGAAGCAGGTTTGGCAACAAAGAGGTTTTGAGGTTCTAATTCTGTCTAGAACTCTGAATATATCAACTGTTTCTTGTCCAAATGAAGAAACAACAAACGTTTATGTCCTTGTGCAACTTGGAAGGCAGCATTTTAACTGATGGACTCCAGATTAGCTCAACAATGATTATGTACATCTATGTATGCAACTAAATCAAAAAGTAAATCATTTATTGGTGACAAAACTGCATTTATTTGTTGTTTTGTTGTATTCCCCCTTTTAAATAAATTGTTTAGGTTAGGATGTCAAGTTAACTTGAGTGTTGGCTCAAGCGATTCCCAACGGCGACCTCTGACAAAAACTTTAAATGACGCTTTGGTGATAGAGAGGATCTTTTCCCTCATGTTCTGTCTTCATTCCTCTATGGGTAAATGTCTGCTCCTTTCCTCCTGTTGTGATTCTTTCCAGCACTTCCTCTTTCCCACACTGTCAGAATCCCTTAATTAACAATCCAACGTCACCATATCTAATCAGTGATCTTTCTACCTGCTTTCCTCGAGCCAATCATTCCCTAGATGCTGTCTTTTCAGACCTACTATAACACAATCCAATTCCTTCCCATCACCAGCGTTCCCTCATTGATATCCAGGGAGACTCGTCTGAAGGTTTCCATCAACAACCTGCTGGCTCCACTTCACTACCACCAGCATCTAAACTCTTGGGTGGGAACCTGCCCTGCCTTCATATGAGCCTACGCTTAATGAAGACGCTTCACATTGATGGAGTCTGATCCCCAAAAATAATCTTTCTCTGTTGCTAACCTTAGTAAATATTTTTATGCACTACCAATTGATCTATACTTTTGAATGGCGCCAAAGTGCTGACAAAAAGTTCAAAGTTCAAAGAAACATGAGTTCTTTTTTATACATCTTATCCTTTATACATCCTATTCTATTGCGGTCTGTACTTAGGTTGTTTATACTATCATTTAACTAACAACAAATAAAATGATCTCTTCATCTCCCCTGTAACATCTTCTAGTTAAGTCAAAGTATGAAAGGTTTTCTTGATTTGTTCATGACTGTTGTCTCAGCTGTCCTTGAAGACAAACCAAACACACCTCCTCCACAGACAAAGGAGGCCTATTCAGCAGCCAGCAGCAGTGTAGACTCCTTCAGTCAGCCTTGAAGAGGGAAAGAATCACCAGAGCACAATATAAGTCTGCTCATTGTCAATCCAGTCACCTCCAACCAGGCTGACTCACACTGCCTGTCCGTCTGTTCTCCGTGCACAGGGTGGAAGTGTGTGTGTGTGTGTGTTAGATAATCACTGCTTGTCTGTCATGGTCTTTGGATGCATTCCCACCTCCAGTTGGTTTTTATTAATTGTTGTAGCATAAAAGGTAACTTTGTGTATTTGATTTGAGAATATTCAATGCAAATGTAAACTTCCATCATTTCGTTTCATAATGATCTTCTGCAGAGCTTATAAAGTAAGGTGAGGTAAGGTAGAGCATAAGGTATATTTCAGCTCTGGAGGGTAGCACCGCTGCTGCAAAATTATGAGCACTGCTGCTAAAATTTCAGACAATCATTAATGTCAATGAGCTACTAATGATTTTCTCTGACACACCCTACGTTATTGTGGATTTTTTAGTCATCCTCACTCTCTTCGTTCTTCAAAAGACATCTACGTGTTTTTGCAAGAGTAGCGTTGCTCCATTAAGGAATAAGGCAGTACATGTGTGTAAATGTGTGTGTGTAGTTGCACAAGCGTAAAGGGCGAGCGGTAGAAACATGACGTGAACGTGAGCGGAGCAGAGGAAAAGTTTAGCAGTAAGTTGTCAATCTGGCAGTAAATGTACAGTACAGACCGTGTGTCAGTTAATAAATGCTGCAGCTCCTCAAGAAAATACTCATCTATCGAAAGGGGTTAGCCCCGAAGTTAGCAACAACGCGTTAGCTCAACTTGACCAGGCTCACTTAAGGTGGACTGACTTTTAAGGTGGACCAGCAATTCTCATTTTAGTGTCAATCTCAGCCACTCTTTAACAGAGAACGGAGAAGTGTGTGGCTGATGAGTCTTTGATCTCATTCAGCACTTCCACCCCCTCCAGAATGATTCCAACATCATCGGGGTCATCCCTGGGCTCTGCACCTTTGTGTCGAATGACAATGACTCTAAAGACTGTCTTTCACACGGCCGTTCAACTGCTTTCGTCATCACTCTGTGACAAAACAACAAGGGCAATGATTTTTCAGTGATGTGCATTACATCCCATTTTACAGCACGTCATTTTTACAGTATTACTCTAAAACAGCTATCACCAACTTAATTCACATAATCAAAACAAATTTTGACCAGCTGATATCAATTTCACTGAGCCATGGTGCACTTACAAATACAAACAAACAAACAAACAAACAAAAACAAATACGATGGTAAACAAAACTCACTTTGGCTATTTTGATGTCACGTACACGTTTGATATAGCAGTTCAGTCCATTCAAGACATGCAAATGCATAATATAGTACTTGTATTTATCTATATGTTAGTTTCCTGCATACACATGCCATTGTTTGTCAAAGTGCCAACAAAGGCTGCTGTTGCAGGCCTTCAGTAAATCCAAATCAGTTTGAGTTACTTCTCAGAGTCTGCCATTATATCTTTTATATGGCAAAAACAGAGCAATCTGTAAGTAGCCTATTCATTGTATACTATATATTCAAATAAAAGTAAAAAATGGGATGTTCCTTCACACATTCATTCACTTACCTCAAGCATGGAAGAGAGCCAAACACTTTTACAGTCACAAATTACTGTGATAAATTGAGGGAGTTCAGCCAATTAATGTCCATGAAGGTTAAGTTGGCAAGTAATCACTTACAGACCTGCAAACTGTCAAGTAGTGAAAACGGTGACAAGAAATGAAAGTAAAATCAGGTAAGGAGGTCAGGGGCATTCTCCCCCAGAAGAAGATTTTAGTGATTTTAATATGCAAATTAAGCCTTTTTTTGGAGCTTTTTGAGATTAGAATACAACAAGAAAACAACATCATGTGTTGATAAATGAGAAAGTTTTATTGCATTTTGATTCTTTTAATCACAATATCTAACCAAGATGGGCCTCAGGATAAGCCGGTGGACAAACACACACCAACACACACACACACACACACACACATGCACACACACTCAGTGACATTTCATACCTTTTCCAGAAATCTACTAGGGCCACTAGATTGCTGATCCAGAATCTGTTGTTAATTATTTCTAGTGATATGATTAAATAAATAATCAATATGGAAATAATTTATTTATGTTTACATTCAGTTTGTTTGATTATTAGTGTGATTAGCTGCTTTGCGCAAGGCAGAAAATTTTTAAATTGCACAGATATATACAGTTAATTAAAGTGAAACTACATATTTACCTGTGTCTAAAGTGCCAACGGGCTGGTAAACGCCACTAAATAGTCAGCGCCATCAAGTGGGATGAGCTAAATTAGCCGCCAGCTAGTGTTAATACTACTTCAAAGTAAATGAACACATACTCTAAAATGGTGGACAGATATACAATTTGCAATTTGCAGTGATGAAGATGTACAGAAACAATGTGCCCGTCAAAACCTGCTCATACTTTTTTCCCTAGCAGCACAACTGTGTTTTTAAACGGCGGCTAACAGCTGCTTGTACAGTGAAGTAAACACAAACGTGCATGCTCACTTCGTCTTGTAAAATACACCAAACAACGCACACATAATTCCACTGATAACCCCACTTAACAGCATTTCACCCTTTTTAGAGTAAAATCCCTGTACTGGAGGATTGATAGCTCAAACTGTAACTGTAGCTGGTTGGGAGTAGGTGACCACTGTGGTGCATCGGCAAGAATGCAGGGATGCTGGGATGATCTCTTCAATAGCTTTATTAATAAGAACAGGTGGATATGTACGTGTGGTTCTACAAAACAGTGCTGACAGGAATCATTAATCAGTGCTAATGCTAATACATCCTAACAGCACACCTCATAACTCTAAAGGTAAACTGCTGATTAGCAAGTCACTAGTATTACAAGGCCACATACACTTTAGCATGAGACCACTGCCATCATAAGGCACTTCAATAATAATCATGACATCACTGTGAATCCTAACATGCACAGCTTTACAGCCAGAGTATGAATATGAGAATATTTGGGCATTTACATTTCCACCAAAGCAGTACCAGCCACTGATTACAATTACTATAGCAAGTGTTAGCATGTGGCTGGCGGACTTTATGCTAATACCTTTGATCTGAACTGAACATATTTACACCATTAAAATAAACTCAAGGCACAGAGAGACACATTACACAACTCTACTTATATGTTTCTGAAAACACACGTGTGGATGGCAATTATTGCATTGCTAGTAACAAGGGCACTGATTGGCCGATCCCTGCCATCCACCAACCACAAGGGAGCTGATTGGCTGATCCTACTACCCAACTGAGTGACTAAACTACTATAATACACAAATGAACAAGTCCTTCATCAGAATCCCAATGATTATGATATTCCTCCCAGCGAGTTCTCCCCTGTTGTCATTAAAACATCCGGTAAAGAACAGGTAATTAGCCATGCACACGGTGACGGTCGGCTTCTTAAGTTTGATTAAAGATAAGTCTAAACAACAAACCTGTAAAATGACTCTTTTCACTATCAGAATTTGATCCATTTGGTCAGATTACATTTCAAAAGCCTAGAAGAGCCACATGATTGAATTGTCTTGTCTTAGCTGGAGGGCTAAACTGCAAGTTAGCTGTCTCAGCCTGAGGAAGTCTCTAGTGAGCACACTCCATGGATGCATGGGGCCCATATACAACATGCTCATTAGAGCACACTCTATGCTTCCTTCTCATTTCTTACAATTTCTGTTAAATTAAGTTTAATTTAGTTTTACCAATTATTTTGGAAGGTTTATGTTTTGTTGCCTTGAGTATGTTTTCATCTCAGTCTAACCTAATTACTACAGATTTGTCTCAGTTCTGTTTTGTTGGTGTTTGTTTGTGCCTCCCAGGTAATGCTGCCTCACTATGAGGGAAGGACAGTTTCTGGCCAAATTGGTTTCAGGTATTCACTGCAGAAGTAGGTTACCAAGTTTGACTGTTTGTTTGGGGAGTTGCCAGTTTTGTGAGAAATTGCACATGAACACAACTTTTTTCCTGCAGTATCTAATGTTATTTATAGCAGTACACCTTCTTTTATTAAGTGCTGAAGCTGAGTCTTACTGCACTGACATGAGCGGGGCCTGGTGTAAGTTGCCCCATGAAGTCTGTGAACCAAACTACTGGAAGGGTTTATCTGTTGCCCTGCTGCTTGTTTTTTCTAGTGAACAAATAAAAATTTCTCTGCTGCACAGATGCACAAGCTTCATCACGATTCAGAGGCTGCATCAGCCGAAGTCTGCATTTGAAGACTGAATACATTGTTACAGTCAACAGGGTCAGTTCCGGTTAAAAAGCTCATCAAAACGTAGCCCTCGTTTGCTCGGGAAAACAAGTCTCTTAGAAATTCTGTGGATATAATGTAAATTTATTTTCCCAAGAATGTTGTGGTGGGAAACTGTTTAGGCAACAAAAGCTCTTTGGTTGATGTTAGGGAAAGATTGGGGTTCTGGTTAAAATTTGAAACAGTAAACACGTTGCGTCTTGTGCTTTAAGTCACTGCAGACTAATAAACCAAGGGACTGATCTTCCCCTAACCTTTACTAAGTGTTGTGAGTGTCTAAATATAACCATAAAAAATGTTTTATTATGCTTTAGTTGCCATGAGCGGATACTGTTTTGCAAGAGTGGATATTGTAAAACAACAGATTAAATATGTTATTCTGACAAAACAGTGTTGGACTCAAGGCTTGAACAATTCTTTCCAAGCAAAACAATGTAGGCATCCTTTTTTCATTTTGTCATATTGCAATATGTAAAAAATTGGTAATACTATAAGTTTGTTTTAAAGTAAAAGTAGCAGATAAGATTACAAACTGCAATGTATCAATTCTGTAACTTATTTTCAGTAAGTCAAGCAGATGAATTCCTCTATTATCAGATCTAGCTGAGTCAGGACTTTAACAAGAGATAAATGTTTACTCTGTGAATGAGTGTACTCTGACTGTGATTGGTCTAGCCATGTCTGTACTTGCTCCTCTGTGGGGAAGAAATCTGGCTTTGTGTGATGAATGACTGAGAGCAGAAACTGTCTGTCTCCACACATCATTAATAAAGTGGCCTTAATTGCATGTGAACGTCCTTAGAGTAAAAATATATTTGTGTGTCTTATTTAAAAGACAAATTACTGAATCTGTCACCAGTAATCTCACTGAGCAGGGAGAAGTGTGATGCTGAACTCTATTTCTAGACTTATGATGATAAACAGTCGGGGCATGTCAGGGTAAGTGTATGTTGAATTCCTTGCTTTGTGAGGACCAATTTTAGTTTTTGATTTTGTGGTGGGAGGGAGTACAAGTTTTAGAATTTGAAAAGTGGAAAGTGACAACATACTTTGAAAGTGACATTTTTAAGGACATTTGTGCGACAGGAAGGCATTTTTGTAAAATAACAACCTTTCATGTCTGATCTTCACTTCAAAGGGATGTTTTGAGGGTTTAAGGATTTGGCTGGAGATTTTCTATATTTTTCTTATTGTCAACAAACCCCATGTACAGAGCCAAACCAACAAAGAATGAATCCTACTTATAAGTATTGTGTGTGTATCCAAAGCCTGATATATCTTATTCCTCTGTGCTGTAGAGCTCCACTGTTGTCCAAAAACTATTAAAAACACATCAGTGAGCCACAGCGCTGCACTGGGTTACATGTTCCTTCATCATGAAGTGTTTGGGCACGTTAGTTTAGAAATGGTTCTTAAGACTAACAACAGTGTTCACAATTTCAGTTTCTGTTGAGTAGTTCTGTGGAAGGCAAGAAAGAATTTTTGATAAACAAGCTCTTTTTTGATGCTTTTTTATGCACCCTGGCACTTTATTTACATTCAAAGTACATATCTTAATCATTGAAAAATTTAAACATGTACCTCTTAAACTGTAGTTTACTTTACAGACTCATTATGAATTGTGATGTCAAAAATATTACTAGTTGTTCGTAATTAGTATTAGTATGAAATAGAAGCAGAATATTTCATAACTGCTATAAATAAACATTTATTGGCACGCTACAGTCTCTCTCATCTGCTGTTGTCAAATGACATCACTGCCAAGTGATTGAGCCTATCGTGACCCACGATTCTTCTCAACCACGTGTGCAACCGGTGCAGAGCACTGAACAATCTTTCGCACCTGCAACTGCTAACAGGAATTGTTAGTACTACTTGAAAGACTGAGCTCAGGCTTGGGAACATGTCAGGGTCAAGGAGCTTGTATACATTTCCCATGTCCGAAATGGCAGCTTCTTTTCATCTTCTGGTCAGGAACTGTTTAGCAACCTCAATCTTGTAATGTTTAGCAATAAGCTGGAGAGAGTCTTCACTTAGGAAGTCATCTGCTGCTGGATGGCAAGCTTTGATGCTTTCATCAGCTCCGTACCCACACCACAAAATCTCCTACTGAGCTCACTTATCATCCTGTCAAAACATGGGTAGCAGATGTTGCACCTTAGCTCATTTCCAGTACTCACATGAGCCCTTGTGCCCGAGGAGGACTCCACCACATAGTCCTCCAGTCCCTTCTGCTTGCACCTTTGAACAGTCGGGGTCTCTGACAGATTGTTGGCCTCAGAAATCACTTTTGCCTCCTTGGAGATGTTCTCTGCTGTTTCATCATTCCACATTGATTTCAGTGTTTCAAGGACAGCATCTTTGTTGAGGGTTGCTTGTGCCAAGTCCACATCCTTCCTCTGAAGGTACTTATGGAGCCCCTCTGTAGTTGACAGCATACGCCTGAACATCACAAGCATGTAAACAGTGGGCAATCTGAAGAGTTTTGACTGCAGCTCAACTACTATAGATGTTGCAATGTCCTCCAGGCACCTTAAGACTGCTGTTAGATTTACAATCACAACATTCACAGAACACAGCCGGCATGCCCATTGAGTTTTATACAGCTGAACAAGTTCACTCTCCACTAGTCCAGGACTTTCTGCATGTTAGTGAAGGTCTGAAAACACTGAAGAAACAATACACACTCTCCAATGTTTCAAAGAGATCAGTGGTTTCCAGCACAGCCCTGCAAGTGTGGCAGAGCACCAAATTCAGCTCATGTGCATAGCAGTGCACATACACTGCTTTGGGATGTTTCCCATGGAAACGAGCCTGAACTCCTCTGACTGGACCACTCATAACTGATGCTCCGTTAGAGGCTTGAGCCACACATCGAAGATCATTCGGTCCATTGGATTGTAGCACATGTTCAGTCGCATCTGTGATTGATTGCACATCACAATCCTTGATGTTGCAAAGTTCAAGGAACACTCTTTGACTGTTCTGTCAGGTCCAACATAGAGCACACAAACTGCAAGCTGCTCAACATGGCCATCCCTTGCCTCGTCAGCCATCACTGCATACATTTTTGATTCTTTCATCTCTTTAATAATGCTGGCAGTAACTTCACATACGCAAAACTCAATCATTTCATTCTGTGAAGAAGGAGGGAGATATGTAGAATGAGAGGGAGCTTTGTACTGTTGGAGAAATGGGTCAAATTCCTCTAGGAGTTTCATCATTTCTATAAAGTTCCCTAATTGTCACTTGACTGTTTCAACATGGCCATAGAAAGCAATGCCTTAGTTAGTGTTAGTGACAGCCATAATACGACATAGGTATTCTCGCCTCTCAGTAATCTAACCAGCATTTGCCTCATTTGTTTTCTCAATTACATTTCCTCGTATCAAACTGGCTCTGTAACTCTTCCAAGTGAGCAAGCTTTGTGTCCCGTACATGTCTCATGCTCTCTGAAGCTGTCCAAAGCTCGTTTCCACTTTGAAAATCCTACTGTGCTAATAATAGCATTGTTTACCCAAGAGACTTGCTTCCCAAAGAGCCTGCACGAGAAGCAGAGCGCAGCATTTTGGCTAACAGAGTAAGGGAGAACAGGGTCGGTAGTCAGATTTTTTACTTTCATTTGAGTCCCTCAAAAACTGAATTCTTAATAGATTTCCTTTCAATGTGTAATGACATTGACTCCATTTCTACTGTATCAGGTAGGAATGGAGTGACCTCTCTCTCCTTAAGCTTATTCTGTTCACTGTCAAATACGTCATGTGTACTTGTTACAACCATCCCTGTTGCCATTATGTTATTTTAATGGAGAAAAATGAAAAATGGAGGCAATCTTAAAAATTTCATTGAAATGCAAAAACCTAACACATCTCCTGCATTGAGAGAACATGAACAGGAAAAATCATTCCTATAAGTGCGTTTTTTATCCTTGTATAACAATACAAAGACCTATAATACTCAACTCATCCTTATGTCAGTCACTGTCACATTCAGAGGCACAGTCTTGACAGATATACACTGGCAGTCCAGGTGTGCAGTCCTTGCTTGCACAGGATGCACTGCAGCCATGTCTCCTTGGGGCAGCTGTTTGAGAAGAGCTCTACACACACCAAGCAAAAACATTCATCTTCATCTGAGGATGACTCTATCTCCTGTCTCGTCCTTTTCTTGGTTATCTGTGTTGATTCCTTAGATTTTTTATTTTCAGCTTGAGAGAACAGGGATTTTTTTCATCCTCTGCTTAGACGCTGCCTTTTCTTTTTGAATCCTCTCCTTCTCTGGGGTGTCGATGAGGCTGGAACTCGTCAGTGTTTTTCTTTTTTGGGTCTTCTTCCTGAGTCCAGCCTTTGGGGATGGCCTCAGCTCCTCTGGAGTTGCTCCGTTGTGTCCAGAGCTAGTGGATGCTTCTGAAGGGAGAGGCACAGCAGTGTTGGCCTGTGATTGGGGTGTGTGAGGTGCCCTGTTCTGGGTGCCATTTAGCACCACTTCATCTGCAGGTGGCGGGGTATTCAGATCTGCAGCTGGGCTGGGGTCAGAATTTCAATGGTCAGTCATATAGGCAGGAGCAAATGCTGATTTTATTACCATTCGGAGCTACACTCAAAATGTTCGGCCCAGCGAAATGACCTAGCAATGCAGTCGCCACTGCGTATGTGCAGGAACACGGTTCTGTTTACAGAGCTTCGCTAGCTTGTTTACAGTTTACATATTGCAATTTCATTCAGCTGACACTTTTATCCAAAGCAACGTACATCTGAGAGTTGATACAACACAAGCAAGGATCTAGTCAGGAGATCAACGCCATAAATGCACAGAGGCGATGCATAGAGTCCACAGAATGCATAGAAGCAGATTGTTGTGCTTCATATCTCAACCTCTTGACTTTATACTAAAGTTATTTATGCAGTACAAAGTCAAGAGGTTGTTATATGTAGCACAACAAGCTAGCGAAGCTCTGTAAACATGCACATGAGATTTGTTGACAATAACAAAAGTATAGAAAATCACCAGCCATATCCTTTAAGGGTAGAATTATGTTAATGTTAAAGTTAGGGTATGGGTTGGGGATTAAATTTATCTCAAAACATCTAAGAAATGTATTATACCAGTGAGAGTCCTCAGAAGTACAGAAGTAAAACTCTGTGTGTAAGTGTGTGTGTGTGTCTGTATGTGTGCAGACATATTTCATGAGACCCACTGATCTTCTATATTAATGTGAAGCAGAGATCAGCAATTATTCAGCACCAAACCAGAAGGAAACCAATGAAGAGAGAGTCATGCAAATGAGCAGGTCCTTTCCTCACATACATACACTTCACATATGATAGCACTCAAGAGCTTACTGTAACTATTACTACCTCTACTGCCTCTGCTAATACTGTCACTAACACTACTACTGCAACTAATCCTACTGTAGCAGTACTGTTACTGGTAGTACTACTGTCAAGTGTAGATTTACTGTAAGTGCTCCAACTGCTTTTCCCTTTTTCCCCTTTTCCCAATTGCTATTACTGTTATAAAATGTATGTCTTCTACTACTGTTACAACTATGTCTATTTAATGAGTGATCTTCTAAATTACATACGTTCTCAAATGTAAGATTATTGATTACACTTTTTAAAATTTAATTTCCAGAATTAAACATTGTCTTGTATTTCCACAGCAAACCAGCTTCTTCATCAACCCTTTTCTACAGCCCGATAATCACACTGAACTGTCATCTTTTTTTCAGCCTCACATTTTGTTCATGTTAGCCAATTTGTTTTTGTTTTGCCCGAAGCAAATAGTATGGAATGGTCTATCTCTTCCACCTACACTATTTTCATGCTGTGCAGTTGCAGGTGCAGCTAATCTTTTTATTTGTAACGATTTCAAGAATACTGTGAAAAAACATCAACAGAGTATGGAACTGAGTGGAGCATACATTTCTTGGTCTACTGTCTTTTCGAGAAATTCATAAAAATATGCTAATTTAAGAGTTGTTATTTCTTTGATTTACAGCAACCTGTAAAGCTGTGTCCATCTGCTCCATGCTTTCATTCCAAATCTTAATCTCACCTAAAAACCTCTGATTGGTAAGTTGTTTTTCTAACCAGGGGAAGAAGTCATCGCTTGGCAGAATCATGGGCACAAACTAGACCTAACAATCAAGGTTGAGGGTGGTGAATCATAAATCTGGAGCCAGACTACTGATTCTATGCAAAAATGTGAGTGGAAACACCAGAAAAAAAAAGCTAAATTATGCACACAAAAAAAGTTTACACTTTGCTAAGGTTGGAAACTTTGCATATCGAAAAAAAAAAGAAGATTCAAAACAGGCTGATGAAAACGAGTTTTAAAAGCATATTGATGTTGCAGTGTCTGCTTCTGCTTCCCCTACATGAAAAATAAAGAGTTTTTTTTTAACTGCAACATAGTTTGATTACTAAGAAAAATGACAAATGTCATCTTGGAAGGAAAGCAACAATGATGACAGTGGCACACACTTAATTGTACACACAATACAGTGCTACTGTTTGCTGTCAGTCTCTCCTCACCCTCAACCAATGTTTTTGTTTGCTCTCTCCCACTCACTTCACACACACACACAGACCTCCCTGAATCTCTCTCCTTTGCCCTTTTTATTCCTTCCTAATCTTCTTGTTTTTATACGTGGGTTTGAAGTGAGTGAGAAAGAAACACTTTAAACACAGAAAAACACCCAAAAGTAAAAGCACTTTCTTTTATTTACTCAATTTTTGGAAGAGGTCATCAACGTTTTGGCACCCTCCAAGGCCTTTATCAAGAGGGTGTACTCACTCAGAAGACACTCTCACTCTGATTCATGCTGTCACTTGCAAACACACACACAAACCGCAATACAAACTGCACTGGAATCAATAAATCGATGTGCAGTACTACAGTTGCACATTAGCGATCAAGAGAAAAAGACAAGACAGAGAAAGAACCTTGAAATTAAATATCTTATGTTTTCAGATTATTATATTAATAGCTTTGTTGTTGGATGCCAATATAATCAAATCTGAATAAAATCTCATCTTTCAATCTTAATTTCTTTGGTAAAAAAAGATCCAAATGTCAAAATGTTTGACTGTAATTGTACAAGTTTTTGGTGACCAAATTTTAAACATCTCCATAAACATAAATCCAACATAGAAAGAGACATCACCTGTCTTAGACTGCCTATGTCTGCTAAAATTACCTGACAGTATTATACAACTAATTTGTAACAGAAAATGTGCCTTTTAAGAAATGTATCTGCAAAACATTGACTCACAACAAATATTTAATTAATTTAATAGTTAGGCAACTAAGGCATGATTAACATTTTCATGCTTAAAGGGGACATCATATGCTTTTTGTGGTTTACTGTTATTTATATACTACTATAATGTCTGATATCTATGTTAAACATGGTCAAAGTTCCAAAACTTGAGGTTAACATAAGTAGAAATGCTCCCTGCAAGTCAAAAACCCAGGTTTCAACCTGTTCTGAATACTTGGTTGTTCAATGTTTTTTTTCTAACTCGCTGACAAACTCCCACCGGCTTGTCATGCATGCCCGTATCATGCCAAAGTGTGTAATACACACACCAGTCCACCAGGTAAGTGTCATGTTTTGCCTCACCTAGACTAGAAAGGCAATAGGTGACAGGATGCAGGATTGGCTGGAGTGCAAAGGTAAAATTGACAATGAGGCAAACTACTGATGATGATGGAATAACCTGGTAGGTAAATATACATGAATCCAAATGTCCACATTTCACCACACTTGCAGACTTGTAGACTGTGCGGATGCCAGTACAGTTGTGTTGTGAATGAAACTGCAACATTGCAGGGACTAACACGTAAAGGTTACGTCCATTTAACGAAAGACGCTTTCACATGGAGCGAGCGAACAAATCATAAGACGTGACATGTGGGTGACGTACTGCGAGTTGGGCAGTGCTTTGTTTTGGCTCGTCTGTTTTCAACGCAGGCCGCGTCACAAACTTTCTCATATTACAGCTAAACAGTACACTAAAATATGTTTCTGGAAACATTTGAGGTGAGAAATAGGCACTGCAATAACAATTTTGAGTCATATTTGATCAGGACTGCTTAGTTTGAAAATTTGATCTGAGTTTTGTGAGTTTCCTCTTCTTCTTCTGTTGAGTTTTATGGCAGTTGGCATCCATAAGTGTTGCAAGTGCATTACTGCCATCTGCTGGACTGTCCCTTGCCCTATCTATTCCAGAATTGTCATGGCATATGTGAAAATCACTAGCGGTGCCTGAAAGGTTATTCCAGTAATTTACTGGGAAGTATGTGTGAAAGAGGCCATAGACTTCCATTGCAACCCAGTATAACAGCAGTCCATGTCATGTGACTGTAAAGTTTATTTTGGCGAAAACAAGACAAAAACAAAAAAAGGCTGCCATTCCCCTTATTCTCAGTGGAAAATGCAATATTTTAAGTTAGTTTTGCCATTAAAATGTGTTTTGATAACATTTCTAGCGAGAAGTTTGCATATTTTTTCATAATCTTAGTATGATGGGCGAATAGCAAAACCTCCTATCTGAAAAATGCACTTTTTTGAGAAAACTAAAAAAAAAACTTGTTTACTTGCAGAATGCTATTTGTTAAGGATACCCAATACATAATTCACTGTTTTTAGACTATATTACTATATTATGTCTTAACAGTACCGACTAGGTATTAGTGCCCCGCAAAGTGCAGATAGGAGGTTTTTCCCCACTTTTCCTGGATCATTTTGCAGATACGAGCTTTTGCACTTGGTGCAAGTTGGAAGAGGTTCTACAAAATGATGCTCTAAATTAAGTTTATTTTCAGGTAAAAAGATGGGCTAGTTCCTTAAGTGGGAAATTCCTTAAATTCATTGTATTTGCTTCCTTGTCCACTGGAAATGAATGTGGCCGAGTTTCCCCATAATGTTCAGTGATTGTGTAACCCACTCGTGCTGTAGCCTCTCTACACACCCAGGGACTCTGCATTGTATTTTTGTTTTGTTCTGTGCTGGGATGTTGTGCAGAGAGAAGGAAAGCATCGGACACAGGAGCTCAGGATTGTGGTTGAGACGTGGTGGCATTAATTGGCTCACACTGGCAGCTTCTGTCTCTGGTACTGCTGGCTCGACTTTACAAGGTAAGACAGTAAACATTGTGCTTTTAGAAAATATAACAAAAATAAATAAACATTTGTTTCCAAAAAATATATTTGGTACAAAATAAATGCAAAAATAATGATCTACCACTGTAAATAATACTTCCTGTATGTTTAAATTAAGATTGTGTAATTGTGACAGGGTGGCTTAGCTCTGTAATACAATGCACTGGCCTTGAGTACTGGAGCCAACAGTACTGATTCAAGATCCACTGTTAATACCACAGTCGATTCGTCTTCTGCATACCTTTCCTTGTCCAGTGTCTTTTGCCTACGTGCCATATCCTTCAGTTTGATATGCCTCTCATATGCTTGCTTGTCCTTATTGCTCTCCTCATATTGAACACACACGTTGCACTGGTCTTTCTTTGGCTTAAATAAGCTCAGGTTCATTTGTTTGAAGACCGATCTGAGGGTGCAATCACTGGCTGCTTCATGATCATGTTCTCTACAGTATGTCTGGTATTCTCTGTACAGTGAGGGAAATGTATTGAACACTGGCTCCAGATACATTTTTTTAGAGTCCCTCCGACAGTAGTGACTTTCAGCCTTTGGCAGGCTGTTAAGAAATTCTCATGCAGAACCATCCTACTGACTGCGGCTCCTTGATGGCATTTGCTGTTGTGCCTGGTGCATTCCCATGTCCGATTTGGCCCATTCATGGACAGTCAATGCTCCTATGTTGAGTGTAGACAGAAACATTGTCTGGCAAACTGGTACCTGCTTGTTATCGACCTGCAGTCT
The DNA here is from genome assembly GCF_963924715.1 of Thunnus thynnus. Classification (NCBI taxonomy): domain Eukaryota; kingdom Metazoa; phylum Chordata; class Actinopteri; order Scombriformes; family Scombridae; genus Thunnus; species Thunnus thynnus. The sequence goes on from NC_089520.1 coordinate 6,982,139, forward strand.
GTACAGTCTGTATGTTCGGTTCTTCCAAGATTGACCACCTGTTGTTTGTCGTTTTGTAGGGCATGCTTCAACCTGTGATGACATATAAACCTTCCTTTACTCCCAGGTCATTTTCAAGAAATCTGCGCAGATCTGCTGACTTTGCTCTTCAGAAATATTCTCACATTGCTGTCCTCCCTTGTTTCTGATTTGACCCTCGTTGCAGCCATGATGACATCTGTCTCCTATGGAGCGTGGATTTCGAGTAACCTCAATGGTTTTTCTCACCACTTTCTTTTTCCCTTTGTACTCTTTTCCCAGGCGTCTGTTTTCCACATTTTGTTTTCTGTAGTTGACACCTTTCTTCTTCTTAGATCTATTGTGTGCTTCTTCCTCCACCATATCTTCAGGTACTTGATCCTCTGCCAGTTCTTCCTCTTGCTCCACTGTTACTAGAGCTTGCAGTCTCCTCCTGCTTGTCTTTTGTAGGGTTGTAAGTTTCATCAACGTCGGGGTCATCTATAAGGGACACGGCATCAGATACTAACTCAGACTCAGCGATGGATGTGAATGTCACAAGTTCCTCACAACAAAGTTTCTCTGTGATTACTGGCTGGTCTGTAGTTCCGGCTGTCTTGAGCAATGTTCGGGGTGTTGCAATCACCAAATCCTTAACATAGGGTCCTGCCTTCAAGGTAGTTGTAGGCCTACCATAGTCCCCCACAGTCAATGGGCAGCTGGCTGAATTGGTGGCTGTAACAGGGTCCCCCACAGTCACTGGGCGGCTGACTGAAGTGGTGGCTATACCAGGTTTAGAGCGGTTCCACCAGGCTCCATCAGGCTGCACACTGATTCTCAGGGGATCACATTTTTTTCCTATAAATGAAATGCAATATTATCAGTATCATGATGTGTTAAATCATCTTTAAAACTGTGTTATTATCTCTGATGTGCCCATCATGACACAGAATTCTGATTATGCTGTAATAATTCATTTTACTATTACTAGTGATGGTATGGGGCTGGAAGCATTACTCTCATGGGGAGCCAGCACAGTTTTTCATCTTTTATTCTCTAAATAATGTCCTTGCATATAACATCAGTGTCAAACCTTGTATTTACAACCTTTAGGCTATTCTCAGCTGTTTCAAATATCCCCATTTACTCCCATTATAATGTTATAACACTGGAACTGGTCCCAACAATGCATCAATACCACTACTTGCCTTTCTTGAGAGCCAGCTCCATAATGATCATTCCCCTGGACAGAGGCCTCTTTTTGCCTGACCTGTTGTCAGGGTTGTTGCCTGCCATGGTGTTGACATGTGTGGTGTTGACCTGCAATTAATAAGAGATCACGATAATGACGTTCACATCAAAGCAGCAATGACAACCTCTAACCACAATGTTCAACGCCAAAACCTCCTGTCTACATACATGCAGATGGGAGATTTTTACCTAGAAATAGTTAGGCTAACAGACACGATTTTTATTAAATAACGCTCATTTACAGCGCTCAATCACACTCATTTTGAGATCAAGACATTCTACAGTGGTGTTTTTAGTATTATCCCTAACATTATCGATCAACTCACCCTCCTTGTGTGATAAAAGTTTCACCACTGGGCGCTAATACGGTACCCTGCGCGATTCAGATTATTCTTATCATTAACTTGACAGAGATACTACCATATACTTCACTAGTAATGGTGGAAGACGTGTTTTATTTTGAAAACAATTGATTACCACAATCTGAGAGACATTTAGACGGGTCTACATACCACGGAAGTCCCAAGTTTCAGCTAGGTCTGGTGCTGATGCAGATAGTAGGTGCCTCAACATGTTCCCAGCAAACCCAATTGGAGGTTTTTGTCAGGTGACTTTTCTGTCACAACGAAGGGCCGGATTATCTTGCAGACAGATCGAATATGAGCAGCCTTCCTTGTTCTCATCATCCAAAGTGAAATCTGCCAATCAGAAAATTCTGCAGATAGGAGGTTTTGCACCATCTTAGTTTGTCAGTTATTATGAAGATTCATTCAGGCTTTATAGCGTTGCTATGGTGGTTGCTATGGATGCTGCTATCTCTGAAACCACGTAGTTGCATGTTGTTTGAATCATTGTCTTTGCGTTGTGTAGTTATCTGAGCTGTTATTTTATGTAACTGTTTGATTATGTTCTTTCAATACAAACAGGGATGAATGACCAGAGGACCCACCTGGAAGTATTTTCCTCACTGTCACCATGCTAAGGTTTTCTTTTAATGATATCTTTAATATTTCACTTTAACAAGTGTCCTTGATAACTCAACAACATGATAAGTTAATGTTAAGGCCGTCAGTTTTAATTATTTCTCCTTTGATTCTGAGAAATGATGTTAATGTAGAACTAGTCGGGCAAAGGTTGGGTTTTGTCCATCAAAAATGTGATGGTCCTCAGTTGAAGATTTAATGTGAATACGATATTATCAATGTTTGTAGTTCATCTAACGGAAAAATGTGTTTTCAGGTATTTATCATCAGATATTTATGTCTATTTATATTTGTGGTGAATGAAACTCACAAGACTAAGTTTCAGCCATCTGAGGCTCATTAAGAGCTATTTGCATTGGTTTATGAATGAGGCCAGACTGAATGAGGACAACCTCACCTTGCTGTGTGTTGAGCAGGACATAAACATTGACAAAGACAAAGTGGTTGGCAGGTTTGCCACCATGAAGGAGAGGAGGATGAAGTTTTAAAAAGGGACCATGATATGTATAAAGTTTGTTAACCTGTTTGGATTATTTTGTTCTAGGGAGGCTGGTGGAAAACACAAATACACTAAACTACAGCAGGCTGAGCACATCCATAGTTAGTCTTTATTAAATTAAATTTTGGTTATGAAGAAATGAGACAGAATGTTAGATAAATATCTTAATGTTGTTTAATTCCATGTTTACCGCATCTCGGCACCTGTCTGTATCACTGCCTGTGGTGTTGTAGACTGTCTATTTTATGTTTGAATAGGCCTTGTAGTGTTGTAGATCACTGTGTATTTTTTGTGTTATTTCCATGTAAGAAAGACATGGCACTGAGACACTGCACCTGATCTGTCGCTGTCTATTGGCAACGGTGCTGAACTGTTAATCAGTTGATGCATGTAGAGCACTGTGTGCTGTCCTCAGTGCTGAAACATTTGAACACAAGCGGCAACCAGTTTTCTTTTTTTTTTGCTCTTCAGATCAAGCTTGTTGGACGAAATGGCTTCACTGTATGTTTACTTAAACATAGGCTTGCTTGGCTCAATGAGTGATAATTTGTGTTTATGGATGGGATATGATATATCAGCTATTTTACAGTTGTGAATTTTAAAATGCCCCCTCTGTGCTAAGAGTCTAGCTCCACCCCCGAATGATCGTGTCTCACAGCATATTTTATCCCCTCGCAGACTTCACATGATGACGGGCTCAGTCCGCAAGTCCGGAGGAAGGACATCGATTCAGCCACACTGTGGGCTGGTGGAGTAATGAGGAGCAGGTGTGCAGGTAGGTGGAAACGGGGGGGAAGAAAGTTCCAAATCAAGGGGAAGAGGGACAGACCGAGACAGATGGCAGGAACAGAAAGTCATAATGTGTCCTCATGACATTACGGGCTTTGGGAAGAAAGTCAAGTCAAAGCAGATTGTTTTGTTTAGCGGAAGTCGTGCACAGTGGCCATTCAAAGTGGTTCACAGACTCAATAAACAAAGAGTGAAACAAGATACACAAGTGTGTTCAAACTTCTGACTGGTCCTGTATATTCAAAATATCGCTTCTTTCATAAAAGGTTGGAGGAAATAAAAGTTCAAGGGAGACTATTCATTAAAGAGATTTAATGTTTAATTTAATTCAAGGTTACATTATTTCTCCCTTTCTTTATTTCTTCATTTCTTTCTTTCTTCCCTGTCTCTCTCTCTGTTTGTAGACTGACACACACATGCAACAGATATACCTGCCCACACACACACATACACAGTTCTCAGAGGCTCCATTACAGCAGTACAAGAACCATCTGTTGGTCGGAATTGAATCCTGCGCAATTAGCATCTGATTTGCATATGATTAACATGTCATTAATGGAACATTATGCAGAGTAATATGATTGCTAAACGAGTTTCGCTTCCCCCGCTGAGTAAAAACCTCTGTTCTGCTAATCGCTGCAGACTCACCCTTCCTCCTGTCGAGAGGAAGTGTGTGTGTGTGTGTGCGTGTGTGTGTGAAAAATAGATGAATGTGGGTGTGAACGTCTGGTGATACATGCACATCTCTTGGCTAAATTGTGTGGGTGTGTTTACCTGCATGTGTGTCAGACTTAACTTTTGTGCAGCATGTTTATGTGCATCCATGAGGCTATTGTTACCATATCAACAGCCAATACTGAGCTGTGGGTGTCTCTTGACGTGTCATGTTGACAGCGGTGAGCTGAACAGACATTTTTCCTCCATCAAACATGTGAAAATATCCATTCGGCCCAAAACTTATTTTTATAGAAATTGCATTTAAAAAGAGGAGGTCGTATTCTATCCGAGGAAGACACATTTACATATTCCCAACAGATGTTCTCATTGAATGTGTTACAATAAGACAGTGTTGCATTATGGGTTTTTCATACCTTTGATGTTGCTAGCCTTGTGAGTTTCTTCAAGTGTGTATAAAGTGTGTCTTTTAGTCACACAGCCCTAAAATTGTTAAGTTAGACCAGTTAAACCTTAGAGAGATAAATAGCTACAGAGGAAATAAATTCCTGACATGGGGAAATAAGTTGAAACTGTCCCCCAACACCTGTACTGCAGAAACTGACCAGAAACTGATTGATCTCTCAGGCAGCCAAGCATTACCGGTGTCACAGCAAAAAAAAGACTATGAGTATGATAAAATATATGAATGCTAACTGCCTTAGAAAATAATTTCCAGTGCTTCCAAGGGCCAGGTAGGAGAGTGTGTGAGTGCATCATGTGACTGATTAACAGGATGAAGAATTAGCTGCACTTAAAACATGTTATGCTTTAATGGAACTATTGTGGTAATGTTTAACGCCCCCCTATTAAGCACTTATAAGCAATATACAAGCATTTAATAAATGGAACAGATCTAAAGGATGCCGACCATCATTCATTGACCATCAACACCCTAACTGTAACCCATCCTTGGACTAGCAGCATCTCGGAGAAACCTTCCCTAACAAGGCTAGTATGATTAACTGTTTATCTTGAAAAAGTCATGGTGGTGATCATTGTATAATCAAGGATGTATTTTATTCAATTAGGCCAGTACATAATTAAACGTATTTCATTCAGGTGTTCCAGGCTCACTGACAAGACTAAAGGTACGGTCACACCAACACCAATCTCTTCAAATATTTACTCCTCTTTTCATCCTCTTCAGTTGAAGCCCATATGACAGACAAATTCAAGGATGCATTTCCTATTTTGATGTGATATCCTGAGCGGCTCTGGTGGACTCGCAAGTCAGAGTTTGTCTTTGTTCAAGGTTGTTGTTTTGTACGCTCACTGCCTGTTGTCCTCATTAAGATTTTAGTCTATTTCTAATGTGTTTACATCTGTAAATATCATGCAGCAGAATAAAATAAATGTCTGTAAACTGCTCTCTCTCAGTACAGAGACTCAGCCAAAGTGTGTCATTTTATATCTGTAGTGTTTCTTGTTTATTATGCAAGTGTGAGTATAATCCATATGTGACACTGTGTGTGTTTGTGTGTGTTGGACTGAATTTTTTGGCTCCAGATTCTGAACTATTTTTTTTCCATTCAGCTCATTAGAGCCGCAGACTCACAGTTGACTCAGTGTATTTACAGTTTGGCAGTTTGCCCTACATAAATTTTATACTTTATTTACATGTTTCTACATTAATTAAAACTTCCATATTGATTCTCTCTGACTTTAGTCCAGTTTGGAAATGTATGTACTTTAAAAAACATTTAATTATCTGGGAAACCTCAACCGCTTAGAATTTATCAACACACGTTGGCAGCAGACCAGTAAAACCGAAGACTTTCAGTTTCACTGTCAGCCACAGCTCCACTGGGTCAGCTGGGTCACCCATCTGGCTCTTAATTAGTCATCACGGAGGTAATTTATGAGGGGAAGCAGATTGTTTCTCTACTCCTTTGCTGGTTTACAAAAGATACGTCTCATTTTCCTGATTTCATGTCTCTTCACTCAGTTGGCACAGAAATATTGAGGTGTCTCTGTTTGCAGAATATTTTTTTGTATGTTAATTTCTGATAGTCAAACAGAGGACGGAGTCTTGTGAGTTGAACAGACTGAACTTAAGTAGCACTGAGGCACAGCTCTCATCTTGTTTTGGATGTGGATTACAACTTAGAGTATTTCTAGAATATTTCTGGCAGCAGGATGGTGTTTGTGGGACTGACTCAAAGTAAACTACATTGGTCATTCCCAGTATGTCACCTGGTTTGGCTTATTGATGTATTTTTAATCATTTTCGGACAATAATGGAATAGAGGAATAAGATATATCAGGCTTTGGATTCACAGTAAATTCACAGGTGATTTTAATATGAAATATAAAATCCTCTTGAAGAATATTTTTGCATCCATGGCAGATGTGTACGTTGCATTCATAGAATATATTTTTGATGAAATCTACTTTAACAGTGCTTAGATCATATGAGTGTTGATGAAAGCGCAGGTAAATAATTCAGGAGACCACACCATAATAGCATTCATATGTTTTATGGATGACATGTCCCTGTACCACTAAAAGTGATTTTAGTATGGAGTGCACTATGGTAAAACACTACAGAGTGACAGAAATGCTGCCATGCTGTAATTAAAGGTCACATTTAATTCCATATTCTGATGTAAAACATTTGAAAAGACCTGGAAGGACCTTTTATTTCACCACTTGTCTGATACTGATACAATCTGACAGGTGGTTGTATCAAGGTAATGTTTATTTGTCAAGATGAAACTTAAATAAAATAAATATTTGGTATGATTTTTCTGCTGAATTCTGGCTCTTCGTCATGAAGCTAAAAGCAAAAGGATCAGTGCCTGAGTTTGGCAGTGATATATGGAAAGTGTCCTGCATCTCCACTACGACTGACACCCTGCAGTCAATGTCACCTTCTTCAGCTGTTCACTGCCTCAGTTTGGAAAGTGAATCCCTTCAAAAAGAGCTTCCTAAAAATGACAAAATTAACTCTGGATTGTAGCCGTAACCACGGTGACCTCAGTGTAGATGTATGAGGTGAAATTTCCTCAGAATAAGCTACAGAAGTAAAAAAACATTAAAAAAAAAAAAACATCCTGACCCCTAATTTTCTTCTGAGTGAGGTTTACACTTTCTCTTTCTTATTATTCCCTTTCTGCTCTTGTTTGTGTGTCAGGGTCAAAAATGGCAGCTTGAAGATTTACTTTGGCCAAACGGAGTCTAAACCAGGTTCTTTCCTCCTTTTTTTTCTTTTTTTCATACATTTATTGCAATTAATTCATGATTCAGTACAGCCACAAAATGTCCAGTATATTTTCATGTTCTTGCAATTATTTTTTTTGGATTTTTTAGAACCAGTGATATAAATGTGAGAAAAAGAAAATAACAGCAATAACAATAATCATTTCATCTATATATACATACACACATATATTTTTATGTATTTGTATATGTGCATACATACATTTTATACATGCATACAGTGTGTGTGTGTATATATGTACCTACTCCTTCTCTAATATGTGCACACTGAGTATGTCTATATGTTTATTTGTTTTCCCAAGATCTGCCTCTGTCCTTTTGTAAATTCTTTTGTTAGACTGAGTTTAAGTCATTTCATAATTTCATAAATTAATTGGTGGCTTCATATCTCATCCACATCTTTTATACTCCATCTTTATTTCTAACTCTGTATGTTATTCTCTCCATTTCTGAGATTTCCTGTTTTATTACTTTTCCATCTTTGAACTGATGGACTTGATGGTTTCAGCCAGTTCCTGGATATTTGCTTCATGGCTGTGATTCTGAGTATTATATATTGGTATTAGTCTATTTCCTGCATCAGCTCTGGTGGTGATTTTCCAAGAAATATATATATCGGAGTTTGTTTGTTTTTTCTTCATATTGAGAATACCCATGATACCCACTATGACTGAATGCCAAATGAATTTAAAATGGGACAGAAAAAGAAAATGTACGAGTGGTTTGCCCATTTCTCACCACATTTTCTCCAGTAGTCTGATTTCATTGATGTGTTAATTTTAGAGTAATAAAAAATCTTGTATATAATTTCCACACAAATTCCCTCCAATATTTAGAATTTGCTGTTTTATGAATTTCTCTGCACACTTGCTTCCATTCTTCTTCATTCAGTTAACCTCCTGTTTCAGAAATCCGTTTTTGTTGACTGAAATGAGTTAACGGTATTTGTCAGCATTTGTGAATGTTTTTAATACTTTTTAATGCCCATACTCGCGGTATCTTATCTCTTCTGTTTGGTTTGAACTGGGGATCCCGTGCCATTTCTTGGAAGTAAACAAAGTCGTTGTTTATTCTGTGGATTTTACAGGTATTTTTCCAGCTTCCTCCTGTCTTGATTTTCCTGATCTGCGATTTACAGGGTTAAAAGCTTCCTTCGTTATGTGTCTCTCCTCTTTTAATGGTCACTTGTGGGATGAAAAGCTACTGTACCTCCCCCTCTTTTCAGAATTAAATTTTTATCATTTATGGGGTAAAAGCTTGAGCCCTCATTCACTCCATCTCTCTCTTCGTTCTCCTTCCGCTCTCTCGCTATTTCTGTCCTTGACTATGTTTACATGCACACTAATATTCCACTATTATCCCGAATTTGACAGGGGCCATGTAAACAGCATATTCCGAATTACGCCTTATTCTGAATGTAGCATTTTCCGATTTAGACATGTGGGAGATGCTGGTATTATTCAGGTTTTAGTAGCATTCTTTGGACATGTATACAGGACATTCAGAATATGCGACTCTATTGGAGATTTTACCGCAGTTTGGGACACACAGCCTCTTGCCTGTTTACAGTCAGCTCTGTGTGTTGTAAACAAACCAACTAGCCAACAGTTTGCAAGGCTGGGATAGAGAAGCACGACGGGCTGGTTGTGTAACGCACACCTGCGCAGGCAAAATGACATATGCTGGAGCAGGAAGGCAGACAGAGGAGAGGAATGAGAGGAGAGTTGGAGAGCTGTTCAGGGCGGGATAGAAAAACAGAGCGCGCCTTCTCCACAACGGGGACAGAGGGGAACGGTTATTATCCGGATATGCAGCCGTGAACTGACGGTGACGACTCAGTGTGATGCACCAAAAACACTCAGCAGTGTAGTAAACATCATGGGACAACTTCGGTACTGGATGTGCCTGTAACCATAAATTTGTTATATCAGTCATATCAATATCACTTATAAATATCAGGCAGCAGCTCACTAATGTTTTTCATCTCGCTGGTTTACTTAACTGCCTGTGGAGATCTTGTGATTCCTGTTCCCACTGGAGCAGTGGGAAACTCTGAAAAGCCTCTGCATGTAGATGGGAATATTAGTGTAATATTCATTTTCACTGGCAATGTAAAAAGCTTATTATGAATACTGTCTTTTTTGGAATAAGAGCAATATTTGTGCATGTAAACGTTGTCACATGCCAATATTTTGAACATCAACTCAGTTCAACCTTCTCTCTTGTTCGTTCCTTCAGTCATTCATGAGGTTAAAAGCAATCTTTCTTCTGGCCTCCTCCTCCTCCTCCTCTCAGCCACTTAGTCAGTTAAAAGCCTCGTCTTCGTTTCTAATTTTCATCATCATCTTCGTCATCTATCATCAGCATTTGTCAGAGTCTGCTTTGCCTTATTTTGACAAAGTATTCATACGGACAAGGATTCGTGTCAGATTAACTCAAGGACAGTTATTTTACACCTGCTCAGCATGGTTGTTAATACTAAGTAATTATCTGCCACATGTCTTTTGATGAATTCTGTGAAACTGATGTAACACTGTTTCTGTTTCATATTTTTTCTGTCTCTTCTCCTTCTTTTTCTGTCCCATACCTGATGCAAATTTTTGAAAAAGTTTCTTCTCTCTGGAAACTTTTTTTAAAAATCATTTTTATATAAATTGCTAATAAGAATGTAATATTTTTATATTAAGTCTGGGTTGTAATCCAATAAGGCGATAATCACCCTTTTTTTTTGGTCTTATTTGCCATTTTTAGAGCAAAGACATCATATTATTTTACAATGTAAACAAAAACATTGTAAAATGAAGTGTCTACTGAGAGGCAGGATGACGTACTGTAACATCCCAAGAAAACCACACACACCCTCACTTGACTACTGCATTAACTGCTGTCCATCATCTTTCATTTCTTCTTTTATTCTGTTTGCTTTCTGTCCATCTCGCAGTCCATTTATATCAGTTTGATTTATCAGTATATTGCTTTTACATCAGCTGACCTTTTTTTTTTTTTTAGTTTCAGCAGTCTGCACTTTGTCCACCTGTCGTCCATCTGTGGCTTTTATTCTATTATCTGTTCTTTTATTCCATGTCCATCATCCATCTGCCGTCTCGCTCCCTCGGTTTTAATCATCCATTCTGTTCTCCCTGTTTATCAGTCCATCTTACATGTCACTCTGTCATTCCTGTCTTTATAAAGCCTCCTGTCTTTTATCCTTCCCATTATGGTTGATCCCTTCACTGACTTCATTGGGATTTTGGTCATGCTAGCAGCATGGCTCTATGGATGACAGTCTGACGGTCAGTTGATCGGTCGGCCACTTTGGTCAACACACATTGATATTTTCAGGATGAATATTGGTAATCTTCTGACTTTTCATCTGGCACCATCATGTGGTCAAATTCTTATATTCCAATATCTTGGTTTATGACCAAGACCTGCGAAAACTAAGACTGTGACCATGGTAAACATTAAAGGGGCTGGTATACTTCTTCAGACGTTCCTGTCGGACATTCGAATAGCTTCGGGATCCCCCGACACCTTTCCGATTGTGGACTAAGGGGTGCTGCCGTTTCTGTAACTTTCTGACAAGGACAAGTTGATAATCGCTACTTCACGCAGTGACTGCCCAGCTGCGTGGAGGTGAGAAAGCAGTCAGAGTTTAAACTTCTCTCTCTTAAATGGGAACAAATATAAACACATTTGATTTCCGACATGGTTGGACAACACATAAGATCATAAGATCCACCATAAATTGAGCTTAGGGCACCAGTATACTACATCAGAATTACTTGTCAGATGGCCGAACAGCTTTGGAAACCCTCTCCTCCCACACCTCTCCAGCTCATCATTTAACAGTTTAGTAGTAAAATTGACCTTCTTCCAGCTGGCAGACAAAGATAATATTCCCCCAAACCTCATAATCCCCCAAACACACTGTGCTAAAAACATAATTTATGCAATTTAAGATACCACTTTTTTTCATCAAGCTTGGTATCTCAGCCTGGAAACAAACTCTTCACCTCTGCTTCATCTTCCCCCTGGAGTCCATGTCACCTCTCTTCTCGCCTTGCTCTCTATCAACTGTTCCTGCAGGTTCAGTCAGTCCATTTCCACTCTCCCTGGAGCAGATGTCTCATTCATTAAAACACCTCCTCTCTCCGGACTCACTCTCACATCCATCGGTCCCTGTGCTGGGCTGATGGAGAAAGACGGAGAGAAGGAGGGAGGGAGGTAAAAGTAGAGGAAGAAAGATTACCCTCTATCCTCCTCTCCCCAGACTCTCCATTCATCCTGATGTAATGCAGTTACAGTATGAGGTTGGGTGGTTTTGACGTTTACAATGAATTATCAATGGATTGGCTGTGTGCTATGCTATAAGTGTCATGTACTCATAGGAGGCCGACTTAGCTGTCGGATATAATATTTTGTAAAAAGACTAGAAAAATGTTTGACCTGTAATGGAGTTGGTGGTTGGTTTGGTGATGCAGTGTGACATTGCTTTACACAGATGTGTGTATGGAGATGTGTGTGTTTTTGTTTTGTGTTTCCAGACAAGAGATATTGTACATTATTATCATTTTGTAGGAGTCGTCAATATTTTTATGATGAATCCTGCTGACTTTTCTGATCCTCTGACTTTTACTCTAGTGCTATCAGCAGGTCAAAGTTTTCACTTATCCTGTGAAATATCTCAACATCTACTGGATGGTTTGGCACAAAATTTGGTACAGACATTCTTGGTTCCTAGAGGATGTATCCTAATAGCTTAAATGATCCCATGAATGTTCACATTTTTTTGGATTACCATGATATTTAGTACGTTTGGACGTTCATGTTCCCCTGAATGATTATCACTTTGGTGAACCTTTCATCTACATCAGCGATACAGTGAAGCTGTCATGGGCTTCCACACTGCCACTCACAACCAGTTGCATACAGTAAAGTATTGTTACTGTGTACACCAAGAGCAAAGCCTCTGTGAACCACAAGAGAGCTCAGGAGCCCAGGAGAAGTTTTTCCTTGGAGTCTTGGAGACAACGATAAAAAGCTACATATGGGTCAAATTGTCTCCTTGGAACCAGGCGACCAGTATAATAATGATCATGTCATTATAAACTAAATCACATGCACATCTGGACACAATCTGTTAGCTTTAGTGAAAGTTCTTGATGACCTACTCGACACCTTTACATCCACAGTTCACACAGCAGTTAGCAAACACGCTGCTTCACATACTCTGGAGACTTGCAGAAAAATTGTAAACTCCATCACGCTCCACAAATAAACTCAGTGAATACAAACAGTGTATAGGAAGAACAGTTTGTTTTGTTTCTCAATTCCACTGGACAAAACCCTTTCTTTAATTACTGGTCCCGGTGAACTGGTCCTCTCATCTCTCACAGTCTCACAGTGGGGGTGACAGGGTGACACTGGTGCTCTCAAACTCCTGAGACAGATGGTCTGACAAGATAAAGAATTAACAACAGGATGCCAAGACACTAAAATGACTTCATGGGTTATTTTAACTGGAGAATACGTCAAGAGACTGAATACACACACCCCTCTTCTCTTCCTCCCCCTCTCTCTCTCTCTCTCTGTCTTGTACACACATAAATGCAGCACACAGCTGGACCCCTGCCATTTTCACTCAAATCAAAGAGGACAAGAACTGTAAAACGCACGGACCCTAAGATGTACGACTGAGGACAAGTAATATCGCATGTTGGTATGTGTGTATATCATGTGTGTAAGACTGCATTTTTAATTTTCTTGTGTAATCGACTCAGTGTTGTCTAACTCTGTGCATCAGCAGTATTGGACAACAGTTGATTAGTCATGAATTTATGCTGTAATTAGAGCTACTGTTAAACCACGTGTTTTCTGAATATTTTATACAACGGTTACACAGACTTTTATCACAGTTGATTTGACCACAGTGAAGCATTAAAGTATGTGTGTTTCTGCAGGTAAAGATCAATAGAGTAAGTCCCTAGAGTCGGAGAGCATGAGCCGCCATTTTAGTCCCAAACTTTTCCCTAAGAAACAAAAGGATTAATTTGCATTAGAGTTTCTGGTACAAAACGTTTTCTTCACGCCCAAAACGCCACCTGTTTTATGAACTGATAAAAGAGCCAGACCGACTTTTTCTGTCAGGCTGGCCCTCAACTCCGCTCACCAAGGAGCATTGCCTCAGTTTATCATCTAAGTTTGTCTTTTTCTCAGACGTCTTCTCTATTCTTCTTTTGTTTCTTCGCGTAAAATATGTGCGCATTTGAACCTTTTTCTAAAACAAGCCTCAGTGCACCTCAGTATCAAACTGTTTCTTTTTGTCTTTTTATGATTTTTGTACCATCATACGTCTCGCGTTTTTGGTGTTTTTGAAGTTTTGTCATCTGGCCAATGGAATTAGTTCAGAAAGTTAGTGTAGCAGAAAGATCTATTTGACTTCAGCCACGAATCACCAGAAATCACAGACCGTACTGCCGGCCCACATCCCACTGCCTCGTGAGAACCAGGACAGCGACGCATTGGCCTGGGATGAAACTGCCAGACTGGCTGTCAGGCCCCTGTTGCTTGGCGACTAACTGCATCTGCAGAGTCACCTGGGAGTGTAGCCGGCCCCGGAGGGTTTGTGGCAGAGCCCTGCAGGCAGACAGGCCTGCAGACACAGACTCATCCCTACATGACGCTTCAACAAGTAGACAAAGTCCACAGCTTTTCTGTGATAAGAGTTGATGTGGAATAGAAGTTAATTCCCTCAGAGAAGTTGATTATTTTCCAAGCGTCTCACCGTCCTTTGATGATTCTAACTTAAGTCACCTCCTTCAGTCACTATCGCCAACTCAGTGATCAGTTTATTTGGGCTTTTTTGCAGGTCATTCTCCTCTGCTCTCTTTATAATTTCATTATGACTTGACATAGTTGTCAGATGACACACTCCAACAAATGCTGTTGCCTAGCAACTTAGTACGTTTAAACATAAATTGCGCCGAAATTAATGCATTTCATATACAGGTAAATTTTGGTGGCAGTTATAGGTATAAATGTCCATGTTTATAATCTATATTTTTAACAATAGGGGGGTTATACAACATTATTTTAGGAAAAGTCAAAGAGTAGAGAACATGAATATTTTATTAAAACATTGTAACATATAATTGAAAAACTGCCACAGGTAAATTTTAGCCCGTGGTGGCTCTAGTGTTAAACATCTTTTATTCATTTGTTTGATTACGTTCTTTATTATGAATCCTTGTTAACACCTCACTTGTTCAGTTATTGACAGACATTTAGCTATAAATAAATGTCCTCATTTATCAGCAAGAAGTTGTCTGTGTGTGGTCTGCTGAGCAGACAGACGTCCCTGTATCACACAGAATCACAATTTCTGGTTATGAGACTGATTAATTTAATTACATTTATTCTACTCCTAATGGAGGTGGTGCCCCTATTATAACCAGTACAAAACTTAAATCCTGAAGGTAGTTATATCCGTACAAGTATGCATGCTGTAGTATAAGTGCTGCCTTGCCTGGTTCGATGCATATAAAGTAAGCTTAGGGCAGAGACACAAGAATCAAGATGAAACAGAAAGTTGGAGCGACTGATTGGTTAAATTTATTTGCAAGTCCACATGATGAAATAGAGAGAAAAATAAAAATAAATGTAAACTCAAAGGGGAAAAAAAATCCTGATGGGCAAAAACATCTTGCCACAAAAGAGAATGAGGGAAAATAAATAAAGACAAAAGAGAATTAAGAAAAAGAACCCAAATGACATTAAAACCCACCACAAATTGAGACTGGTATACAAATAAATAATGAACAGGGTGTCAGGAAATAAAGAAGCCTTGATGCAGATGGTGAAAACCAGAGAGAGATGATGGATATCAGCAGAGGAAAACTAACCAGCTCCATCTTGATCACATGAAGTTTATCACACAGTTTTTACCCAAAATCTATAGTTTGATCATGATCCGCTTGTCCATGTGTTGATGATTTATACATATATTGGTGACAAATGGTTTACAGAGACAGTATCAGTCGTGTATCAAGCCAGGAGAGGTTTAAGAAGTTTCTGTTGACGTTTTGATAATTTTTTTAAAAACTTTTTGAAAAAACTGACACCTGTGTAGCTTCTCAGTACTTTATACCCTGTATAAATGAAGCAGCTGCTGCTGAGTTTTACAGACAGTGTCAGAGTCAGGCGATCGCACTGATTGCAATTTATGAGCACGTCAGTTTGATACTCAAAAGAGTTCTGTTGGACCAGGGCTCAAGGTGCAAACTGCAAAGTCTCTGGTTCGATTCTGGCCAGGGACTGTCACAGGTTCACCATCTTAGTGACTATTTTTCATATTGTTCACCTGCCTGATCTCTAACTCTCCTGTCATTGCAGATCCTGCCACACCCATCTGCCCTGCAATCACCTCATTCCCCTCACCTGAGTTTCCCCACCCATCTCCTCACCTGGACCCATCAGTCACTCCTTATATATACTGGTCCACATTCACATGCTCCTTGCCAGATTGTCTAGTGTGTTTGCCTAGCTTTCCAGCATTTCTATATCTACCTGTTTGCTCGCCTGTTACCTGAGATCCTGCCTGTTTCCTGGTCTTGAGATTTGCCTAGTCCCTCGGAGTTGTCTGCCCGGTTTGTGACCCCTGCTTTTGGACTGATTAAAGAATATTGGACTCTTCTCCTGTTTCTGAGGTTGTGCTTTTGGGTTCTGAGGTTCTGAGTCATTACAGGGACCTTTATTGAAAGTCATACTCCTCGTGTCCTGTCTGTCTTCACTGTGTAACTACTGTATCTAAAAAAGGCAATAAAAAAACCCCCAATGAAACAGGATAGATTTTAGGTAGTGTACCAAAATTCACATGTTCCTAGTTAATTCCCATCTCCTCTCCGTTTTGACTGAAGCAACAGAGGAAACCTGCAGCAGTACACCACCCACCAACATAGCCCCTTGACTTGTTTTAACACAGGAAAAAAAGTGCCAGAGCTTTGGCCAAAAGCATTTTTTCAGCATTTTGGAAACTGTGTGAGTGACCCAAAAACTTATGTATTCTCTGCCCCATGTATTTACATCATAGCTCTACAATTCACCATCATCACACAATATAACATGCTTCAAACTTTGACGTTGAACATCCTGAGACAGTTTGTAAGCATGCTTTTATCAGACCCATCTCTCACAGTGTTCATGTTCATGTTCTGCATACATTTATTCAGATTCTTCCTTTAATTTGTCACCCGTCTGCAAGTTTCCATGTAAACTTGCGGTTCTTTCCAGGACAGCAACTATCTAGGACTGACTGTGAGTTTAATATGAGTGAAAGTTGTAAGTGTGAATGACAGTAGTGATGTTCAGTGCATCGAGCTTTTACCAATTGCAATTATTACATTTATTTACACCTTAACATTTTAAAAACACAAAGAAATCTCTACAATTGAATTTTCATAATTGTAAGGAATTAAAATACACAGTTTTTCATCGTGTAATGTTGCCTTATCACTTTATTTTATTTGCAGACATCATTTTGCAGAGCCTGAAAGTAGATGTCTCGTACCAAAACGTAAGGGGTGGGAATCCTGTTAGCGTGTGTCTAACAGGTAAATCCTGTTTCCCATATTCTTACTGTCTGTCATACTGCACTTTCTAAAGGTGGAAGATCATAAACATCATATTCTACAAGTATTCCACAGTTTTTTTCTGTTGACATGTTCTCGCTCTCTGGAGGATTTTGTTGAAGGACCCTCAGAGGATCCACTCGTAACCTGAAGGAGCTCGCATCAAAAAGAAAAACTGACTGGCAACATGCAGCTTTGATCACATGGTTCCTGCTCTCCCCGAAGACGCCAGCTGCTACCTGCATGTGTATGCTTTGCGTTTCATGTGTGTATTAACATGCATGATGTTGGTATAAAGTGAGTGTGTGTCTTTAGCCACACACACACACACACTGCTTGGGGGGGGGGACACTATCTGTTGCTGCCCGCAGAGTTTAATTGAAAACAGATCCAATTTTATAGTGATTTTAAGACATTAATTCACATTTAAACCCATCAATGTTTGCATGAAATGGGTTCCAAAACTAAAATATCAGCATTCAAGCTGCAGAGAGGACTGGAAACTTTAAAACATTTAACACAGTGGCTCTTCTTCCTCACAGCGATCACGCTGACACAGAGAGAATACTGAGTAAAGGTGGACAGACCAAATGCCTTGAAAGGACGTAAACCTTAGCTGAACCACGGTGAGCTCGACCAGCTTTCCCCATGTCGCTCCGTTTGTCGCTGCAGCCTCGCTCCCGCAGGGCTGCTGCGGTGCTGTCCTCGGGTTGCCAATCGTGCACCGAGTTTCAATTAATTTAGCTTCACATTCGTCCTTGAGTATTCATTGTCCATCATGTTCTCAACAAAAAATCGCTCTTTGCATTCATCTGTAGTACACCGCTCTCATACCTCCTGCCAGAAAAAAAAGGTAAATGACCATGACAGTAGAAACATTCTTTATTTTGTTATAGACCTGTTTCGTTATTTGTTAAATGTCATTTATTGAGCTTGGGGAAAATAGATTAAAAAAAACTAATCCATTGAGGATGGGCTCCTATGGTATGTGCATCAAAGTCCTTGTTTTACTTCTCTGGCTGACTCTTTAACTCCCAACACAAACAAACCACACCGAAATAATTGACTGACGTAGTACAGACAGCAATTTCAGGGTGTTTATGACGCTCAGAAAATGTTATTAATTGTTTTATGGGAAGAGGAAAAACCCTTTTTGTCAGCCATTGGGCATCTCATGATTTGTAATTCTGACAGTGATCACAACACCAAAATCACCTCACAGCCCAGTATTGATGTTGGGGGTTTGACATATCCAGCCACAGAGGAACATCTGAAAACACCACTCAGGGCTGAACACTAGACACTATCTATGATTAAGTACTTGCTCATCAGTGAAACTAAATATTGTGTTAGTGCATAAATTATACAGCAATTTACATTTACATTGCACAGTATTTCTAATGTATTTTGTAAATCTGGGCAGACGCTGCAGATTCATTTAACTCGTATGTTGCATAAATTAAGCAAAATCAGATATGGAATCAATCTGGCTTAATGCATAGAGCGTCTGTCCAGTTTTCAGACTACCATAGTATAAAAGGCATGATCAACACTTTTATCATTATGTGTTATTTGCAAGGTTAAAATTAATGTGTAGAAAAGTAGGACAGGATATAAGATTTGCATAGTTTCAGGGTGTTTTTTTTTTGATTGAAGAATTCATAACTTCAGTCCCACTTCTGAAACTAAGCACACGCCCTTGTGTGGAAAGAAGCGAAGCGGTGGAAGACAGAGAATGTGACACAGAGTGAGTTAAAGTGCAGAGCAGCAGAAGTGAAAATGGCTCAGAATGAATAAATGTTGAAGTTCAGCCCTGTCCCTGAGCAAGGCACTGACAGGTTACACTTTATCATGCCCTGCGGTGTGTATGTGTGTGTGTGTCCCTAACACTGGTGTCCCTAACACTTGGGTAAGTGTGTACTTTGATCTTCGCATGTGTGTGTACTTTCATGTCCCTGTGTGTCCTTGTATTTGTGTGTGTGTGTGTGTGTGTGTGTGTGCGCCCCTGGGCTTTAATAAGTCTCTGTGTGATAAGTGCAGCTCTCCGCAACCCGGAGGAACAGGTTCCACTGTTGAACTCTCAGTCCAACAACCTTTTGGTGTCTGACTGAAATGAAATGCCAGATGCAGCCCGACACTCCGCTCAGACCTCCAGCCTACAGATACAGCCCTGTAACCGCCTCACCGGGCTACACCGCAGCTCTTTAATCTCTTAAGATTGTCAAATGTCAGATCAGACGATTGCCTCCTAATGCATTTGTGTGACCAGAGACACAACATGGTCGGCCCTGAGGACTGCAGAGAAGGGGAGGAAGGACAGGACAGGACAGGACAGGACAGGAGGGAGCTGTGTGGTGTTTTTCACAATCTGGGTGTTATTTGATGAGCTATTTGATTATTTAAATAGCTACAAATGTTACATACGTCATTTATAAATTGCATCTTTTTTGTTTTGGCTGTTGGTTATAAAATTTTACTCACAAAGTTAAATACTAACTTAAATCTGGAGACAGAACCAGATCTATGCACACACACTCTAGACACATGCCCAGGGTCAACTGCCTTAAATAAGGTTTATATATAAAATATTTAAAAAATATAGAAATCCGATCCCAAACTTCTTTCAGTGTTTATACATGTATTCACTCAGTTCAGTGGTGGTCATGCTCGTATGTTAGTAGCAGGCTAGCAGCTTTTTGGTATCTGTATGCTTTCGGGTGCAGAAAGAAAGAAAACAACACGCAGGGCTTTACATAAGTTTGTCTCGGACAAGTCCCTCCACATCCGAAGACTCGGCAGCACAGGCAGGTGATTTTAGCCCCAATGTTACATTAGCGAGAAGCAGCAGGTCACAACAGATACTGACGATGATTCCTCTACGACGACACAAAACACCACCGCGAGCAACGAGGACGGACAACTTCAGCATCAACATCACAGGACAAGACTATGGAAGACGGTAAAACTTTACTGCATGCGTCCATTTGTGAAGACGACTCATAAATAACAGTTTGTGTTACATCAAGTTTGCAGATAACCAAGTCAGTGACGGAGACTGTTCCATATGAGAATATGAAAAGGTCTGACAGTGGAGAAGAAGTGGATTATTCTGCAGAAGATTCTATGAATGTATTGATAGGTTTTGTCTTTTGCCGTGAAACCAGATGAAAATCCATTTGAGATGCTGTGAATTATTTTTACATTACAAGAATTTTCACCCCAAGTTTCAAGCGACAGAGATAGATTTTCAGTTGCATATGCCTGTAAGCAGGAATTATAATTTACATGTTGAATTGTTGTTATGTTTAGGGGTCAGCTGGATGCTTGGATAAACCTTTTTCTTTGGGTATATTAGGCAAATGTACATCTCCTCTCTCTTCACGACTTACACTTTAATTCCCCTTTTGCCCGATTCCTCCTTTTCTCTTTCCTTTATGACTTTTTTTAACAAGCAGCAGTCTCCCTCTCTTTGTCTTTCTGCTCTCTCTGATAAGCGCTCGCGTCTGTCTCACTTTCTCTCTCTGCTCTTTTATTAGCAGCAGTGTCTTTGATCTGAGTGAAGGGGGCTTTAACTCTACTGTCTCATGAATCGCTTTGAGCCTCTGACCACACAGACACAAAGAACATAACTCCCATCGCACAGCTCTTACCGTGTTCGTTGTGTGTAAACAGCGGTGAGGGATTTGTTCAGGGGAGGGACGGTGCAGCTTTAATGCTGCTTTAAGTTGTAAACATGAGCGTGAACTGACCGTCGGTCCGGTTCAAAACATTATCAGTGTGGCTTGTAAGTAAGTGAACTACAGGGTCATTTGCAAGCGGCAACCACGGCTCGAGTCTGAAGCCAATGTGGAAATATCTTAAAGTACAATTCCACCGCCGGCCACTAAATGCTCCAACGACTCCCATTCAAAAAGCATCAACTTCTCTGGTCATTTAGGAAGTTATTGCTCCGTTAACAAGAATGGATGACTTATAGTAGCTGTGATGTCTGTCGTGTGGGTGTTGATTGACAACTGTGGTTGACAGTCCGCTCACCCACTACTCTCCCTTGATCTGGGACTCACACTGAGTCAGACTATTGTTATAATATTTTGGTAATTTTAATGTTACTTGATTATGACACATGTCCTGTTAGCACAGTTAGCGTTGTTGGGCTAACAACATTAGCCTAAGTGTGGACCGCTCAGTGCCTCCAGTAAGCTAGCATGCACTTTGGTCCGAGGTAGCGACGCGTTCCCAGAGCGTGAAAGGCAACAAACTGCACTCCTTATCTGGAAGGTTCTGGCACCAAATGGAAAAAATGGCGCCGACCATAAGCAGCAACTCTGGGCTTTGAACTGACTCCAATACAAAACAATGAGTTACATCACACCTCGCTACATCCATCTTTATATATTAAGTAGAAAAAAACAAACAAAAAAACCAACATAAAAGGACTAAAGCAAAAACTTCCCTGAATGAACTGCATCAACTTGTGTGAAAAAAATACATTTATTACAAAAAACAGGCTTAAGATTCAACATTTTTTGCCTTTGTCCAAAGAAATGTCAAAAACACTGTTCTATTCATCAGTGATTGGCTGATTAGCAGCAGGTGTGGAGCACCACTTATCATATGCAAAAAACCCTGACCCACATGATTGCAATTCTCACTTCACATGAACTGTATTTCAAAGATTTACAACATTATGTAAAAGAATTCTATCCCATAGTTTTAGTCACGACATATACTGTGTTCTCAGTGTTATAGGTAATCTACAGTTTTATTTGTCCACCTATGCAAACTATGGATTGTGGTTTGGGTTTCTTTGTGTGTAGTTTAGGTATGGTTGCATTTGCTCATCAATTCAAAAAAGACAGATTCTTTTCACGGCAGACATTTGACTTGTTAAAGCAGGAAAAACACAGGTGGAGCCAAAGTTCAGGAACTTATTATGCTTGCTAGTAGCTTGTTATCCCTCTGTCTTGCTTTTAGCTTAGCAAGGAGGGTCACTAGTTGGAAGTTATCTTTTTGAAGGAAGTGATTACTACAAACTCAAATACTGAACTTCTTCTCAAACTCAACTCATTGCTGAGGTTACAAACAATAATTTGGAAAAAAACAACTGTGAAGATTGTTATTGAAACAGTGAGATAAATACCACAGAGATAAATAGATAAGTTTAATGCAGGACTATTCAGAGACAGCTTCCACTCTGTACAGTAATATTGTATGATAGATTCATTAAGAGCAACCTACAGGGCTAACACTCTATAAACATGACAAACCAGGTCTCTCTTTGAAGAAGTTACCCTCCTTTTTTCAGTTATCAGAGAGTTGGTAAAGGGTCTGAGTCCTGGAGGAGACGATGGATCTTCAGGGCAGCGAGAGTGGAGGTTGATCGGTGCTGCAGAGGTGCGCACGCTGAGATGTGAAAAAAAAAAAAATCAGGAGTTACAGAGAAGTATGACTTCAAGGGAGGAGGTCAAATGAGTTAAAGGAGCGAGCAGCTTTTTCGAGCCTCAGATGAAGAGAATGCTGAAAATCTACGTTTCACGCTTTGTACTCGACAGTAGGGCTCGACTCATGGGAGTAATTAGCACTGCAGCTTTCCTTTTGAAGTGAGCTCGAAGAAACAGCAGAGGAGAGAGCCGCCGCTGCTTGTGAGGGCTGCACGGTGATGGAGATATGAGGAGTGGGAAAAAAAAAGTGAAGTGCCGGAGGTGAGGGCTAGTTTCACGCAAGTAATTTGCCACAAACTAATGCATTAAAAAAAAAGAAATTATATAGATTTTACGCAGCAGGAGGTTTTCACAAAACAGATAAGTTACATCATGAAAGAAAAAAGATCATAAGATATCAGGAGGTAATTAGGATTGCTCATTGTGGAAGGGGTGATGTCTTCTAGGGGTCTTGGTTTGATCCATACTCTGGAGCCCAAAGATACTCCGAAGTCTGACAGTTTGTAAATGACTTGGATGATTAACTGACTGTCACCATAGTTACAGATTGGTTCTCTCTCTTACCGACCAGTCAACTTATTGTTTTCCTTTTAATTCTATAGACATCATAACTGGCTCATGCTGTAATACTGTGCTACCGTTAACTTCATGAATTTGTGTTTGTTTTTTAGTTTTGTCCACATACAACAATCCTAAGAAGAAGAAGAAGAAGGACAAAGATGGCGTCCTGTAATATCTTCATTAAAAGGAAAACTTAATCTTTAAGAGATGTATTTAGAGATGTACCTGGAGCTCACCCGCCCAATCAGCTCTGAGTAAAATTCCTTCCTCTCCTTTGCCAAATTTAATTTTTTGGGTTCCAACAGCTGCCAAGATACCAGCGAGCAGAAAACAGAACTCCAGCCTTCACAGCGTCCCTTTGGAAACCTGCAAGTGATGTCACAGATGCCACTTCCATTTTTTTTTTCTACAATCCATGGACACAACTTATTATTTTGGAATGAATTTCACGTTATCTGTTAGCTGAAAGCCTGCCCATTTCTATGTTCTGTGTCCCCAGGATACCTTCCCACACAAATAGTCACTCTGGCGAAGTGAAAGCCAATATCCTGGGCTAAATTGGACAGAGACTGGGGCAACGTCCAGGTCTGGAGGTGGTATCTGGTGAGGGAATAGAGGGGGGGGGTATGAGGCTAATTTGCATGTTATGTTCCCAAATACAATTTTGTTGGTCTCATCTGCTCATGTTTGTGGAAATAACGGGCAAAACAGATGACAATGGTGACTGGAATATGCCAGCTATATCTGGACCTGGAGTTTTTCTGTCCTCTCTAAAAAAGCAGTAACCAAAACCCCAAAAACCACTCTGGCTAAAATATATGTTTCCTCTTATCAACAAATCCCATGAAAAGACCAAAACAAACAATGAATAGAAGTACGTATCCAAAGCCTGATGTATCTTATTTCTCTGTGCCATGGAGCTCCGTTGTAAAATGATTAAAAACACATCTTTGAGCCGCACAGCTGCACTGGGTGATATGTTCCTTCATTACCAGAAATACACACACTGTAGTTTATTTTAACTCAATCCCACATATGTTACGGTACCAGAACATTCCCTAGTGTTTCCCCTTCCCAGTGTTCCCAGTGCTCCGCTGTCTGTCTCTCACTGTGTTTGTGTTTGTGTTCTGTTCGTGTGTGTGTGTTAGCGTGGGCGTGGTTCCCCTTCCTCGTTCTCCTGGCTCTCGGCTCCGCTCATCCTGCGCACCTGTCTGCAATCAGCTCATCACTTCTACCAGTCTGCCTCTCATCAGTTCACCAGCTTGCAGTATATCTACTCCGGCTCTTCAGCGGCTCTTTGCCAGATTGTTGTTTCAACCACAGTGGTAGCTGCAATTCAAGGCCAACTTATTTTATATTCCTAGTGATTCTCGCATGCTAACTTGTTTGTCTTGTGTCCCAGGATCATTACTCACCTGCCTGTCAACAACTTCCAAGATATCCTTGCCTGTAATGCTGCCCCTCATTCCTTCCTGCTCACTCCAGCCACACTCCTCCGTTTCCTTCATTCAACCCTGCTGTTGCCAGATCCTCCGTTCCCTGCCATCAGCCTCATATCCAGATCCCCCACCCCCACCCCCACCCCCACCCCCACAACAGCCCTCTCCGTGTCCTGTGTTCATAACAACATGTACTGTCCTGCTGCCAGAAATATTCACTAGATCACCATATGTGTATTAATCTGCTGCTGAAAATAGTCCCTACAAATGCAATACTTACTTGCTAGAAACTACAGTGTGAAGCTGTTTTAGAAATTACTGAGCCTTTTTAGAAAGTGAAACTTTATATTTATGATCCATTTCTAAAGGTTTACATCCTCAGTAGGAACCAGTGTGCTTGGGGCTGAGTGCTACAGACAGCTTAGGGAATTCAGAAACAATAAAGAGACAGATTAATGCATGTTGGTCCTATAAATTAAGATTGTAATACCAACTGGAACACAGCAAAGTTCACATTTAAATTTGATTTTATCAGTTGAATAAAAGTAGATTTAGCTTAACTAGTCCTTTTATGTAATTTGTCGTTGGTGTTATTTTGATCTTGTTTTGTGTAAACTGATATCAGGATGTTTCTTCGATCAGCTGCTTGTTGCTTCTCAGCGTGCAGACCAGATTTCCTTCGAGGGTTTGATCAGGTCACATTCAGACTCCAAATGCAAGCAAATGGAAATAAATTATAGCGACACTTTGAGGCTAATCATGGCCAAACTGATCCCCAGGCTGTGGATATGGCAGCGAGAGTGAGTGTATGTGTGTGTGTGTGTGTGTGTCCTTCTGGCATTTGTCAGGAGTCTAGTTGGCACGACCGGCACCCGACTAGCGACAGGTGTGTCTGTTTAGTGCTTACACACACACACACACACTAATTAAAACCCTGGCTCAATGTCTACTTGGTTTAATCTGCTCCCTGGAAGGTTGCCGTGGCAGCCAGAGGCTTCCAAAGTTGTTTGTGTGTGTGTGTGTGTGTGTAGTGATCACTGATGCATGCCGGTGTATATATACATATATGTGTGTTTCTGCTGTCCTCAGGATAACTTTTGTCACCAGTTCTGACAATGTTTACAATAACAAGGTTCATCGTTTTTCATTTTTATGACAGATTTGACAGATAAAACAGAAAGAAAATGATCACTTCACATCACTGATTTTCATCTGAATGTTTATTATTTATATCAATTAATAATTATGACATTAAAGACTGAACTGCCAGAGGAAAGCTGAGAGAGAAAACAAAAAGCCTGTTGATGATGCTGCAGATCAACCAGAGTTCCTCTAAGTCTTTACAAAACAAACACATAAAAGTTGAATTATTATAATCCAATTTTCTCCATAATTATTTTTTTTTAAAATGCAAACTAATAAATTCCCAATAAGTTCTGAAAAATAAAAGGGCCCCAAATATGTCACTATCAATTTCATTTCACTCAGGCAAATTATATGAACATTTGTCAATTTAACCACTGTTGAAGTAATAAGTATTAATAAAAAACTGACATGTTGATCCTTAATGAGAGAAAAGAGGAGATGGGGATGGGGTGGGGGGAGAGGAAAATGAAGGAAGAGGAAGAAGATTCAAGGATAGGGGTTGAAATGGAACAAAGGGGAGGAAGAAAAGATTGGAGAAACAGGAAAGAAAAGAGGATGAGGAAGAAATAAAAAGGAAGAGGAGATCAAAAGAGACAAGACGAGAGGAGAGAAACAGATGAGTCGAGCAGGAGGAAGGAGAAGAGAAGTTTTCAATTTTCCTCAGATGATAGTCTTCCCTGGAAAATTCTTAAGAGAGAGAGCGAAAGAGTAAGATTTATGAGTGAGAGGGGAGCTCCTGATAACACAAACACATAAGCCAATTTGCCACACTGATAGTAGAGAGGGAATTCAACAAAAGCCCCCCCTCCCACTTAAATTTGAAGGACGGAGACGTAAGGGAAGAAGATGAAACGAAGGAGGGGAGAAGAAATGAAAAGGTTTAAGAGGGGAGATGATGAAGAGGAGAGGAATCGCGGAGGACGGACTGTAGTACAAGCGACCGACTAAAGCAAATATTGAATCGCTGTGTGTGCTCTGAATCAACTTGACAACAGCCCCATATGTCAGGAAACGGGACGAATCCATTGCTTTGACTCTTTCAACATATCATGAACTTCTCCCACCTTTTAATCCGTTTTTATTGGCTAAAGTCAACACGCTGAGTTAGTCCAACATTACCTGTCACTTCAATCTACTCTAAACTATGTTGGGAGACACTGAAGGCTGCAAAAAACATCTTTATAGGAGCTGTCAGACACTGTGAAGTTAAACATTAAAATTTGAACATACATCATCATCACCTTTTAACCTTTTAACATCCACCCTTTTTTATAGAATTTTCTCCTATTTGACATACCCAGATAGAAAAGCTTCTAACAGAAGAATTGTAAGGCCATGATACATTTATCAGGCTTCATCTGACAAGTGACATCGTCTAGTTCCTGGAAATGTGTTTGTTTAGCATGTGGCTAAAACACAAACAAAACTACATCAGTTCAAATAAGGCTCAAAAAAGTGTTTTTGATCCTCGTCTATAATGAATCATATATGAATAACAATAATAAGGATATGCTTTATGCCAGAACTTAACCTGATGGGAGGTCGGGAGTTTGTAGTTTGTGGTGTCACTGGTGTCCCTGAACCTCTCCAGTTATCTCCAGTTGGCCAGATTGTGCTGAATGCTTTGATTCGTTACTGCGTGATGCTGCCGCCGGCGGCCCAGTGGATGTTAAAGGGTTAAGTTGATATGTTGAACCTGTTACCAAACAGTTGCTTATATTCCACATCCAGCAGTTATGGAGCAACATTATCATTCATTTGTCTGTTTCTGTCCACCTGGTGAATGTTTTTGGTTTTCTACCAACTCCTGAGGGAAATATCTGGCTCTTTAGCCGCTAAATGCTCCACGATGTTCACTAGCTAGTCACTAACTGTGTCTGTTTGCTGTTTTGGTGCTGAGCAGGTAGTGTACAGTGGGTTTTTAGAGCTTTTCCTCTGAAAACAGCTGCCTGCCGTGGCAGAAAACGACACTATGAGAGTGCTGAGAGTGAATCAAAACAGTAAAGTTGCAGCCAGACAGCTGAACAATGAGCTGAAACTCACTATAAAGCTCCATAAAGCTGAAGGGAGCTGCAAAGTCGCTGATAATTCCCTGTAAATTCATCACTATGAGCAGCGCCTCTCACATTGACTACTGTCATTTGATACATTGCTTTCATAAAAATATAGATCAGTTTTCTTTACACCGACTAACACAAAAGACATTACAAACTAAAGTCACCGCTCAACTCAAACAGAAGGGAGAGAAAGAGAGGAAGAGCAGGAGCCAAGGGATTAAGACTTAAACAATATTTAAGTTGTTAAAGTTTGCGGTTCAGTTAATATGGCAGTAACTGATTAATCATCCCCCCATCTCAGAACAATTACATTCAACATCTATACTTCACTGAGCGAGAAGCGTATCTCCCCCTGAGGACAGCCTGATGTTGGTATTCAGTGCGCCAAGAGAAAATCCTTAATTATATCCCAATGTCCATCATCAGTCCAGTCTTTAAGAGGTCCAGCTACCTGCTCCATACTAAACAGGTCTATATGTTGTTCTAACCATGACTCTCTTGAAAAACAGGCTGACTTTCATTCTTTCCAATCTAGATAAATGATAAACAGCCCAGTATCGCCCTCTATGTGAAGACCAAGCAAGCACATTATGGGGCACTTAGGATCTGTGACATCATGGATATTGCTTTTAGACCAA
Organism: Thunnus thynnus; assembly: GCF_963924715.1. Taxonomy (NCBI): domain Eukaryota; kingdom Metazoa; phylum Chordata; class Actinopteri; order Scombriformes; family Scombridae; genus Thunnus; species Thunnus thynnus. The sequence goes on from NC_089520.1 coordinate 7,010,505, forward strand.
CATGTCTTAACACACTCCAACAGATGATGAAATGATGTTCCTCTATGACAGCAGTTAAACCAACCTGAATCTTGATAGTTATTGTCCATTTTAGATCGTATAAATAACAATCCTGCTGTATAATTCTGTATCTAACACATTTAGATGAGCTGGTAGCTGATTTCCAGATTGCTGTCCACTGGGATGCAGATAAAGATGCACTAATGTTGCGTTCCCATGCAAGCTGTACAGAATAGTATTGATTAGGACCGGTCACTGCAGCTCTCTTGAAAGTGTAGTCTCATCCAGCACAAGATAGGAGCAGCACAATCATTTGTTTTGCACGAATTTGAGTGCTTGAGAGACAATCAGACTTTGAACCACAACCCAGATTAGTTTTTTTTTTTTACTGAATTTCTTGTTCTTATCCACAATGTCTAAGTTTTTATTTTGTGTCTTGGTCCACCCACTCTGAGGCTTGAAGGAACATTGCTGATTTATCTACAAGGACCTTTTTTTCTTTCCAATTACATACATAATCAACAATTGGTGCCGGTGAGAAAAGTAAAACAATCAAACAAAAGCAAATCCAGATGTTATGGAAGAAATATAACACATGAAAACAAACAAAAACACCTTAAGGGCACAAAAATAATTGTTTAATTGTGAGAAACACTGGAACATGTCTGGTTTGCAACAATAAATCATTGTGTGACCAAAGTCTGACTGAGCTGTTATCATTACAAACATCGGACATACAATAGTCAAGGTGCTGCTGAGTTTCAGGTTAATCCAGGTTGTGTGGTCTTCTTTATTTGTTTTCCATGAGGACGAGTAAGAAACCTGAATTTGTCAGCAGAATCTTCAGCCTGAAGAGACCATGTGGGTCAAAAAGAGAGTTAATGAAGGAAAGCAGAGGAGGAGGAGAGAAGCTGGGGTGTTACACCGAGTCAGGAGAGGAGGACGAGGGATGTTCTGCAGGAGGAAGACGAGGAGGAAAGCAGCAGGATGGATTAAGGAGAGGATTTGGTGTGTGTGTGTGTGTGTGTGCAACCAAGAGAGAAAAAGAGAAGCTGTTTTCCGTTGAGGTAAGGGTTCATGCCACAGTTGATGAGCATGCTGCATTTCCAGGATCCCCGTGCTCTTATTTTGTCGAGCTGAGCAGTTGTCACTGAAAACACCTGTCAATCAAACGGTAGCTTCACTGTCAGGAGCACCAAACTGGAGCATCACTCCTATGCGTTTTTTTTTAGTTTGTCATCGCTCTGAACAACATTTCTTTATTACCCGCATCACAAATGTGACATCATATCTTTTTTCAGAGCCGAGCGCAGAGAACTTTCGCAGACCAGAAACATCATGTGACAACACCTTACCTCCCTGTCTCCCTCCACCAGCCAATCACGTTCGGTTACCTGGCTGGGTTTAGTAGCTCCGCCCGCCCCTTTTCTCACAACCCAGCTGACCAGTGAACTGTTACTGACTTGCTTTACGTGAATGGCAAAGCTAAGAAAAACTTTATGTAAAAGAGGGATGAAAAGCTCATACAAAAGATGTCAAAATCTTGAACAGAGGAGTCCGAACTCTTCATAGTTCTGCAGTCAGAAAGAAGAGCTAGAGCAGCAAATCTTTGTTTGAAGTGAGAAGTTTGATAGCCTGTAGTCACCTGACTGCTGGTGAAGAAAAATCTAAAACAGTGAGAGTACGCCTGAAAGATAGAACTTTTGCAAAACTTCATATCTGAACCTTTATTAAAGAAAAAAAACAACTCAGCTCTTCTGTGGTCCTACATCCCCACATTTTCCTCCAGCTTGATGTTCTGAACTGTGTTGCGTTGGACTCTGTACGAGAAGTCATGGAGTACATCTTCTTCAATGGATGAATAAAAATTAACCACCATATAAAGTTTTTACAGATTGTTTCAGTTGCAGTCAAAGAGGAATCTTTCACATCAAGATAGATAACATGACTGACCAGTTTCCAGTACTTACATCATCAGCCCAGTCTCTTATCAGACTAATACTCCACTGGAACTATATGCACTGTTCAATTTAATGAGGTTGTAGCAGCTTTGTCCCATATCTGTCACTGTCGCAACTGTCGAGGGTTGCAATGTGTGTGTGAATGTATGTTGTTGTTTGTGCTTGTGTGAAGACTTTGACCTGATTATGCACTTCATGGGGGGGCCATGCAGATGTGCTTCTTATAAGTAAATTATAAAGAATTCAGATGCAGTGTTTCTTCAAAATTCCCCACATTTCACATCATTTTGTCATGTGGTTTGTCAGTCTGTGTTTCTGCTGGGAGAATACACATTAGCTAAAATGATACTAAAAAACATCCTATTAGAAATTCATGTACTGAGTTACACTTAAAGTTAACCAGTCAAACACTTGAATGGAATAAAGCCATCATATATTATTAGTTACACCTGTGCTTTTACTGCTACGACGAGTGAAAATGTCCACCATGAGGAAGTTAGCTGGTCTGGTCTCATAAACAGCTACAGTGAGATGTTTCCTGTCAAGACACTTTGGTTTTCTTCGCTCTTCTGCAGTCTTCAATAACTTTTACTAAACATCAATCGTTTTAAGTCACACTTGAAAAATTGTGCACCTGTCCTTTAACCCTTGTAACCTTCTCCCACACTATGCTCCTCCTAGAGGGATGGGATATTATCGATTGGTCAATATCTATTCGAAGGGTTATCTGATTGGTCACAGCTAGTGCGTCATTATAGTCGTTGCTAGGGAAGTACCTGACTGTTACTCCTTCGTACCTTGGAAGCCCCCTTTCTGCATTTCCATACAATGGTCTACCTATTGCTACTTTCTCTGCCCATCTCCAAAGGATAACAGTTTGCATTGAACATGCTTTCAGGAATCTGAAGGTTTAGATCTATTTTCTACCACTATGTGCACAATATGATTAAATGTACAATTTACTATCTGATTATAAGTAATATGTTTCATTAAGTCCGTATCAGGTTATGTGTTGATTACATGAATAACATAGTTTCCTTCGACACACTCTACTCTTGACGTTACTGCTTGTCATTCACAAGTCACTGATGTCCTGTGAAAACCATGTATCTCCAAAATGCCAACTTTTCATGATGGAAGAAAAGCAGCACAACACATTTTTCAGATAATCCAATCAGTTTTTAAATGCTTTTTTTAGTTCAGGAAATAGGAGTACTTTATTTTCCAGTTTATCTTAAAAAATCTAAATGACCCAAATTTGGAGATACATGCTTTTCACTGGACAGCCACTAAACGCTTCCAATAGTAAGTAATGCATTTCAAAAATGGACAAATTGACTGACCAGTATGACACTGATACATCAGACTGATGAACTGCTTGAACTCCCAACTGTTTGCATTGTGTGATTTTTTTATACTGCTGCGGTGGCCTTGTCCCATATCTGTCACTTCCCAGTTATGTTCTGCAGTCTGTGAGTCTAAGTGTGCGTTGGCTGGCCCTATTGTAGCATACTCTACAGGGACCTTGGATGAAAAGTGTGTGTGTGTGTACGTGCGAGGGTGTAAACAGACGTCTATATTAGCAGCTGACTGTGTAACTCAAAAAGGCTTCATTCTACTCTCTATGGAGTTTCTACTGTTTGTTTGTTTTGTTCCTGTATTTCTATGACAGAGGAACTGAAGTGTTTAGGTTTAAGATTAGAGTTAGGAACCTCATGTTGCTGAAGGGGTGAACATTGGATTTTTGTAACATGAACACTAGTAAAGTAATCGATAGTCTTTATAATTACAGAATCTGTCACTATCCTTATTAGCCGAGGCCTTAAAAGTTGACATATGAGGGTAAAAGGAGCACACACAAGTCAGTTTATTAGTCATGGTTGGTGCTACTCTGCTTATGAAGACAGGCAACCATGAATATCTTCTGCAGCTTTAGCTTTGTCATGTCTGAGGAAAATAACTCTGATGATGCTACTGGAGACGACACATTTTTAACTGGAAGCCTGCATCACAAACTGGGTGCAGGCAAGGAGGGGATACTGAAATTACGAGCCATGGGAAAATTGAGATCCAGTGTTTTTGGAGTTTGATCAATACTAAGTACTAAAAGTCTGGATAATAAAAAAGTCACTGGAGTATTTTTAAGGTCCCCTCTTTTTTGGGTCACTGTGTAAATTCCTTCTTCGCCCTTCAAATCATCGCGTTCTCCTCTGGGAGGTGGGTGTCATATTTCTTCCTTAAATTCTGTATCACAATCCATCATGTAGTTTTTAAAGGTCAACACACACCAGCAGAGTATGATGTGTGTCAAAACACCTGCACCTCATTACACCACAATATTTCTCAGCATTGATCCCGGTCAAATCGTCAGAAAAGCGGTATCACATTCTGGACTACTGCACTTTGATGGCTTGACTACTCCTGTCTGTTTGACACATCAGGTGTGTGCTATTTGCATCACATGACATGACAATCCACAACATTAATGGTTGTCTAAGGTGAAGACTTTGCCCTTGGTGCCTTTGGCTATGACTGTAGATGTTGAGATTTTCACAACCTTTACAAAAACTTAAAAAACTAAATAAATTATATTGATGGACATGATTTATGTGAACAGACAGACTCTTTAAAGTATCAATAACCTGCATTTAAAAAAATAACCTCTGGCTTTGATAACATGAACTGAATGGACCACAACAAGCTGTGTCAGCTAGCTCTTTGTTTCCTGCCTGGCTGTTGTCCAGAGGACCCCCATGATAACACAAGCTGTGATTGCTGAGAGATTTATGATACAGCTACAAAAGCCTCTAGAGGCTGCTGTCATCTTGTTATGTGCATCCAGTTTCTTTGTTGATCCAGTCCAGTGTGTCATGAAACCAATGTATTTTACATGAGCGTGAAAATGGGCCGAGGCAAAGAGACCGTTTAGTCTCCGGCCTCGGGGGAAATTCTGAAACGCTGCCCCGCTCTACATTTATATTCTACTCTGGAAGTCCAGAGGGCGATGAGACTGGACGCAAGCTGCTTACACACACACAAACAAACAAACACACACACACACACACACACACACACACACACACACACACACACACACACAGCACTGTTTAGTGCTCCTCCATTGCTTATCATTATTCTTATGCTTCTCCTTTATTACAAAAATTAAATTGGGCTGGCACCGACATATCTAGAATTGAGGCGTTTTATTCTTAATTGAAACATGATTGTTTATAGGAATTTAAATGTGTTTTTTGGCTGAAATTTTGTTCAAAAAATAAAAACCACAAATTATTAGTCTTACACTAAATTATCTTTCTTTTGAAGGGTTGCCTCTTTGCCAACTTCTCCTTTGAGAAGTTGGCAAATAAAAATAAAAATTGCACCTATTCTGGATTTCTTAAAGGTCTGTATCCTTATGCTGGGTTCTGACTATATGATATCATGCCAACAATGACACGACCCAAAAGACGTGGGGTATCAGGAATGAAAATAAGACAGTTGTTAGTTTTATCCTGTGAAGTGTGTCATAGTGGGAGACAGCTGACACCAGTTTGACAGCTAGAACTGGGTGGAACAAGCTTCTTTGGGCTGCAGGTCGGCAAACATGCATAGGATGTGTAATGTACATTTTATTCCTCATCGTTTTGAGCCAACTTCCCAACGGGAGCTGGATCAACCAATCACTTTACTTGACATGCAGGTTCCTAAGACGCTTTGTTGAGATTTGGAAGATGTGTGCTTCAGCTCCTCTGTGAGCCTCTGTGACCTGCGGTCACCTACAACAACCATCTCTGTGCAGATATGTATATCTTCATTGAAGCATAGTTCCAGGCACTGGCAACATACTTTGTGATGTTGACTCATAAGACTATGGAGCATTCTTCCACATACAACTGTAAACATGGTGACATGAAAGATTTATTAATAACTAATTAATGAATTAATCTTAATAAATTAAGACTAATTGACAAATGAGGACTAGTTGGTGCTGTATTTTTAGATCTGCGTAAAGCATTTGACACAGTCAATCATGATATTTTAATATCAAAACTCTCTAAATTTAACTTCTCATCTAGACCACTGGCATGGATGTCTTCATATTTATCTAATAGGAGACAATGTGTTAAAGTTGGTGACATACTGTCCAGTAACATGAAGTGCACAATGGGTGTTCCACAAGGGTCAGTGTTAGGTCCCCTATTATTTAGCCTATGTATTAATGATCTCCCTCAACAGTGTCATGATGTAGAACTACAAATGTATGCAGATGACACCGTTGTGTACACACATGCAAAAACAGCTGAGTTAGCTGCTGCTAAGCTAACAATGGCATTGGAAAGGATCACACATTGGCTCGATCAATCATGTCTGAGTCTAAATGTAAACAAGACAAAAGGTATGTTTTTCTCTAAAACTATGGTACAACTTCCTATCGCTGATATTTTCATCAAAGGTGAAAAAACTGACATAGTTACTGATGTCAGTAAGATAAATATCTTGGTGTGACACTGGATCCAAATTTGAACTTTAAGAAAGTTGTTTTAAAAATGGTTAAAACATTAGTTACAATTTAGCAAATTTTATACACATTAGAAGCTGTCTCTCTTTGGACGCAGCCAAGATATTTATGCATGCTATGATTCTTTCCCATATGTCTTATTGCATCACATGTTGGGGGCAGGCTGGAGAAACAGCCATAAAAACTCTTGAGTCCTTATACAAACAAACTGAACAAAAAGCCAATGCATTTCCTTCACTGTAGGGTACTGGAGAAATACAATTTACTGAGCTTTGAGAATTTTAGATTATTGTCGAATTTGTGCCTAGTTTATACAATTTTAAATGGTTTGGTCCCTCCTCCACTATGTGACTTTCTGTACACTCGCTCAGTAAGTTCTATTAGATCCTCCAGAATATCCTCTATACATGATTGTACCATACCATTTCTTTGCACTGCATTTGGGCAGTCAGCTTTCTCTGTGAAAGCCACAACTCAGTGGAATGCCCCACATGATGATATGAAGAACTGTAGTTCAATCAATACATTCAAGGCCAAATTAAAAAATCTACTAAAGACCAATCAGCTGTGTGACCACTGAGCCTAAACTCCATCTATGGTCTTCTCATTAGCACAGGTAGTCTTGCTTTTAATTTGACAAGTTTACATTATTAATATCTAATTGACATTGTGGGTGTATATGATGTGTTTGTTGTGTGTACAGCTTTGTATTTTGTATTTTGTATGGTGTGTTCTGTGTGTTTTTTTGCTTTGTACTGTTTGTTGTTGTGCTGTTGTATGTTTTGATTGTGGGGGACTGCGGATGCAAATTAGCTTTGAGCTAACTCCAGTGCAGTGCATCTTTAATGTTTAAAAACTTCACACTGTCCAAATCAATCACTTATGTTGTTAATGCTGTCAGATAGAACACATGAAAGACACCAAGTTATAATTGGCTGGGCTACAACATGTCCCTCGACCAAGTCATGATCACCTAATTACAGTGACCATCTCAAAATACATATACTGTATGTCTGGTCGCCTGAGACCAGAGTAGTTATCAATAGATTTGTCTCAGTATTTGTAAAGGTGTTTAGGACAAACAACAAACACAAATCAACATCCACTCAGTGTCTTGAAGCTTTCCTCACTGGTGACTGAAAGTTACATCCTGATTAAAAGCTTAATGAAAGGCCTCAAAATCAATCAAAATGGACATAGTTTGGTTCTGAACTGAACAACTGTCCTTTGAGATCTGGCATTTAAGTGCAAGAACTTCACATTTTCACTTTTACAATGTACACATTTATTGTTTGGCCTCACATACAGATTCTCCAGCAACATGCAGCCTCAGGAATGTGATGCTTTTCAGCTGTAAATGTTAACACATATTCATTATACACCTTCAACTTACATGGCATTCCAGCAGAACTGTTGGCTGGCAAATCAAGAATAAAGTTACAGCAAGTTTTGTACACGGCTGCTTCGGCGCATTGTGTTCCTGTGTTAGTGTGTGACTGATAGGGCCATTAGTGAAAGGCAGAGAGCTTAAAGTTGTGTCATTTGTTTATTTATATGCCTGATTCTTTTATACAGCTGTTATCTGTGTATCTTTAAGACTAGACTGTGTGTGTGTGTGTGTGTGTGTGTGTGTATGAATCTTGTTTTTTGTTTGTCCATGTGCGATAATGGAGGTTTTCTTGCAGAACTCTTGCTTGTGATCATTACAGCAATGTGACTGCTGTAGGATTTGTATAACAGCTCTGCTCCCAGTTTTGCAGATTTGTTGTGTCTGACGGTTGTAAAACACGGTCACATTCATACAATTTAAAAATAACAAAACAACAAAAACAATAATAATTTAGCCACTCATTAGTATTGCATTTAGAAAATATCATTAGAAAGAAAAAACACACTTGAGTCATGTTAAATAAATTATAAAGCTGATTCCTATTAAAAGCAAAAAAAAACAATTCCACAGACCGTCATTTACTGACTTCTCTACCCTCTCAGTGGCACTCAAGCCCATTGTTTCAGTTGTAAATCTTTCAAAATGACACAGATATGTAGTTTCATTTCTCAAAAGGCCCAGTTATTGTCTGAAACAACTGGACACTGTGGTTTTTAGCAAATGTTACTCAAACAGGAGGAAATAGTACATTTGTTGGGGACTATTTTCAGCCGTGGATTATGTGGGAACATAAAATACAGGTGCCGATAATAAAGGCACATGTCACCCTGTGCAACCATGTGGATCACTAATGCACAGAGGAATAAGATATATCAGGCTTTGGATATACAGACAACAACATGTTAGTTGGATCAATTCCTTGTTGGTTTTGGTCTTTTCATGGGATTGGTTGACAGTATCGATATATATAACATCAAAAGACCCATCCTTTAAATCAACCTGCATATTAGAATTCTGTCTGCTGAATTCATTACAGTTTGAGCCTGCTGAAAAATCTCCTGGATTTTCTTGAGTCTCCTGGCGAATTGCAGGATGGCAGCTGTAGCATTAACTGACACCCTGCAGCCCGCTTGTACTATCATGTCTATACTCTGCTGTTCCATGAGGTAGAAAGCATTTACAACAATGGGTGAAACAGTGCTGCATTATCTCAAAATATCTGATAATATTCACTGATGATAAAACAACTTCCAACTCTTATGAGTGTTGTGTGAGTGTTCGTTTTGAACCCTTTAAAGAAAAATTTCTGTGTGAAGATTGTGTCAAAAGGAAGTTTTTATTTGCTCTTTATCTTTTGTTAACACAGATACAACTACCATGGCTTGAGGCTGAGGCCAATGCCGTACTTTTAAAGTTATAATCTCTATAAATTTTATTTTAAATATATGTTTGTTGAGTCACTATCTATTGCTGAATGAGGTAACACAAGGTTGATTGAGTCTATGGCCCACTGATGAAAGCTCTTGCATTTACAGTATTATAATTATTATGAACAGAGTGTTGGTGGCGACATTCTCACCATGCATTCAAGTCACAAGCGGCGCAGTTAGTGATGCGTTTTCCATTATCCAGTGGTGGATCTACCATGGAGGGTTGGTGGATCTAACGCAACAGACTCTCTCCTCTGCCCCACTCTGTCTATCTCTGTGTCATGGATGTATAAATAGCTGCAGGTCTGTGTGTCTGGTCGAGCTGAGTCTTGGCTGAGTGGTCAGCGTAGTCGTCCGTGTTCCGAGACACGGTGTGAGAACCCTAACCAGATAGCAAAATTGCTGTGGCCCAGATGTGGCCCACACCCGGCACTTTCATCCAGCCCACATACTGCATGAAATGATGGCACTTGAGCGGTCTGCTCCCAATTCCCAGATCTGGGCCACAATCAAGCCGTATGTCAACCAAGAACAAACCAGATAAACCAGAACTGGCCCACATCCAGAATACACATACCTGAGAGCACTGCATCTTTATGAAAAAAAAGCCCACATTTGATTTGAGATATTTGGGCTATATTTGCTATTTTACATGTGGGCCATTTCAGGCTCACATCCATTTTGTCTGGGCCAGAAGAATGCCAGCAGTGCTGCATCACTGCCTGAAGTGGCCCACTTTTGTATACTATCTTGGGTACTTTTCAAAATAGTTTATTGAAGAATGCTTACTTTAACACTTTAGTGCATATTTCCACTTTTATTCGACTACAGATACAAATACAAACACTGGGCTCTCTGCACATCCTTAACAGCTGCTAGCATTAGCTTCGGTCTGAGGTAGCAGGGCGTGTTTCCAGATCGTGAAAGGAAACACCCCGTACTCCTCATTTGGAAGCTCTTGGCTCCAAACAGAAAAGATGGCACCAACAAAAAGCTGCAACTCCAGGCTTCAAACCTGCTCCAATGCAAAACAATGGGTGATCTTGCTACGTCCATCTTTATAAACAGTCTATGATTACATTGCACTGGACTATATCACTCCCTGCAAACTGAGCAGTCAAGAATGATGCTCTGTAGTGAAAACACGGACAACAATGAGATCAGCATGACAGCAGAAGACAAAGGAAATAACATTGAGACTTAATTGAGACACCCAGCACCGCTTCAATGATGCACCACATAATCATCAGACAGTGACATGTACAATCATTAAATTCTAGAGTAAAGTGTTCCCAGAGCACCAAGTCACAATATTCTTAATTAACCTTTAGATCGGGGAGGTTGTGTTCAACAAGTAACAGGGACAAATTAAATGAACAAGGTAATTAAATTTAATTACATCCTTGGTGCAGCGCTGTCACTGTTCAACATCTTATTTTGGCTCCTCCATCTTCTCATTTTTTTCTCCTGATCCAAATGATTTCTACGTTGAGTCTATCCTGCCACAAATTTTAATTATATTTACACTTTTTGTAATTCTTTGTGCAACTTTCTCTGCTTGTTTTTCAGATCCTGTTCTTTATTTCTTTCTTACTTTGTGTTCTCAATCCTGGATCACCTTACAAGATGGGATTTTTTGGCATGTGTGAGTTTTGCTCTGTGAGATGTCAGAGAGTTGGAAACTTTGTTTTTGCTTAAAACACCTCCGGATCTAAACTGACTTTTAACCTCTCAAACAGGGAAAACGTCTATCTGACACTTGCCAGATGAAACCCCGGAGGCCTCCACCTCTAAAAGGACCCATGCTGTGTCAGGAAAAGGGATTTATGACAATAACATTTCACATTTTTTCCCTTTGGACTCACTTGAGCTCCAAGACCTCAGAAACACAGAGACAAAGGATAAAAATATAACTTTCCTTGGGAAAGACTTTAGGTAGGAGATGTGATTACACATCTCATCCATTGGTGATGAGATTAAATGTTCTCTCTCCTGCTCTTCCTCTCTCTCTCTCTCTGTTAACAAACACACAAATCACACTTACCCTCTCTGTCTTTATCTCTGTCTCTCGAGGGTAGCTCTGATGAGATAGTAGAGATCACTTCACTCGCTTTCTTGCAGAATAGTCTAGCTCTGAAGTCTGTGCGACATCAAATGACAGAGTTATCATTTACAGATTAAATGCATTAAAATATGGTGTGACCGTACTGCCATCTGGTGGTCACATCATAGTACACTAAAGAGTATGTTTTGTTTCACGCAAGCGCACTTATTTCTGTTACATACTGTGTTATTCGCTAATTCATGTTAGAGAAAAAGTGAAACGTACAAAGGTGTTACAGCTTAGGTTGGTGTTAACACTACAAACAAATCAAAAATATATAAGCACACAAGAAGTATAAATAAATAAAAGCACAAAGCTACCTTTTAAATGTTAGCACCACCTCTGTATGAATCAGCTAGTTAAAAAAAAAAAAACAATAAGTTACACCAAGTAAACTTCACAACCCAACACAAAATGTAAAACAAATTAGGAATATACTAAAAAAAAAATAAAACATTAATACACTAAGATCACTGAATAAAACCTAGCACTTAAAACTCAATAAAAGAAATTAAAAATCAAGTGAGTTTCAGGTATAACAAAGCAGCAATGGCAGTCACAGCTTGGTTGTATAACTCCGATCAATACCATCAGGCCGTGGGGGACACAAAGTGTGAGAGTATGGCACCAAACAGAGCAGCAGCAGCAAGAGGAAGACAATGGATAACAGTGCTACTCCCTGGGTACGTCTCAAGTCTCTTAATTAATGTCTCCTCGCTCCTCGCCTGGACCAGAAGTTGTTCCTGATGCGCCATTTTGACAGGCGTCCCAAGTCTCTTATTCTGCTCCGAGGAGCGAGGAGCGAAGAGGGATCTCTGAGGAGCGAGGAAACACGAGAGCGGCCTTCACGGAACTCTTTTACTGGCCGACACGCCCCCTTTTTGGATATCAGTTATTGATTGGACGCTGCAGCTGATCTGACTGATCTGATACATCACTGCAGTTTCATACCGAAGTGGAGACAGATTACAGATTAAATTTAAGTGAATCACTCCCAAGTTTCATCATATAGTTAAAAATCTGTTAATTGTCGGTCTGATCAACAAAAGAACCATATACAACTTTCTTCATTTATTAGAAAGATTTTTTTTCATGATGTTATTTCCTCCATTAAACGGTTTCTTGCTGACAGACAGACTCTTCCTGACTTTAACTTTATCCATAATAACAGTTAAACACATTTATATTTTACATCATTTATCGTCATTTCCATTCAGTCACATGTGAGGCAGAAAATTCCTGAGTGTCGGGTTTGATATAAGTTTCATCATTTCTATCTGTTACCACATGTCTCTTAAGCTTAAAATTAACTAGTGTGTTGGGTTTTTTTGCCCAGTTGTGCGCAGGATTTTAACAAGGGATATCAGTTTTGGTTAATTTTGCTTTTGACAGACCAAAACCCATTAACCGGTAAATAACCGGTTAATTTTTAAGAAAAGTTGTGATGTAGGTTTCATTTGTGCCCCCATTAACAAGTGCAAGAATTTAATACAAACAGGCATCTGGTCTATTTTCTACAGGTATATATTTTAGATCTGCAGTAGATGATTGTTTAAAGTCTCAATCTACTCAAATGTTTTTTTGCTTATTGTTGCTTCATTTGGACGTTTGAGCTTCGAGGTGCAGAATGTGAAAGACTGTTTTTGCATCCATCTGTTGAAGGAGGAAAGTTTCTCTGTGCTCACCAATAAAAACAAACAAACAAAAAAACAGTTTGAGGCATGCACTTATGAGCATGATCTATGACATAACAACTACTTTGGAGCCAATTGTTGGCCAGTATTCAACTTGCACAACTGTGATGTGAAAACTTGAAGCCTCCAGTGCACAGAAGTTTAGTTAAGTTAGAAGTTTTTAAAATTATGTTTGTTTGTGTTTGACTCCTCTTGGTTGTTGTTTGCATGAAACCAGACAGAATTAGTAACTTTCCTGTTTTTATAAGTCACTACACTATATACTACATTTTCATTTGATCGTATTTCTATACCACATTTCCAACTCCACTTGGAGTGCCGTGTTTATCCGATGTTTCCACATCCATGTGTGACTCCAGAGGCCGTGAACTTCACTTGAATGTCTTCTGTGCTGAAGAATGCACACTACTAGAGAGAAAAAGAAGAGCAGATTCGAGAAGAAATCTGCATAATGTTGACTTTATGCAGCACTTGGCAGCCGTGTGCCTTGTGCTGAGTGAGAAATTGACCTGTACTTATGTTTGTAATTTGTATTTCATTTTTATTTAGTTTAAATTATAAGATGTAGAGAACAGCAGCCTGTTGCACCAGCTGTGTGTAAATTCAAACTTGGCCTAGTTATGATGTAAATTATTACTAAGTTGGGATTTATGCATTACTAAAATAAAAGCAGTTGCACCATGGAGATACATATATATTATATACATTTATATTATATGTTTTATTGTTATTATAATTTTGTCTACTAATTATTTGATCATTGTGAATAATTCCTTACTCTTAGAACGACTGATACTGATAATCACTGTGTCTAATGCAGGAGCTAAATACACAACCACCCACACACACACACACACACACACACACACCTCCACAGTCTTTCATAAACATACACACAGAGCAAGTGTTAATTGTTTTCTGCTATTTTCTTGATTGTATCTTTATCTTTTTAATCTCATTATTACTTGATGCTTTGGCAATATTGTCTTTGGTACATTCATGCCAATAAAGTATATTAAAATTGAATTGAAATTGAAAAGTTACAACATAACTCTAAGTAACAATTAAATAGTTACACATGCCTCTGAGGTAGGTGTAAATCATAAAATGTCACAAAAAGCCATTTTTCTGCCACACAGCATAATTTTTCATTAATTGCATGTGATTTTGTAACAGTAATCCAGTAGAGACCTAATTTATTGACATGCTATTTCACTATCTATCTAGCTTACTGCGATGTGCTACGATACCAAGTGGCTCATCCCAGCCAGGAAGCTCATGTGCACCATAACCATGACGATGGAACTTTGGTCATTGATTGGCCACTTGCCTTAGTTATGACTTTACATCCAAAGTAGTTAGATTATGCCCCAAGTAATCATGGTGCAACCAATTTTAGTAGCTGATTTAGTTACAAATGAACCAGTAGCCGAGTTACTAAGACTCTAGTGTTGACTTTACATCCACCCAGTGTCTTAAAACAGTCACAGCCACCTGTTGAAGACAGTCCAATAACCTGAAGCTTGTTTCCATTAAACCTGAGGTGTCTGGCCTCCATCGCTATGGATCAACATCAGCATGTCATTATGGACAGCAAGACAGCTGACTGACATGTAGTCGTCTCTAGAGGCTCACTTAGCTTATTGGTGTGCTTTTCTTGTACATATATGATTTAATTGGTTGTCTCTTCTCATTTTCTCTCAACCTTGCTCGCTCACTCTATCAATTCTTTTTATTCCCCGTCTGGCATAATTTATTTTTGTCCATAAATCAATTGCTCCAAAAGGACTAATAGAGTTGAATGGAATTGCAAAGGTAATTATAGAGTCATGGAAAAGGTGCACATTTAATGTCTTATATATATTGTGGAAACTGTCTGCTTTACTTTATGGTGATATGTATTAATTTGTGCAGTCACTCAGAGAATGGGCATTCAGAGCAGGGGCCGCTGGTAGATGAGTTTGTCAAATGGTGTGATGAGGCCTTTCTCCAATTAAATGCCACAAAGGCCAAGGATATGGTCATTGATTTTAGAGAGAAATCACTCCACCCACCATCTCAGACCTTCAACAAAGGAACTGGCATTGAGTTTATAAAACATTATAAATATCTTGGAACAGTCACTGATAAAACTTCTGTTGCGGTCTGTAAGAAGGGACAGCAACATTTGTACTTCCTCAGGAAGTTAAATGCTTTTAATGTAGATAGGAAAATAATGTATTTGTTTTACAAGTCATTTATTGAATCTGTTCTTACTTTTTCTATGATTGCTTGGTATGGTAACCTGAACCTCAAGGACAAAAATCACCTGAGCTATATTGTGAAGGTTGCTGGTAAGGTGATAGGTGTCCCACAGACCCTGTGGCTGACGGCTATCTTTGACCAGCAGGTTCTCCGCAAGGCCAGGTCTATAGTAGACTGCACAAACCAACCCCTTTCACTTTGAGTTTGAAACTCTTCCCTCTTCCCCATGGCGCATGCATAAATGCATACATGAATGTGTTTCCCCTAGGTTGACTGCTGGCAGCGGGGGGAAGAACATTTCTCCGTTCTCTGTTTAGTGTTTGCAGGTTAGGCTAACCTATTGTTACTAACTTTGAAGCTAACCCCTCTTCATTTTCCAGCAGTTGGGGAAACAACAGACGTGACTTTTCATGGTCTTGACAAGCTGCAGCATTTATAAAGTGACACTCTGTAGCCTGTACTGTACATTTACTGCCAGATTGACAACTTACTGTTAACCTTTTTCTCTCACAGAGAAAGAGCGTTAAGACAGCTGAGGAAGACCACCTGTGACAGGCCACAGTACTGTAGCTCCTCCGCTGCCGCTCACCTCTGCAGTGATGTTAGCAGCCAGCAGCCTGACAACGAACTCCGGTGCTCAGCCTTGATAATATTCCCCCTAAAAACTCCACAGCTATCAAAGGAGCTTCATTCAGAGCTGGTAAGAGCAGAACTCCTGTCTGGAATATTCTGTCACTGAAGATGCACATTTTGGAGTCATTTTCTGCGCTCCCTGTGTGTTGGTTTTTTCCCCTCTAGATGTGAGCTCTTTGTTATTCGGGCTGTTTTCCACTCAGTTTTCCAAGGTTTAATACCGTATTTGGACGTCTACCTTCCTTCTATTTGCATGTGGCTCATATCTGTCATCAAAGTACTGAATATTATTATTAATTTTTACTTCAAAGAAAAAAACTGCAATCCTTATTGTTAGTGTGTTTAAGTAATCAGAAATACGTCTCAGTATGTCTCTCTGTCAAGTCTGAAGGATAAATACATACATGGCCATGTGGTCTTACAAACAAGAAGAAGTGTAGAGACTCGTGTTAGCACGGCATCACATAAAATCTTCATATGATTATGGTTAACATGACAGCACTTCGACAAAGGTGTCAGTCTGACAGGCCCTCTGGGGCTCCCAGCTCTTATCTTCAGCTTTCCAGCTGTCAGATGAGACCTGATGGGCCTCTGGGGAGCAGTGACGCTGTAAACCAGCCATAGCTTGTTAGAACAAAGTTCAGAAGCCTCACACAGTCTGTAACAGGCTGTGATTCATACTCAGTAGTGTAAAGCAGCTTACGGACTGAATAGTGATCATGGTCATTGCTCTAAATATTCATGATCATCTTTGTTGTATTATTGGAAAGTGTCTCCCTCAATTTCCTGGTTCATTACCTTTGTTTACCGAGTTAATGTCTTGTTATCGACTCTTCTAAATAAGTGGTTTGGAGGCGTGGCTTCCTGAACTTGTTAGACAACAGATGTACCCTGATGACCGTTCAAACAGCTCCTGCATCCTCATAAGTCCTCATGCACCTTTGTTGCATTTTCGCCAAAGCCCTTGTTGCTGTTGTAATGCTGTGCGTCTGAATTTTTTTGCCCCTGCTGTAATCTGTTTCTCTAGTTTACACTTAGCAGCAGCTTCCTCCTCTAACGTTTATCACTGTCTTGAGATCAGTAGTAGCCCTTTACTGCTCAGAATCCAATCTGGACTTTTTGGAGTCCTATAATATCCTTGATGGAAACAGATATAATAATAATCCAAACTTTCCTGTTGAAAAAGTTTTTTTACTGCATCAAACTCAATATTTTTCAGTCATTTTTATAAGTTTATAAGGTTATCTCTACCTAAATGATACCATTCTATCTAATATCTCTTTGTAGTCCATGCATCCATCTATCCTCTCCTTCATCAACTGTCCACTCATTCATTAATCTCTCTATCTATCTATCACTCTCTCTTCTTTTTTGTTATGTTTTTTTTTTAATCTAGGCTCTTCTAAACCTTCCATCTGCCTTCTACCCATTCATCCATCACACCGACAGTCCCTGGAGTGCCAGTGTATTTATCCCCACCTTTCTAACTCTAATTATCCACACAGTCCAGGCCCAAAGCACCAGAGCTGTTTGTTAGCAAGACAGACACAGAATTAGACCGAATGAAATGAAAGACTCCCTGGTACACCAGGATCTGTTACGGTCTCTGTAAATAAAGAGATGTACAGTTCTGTTCATGATAATTTAATTCAGTGCAGTTCAAATCAATTAATACCTTAATGTCCTATATAGGAAATTGGTTTGCAGAGTATTTATAGTACAAACATGGGTAGAAACACAATAAAATATTAATTAATGAGCCATGCAAGCAGCTCTGTGTGGCTGTACTTACAGGCAAAGCAGTGCTCTGACCTAAATGCTAACATCAGCATGCTAACATGGTCATAATTATAATTCTAGCATGTTGATATTTACCATGCTCACCATCTAAGTACCAATTATCACTTAACACAAAGTACAACTGAAGCTAATGGGAGTGTCATTAGTGCAAGTCATAAAAACTGTTTTTTAAATATTTTTTTTATTCTCTTTTTGTTTCTATCTTGACAATTTTGTTTTTGTTTTGATTGTAAGTTTGTATTGTCCGCTTTTTCAGTTATTTCCCTCATTTTCTGATCTTTATATTTGGATTGTTTTGTTTTTTCTTGGTATAATCAATGTCATTTTAAAGTTTTGTTGTTGTATAGACCCCGGGAAGACTTGCTTCACAATATTCAACTAAACAACAAAAATGCATGTTCAGCCAGGGAGAATGGGCCCAAGGTGAGCCCCTTTGTAGGTGGAGAGAACCGTGGGCCCAGGGCAGCCGCCCCCTCCGCCCTCCCGCTTTGCTCCACTACAGGTGGAAGCTAATGGGGATCCAAATAAAGAACGATGGTGCTGGATGAAACGTTACAGAATCAAAATTATTACAGTTCATCTTCAAGCACAATGAAAGTGTGAACCAAATGTCATGGCAATCCAAACAGTAGCTGAGATATTTCAATAGAAAAGAAAAAAGTTAACTTCATTGTGGCACTGGAGGGGATCACCAGAGTCAATAGTATTCATCCCAGGGTCCAGAAACATCAATATTCAATAATTGTTGAGATATGTCAGTCTGGACCAAAGTGGTGGAGCCATTGCCATCCCTTGTACCAAGCCACTGACATGACTAAAACACTTATTAAAGGATAATTCCAGACTATGAAGCTGATTGTAAAGTGAAAAAGTTGGTTAACCTTCCCTGTCTGACAGATATCATAATCTTTGGTACTTATTTATCTACAAAACCATCAGTGGGAAATTGACATCTTATGTCTCCTTCCTGCTGTTTGGCACTGGTCCATATTTCCATATCTCCATTGACTGGTTGATGCTTCAGAAACCCCGAACCAGAACTGATCTAGGAAAGACTGTCTTTGGTGTTAGTGCAGCAATCTCATGGAATAATCTGCAATGTCACCTGAGAATCAAAACATGTATACCTCCCTGTGACTTCAAGAACATTCTCAATATTCTCTGCCTACTTGTGACTGCTTTCACTGAGCCTGCACATTGTGAACTGTCTAATTTGTGTTTTATTAATGTGTTTGTCCATCCTTACAATGACAAACAATGAAAATAAAACTCAAGTTATGATAAACTGGAAATACCCATGAACACAAGACTATGTCCAAAGCCCTGCCAGTAGCACCTAAAGTCTGTAATGTTGTTGCTGGAGAAAAGGTCATTTGATCACTGGATCAATAAGGTTCATTCTTGTGGGAACACAAATGTCAAATTCAAATGTACCGCCATTGTAGCCATTAAATGGGGGAAACATGTTCTGCACACTGTGTCGATAGCTCACAATAAATCTCACTGAGATGTTCACCAGGCTTCATCAGGCAAACAGTAAATAACCCTAAAATTGGAAAGCTATACACACACACACAAAATATCACACAGGTGATTTAAATCTGCACAATAGAATAACCTTGTATCCATACTGAACCAATCAGGATGAGAATGAGGAACAGTCTGATTCACTGCAGATTGTCAGTTTGTCATGCAGTTGCGACAATTGTTCATTTATGTGATGCACCTTTTACTTATTTAGATTGTCTTAACTTTGCTTTGTAGCTTGTGTTTGCAAATCACTCAATAAATCAGTCAAACACGTGTACAAGAATGAGATTAAAGCAACATCATTATAAGAAATTGCTCAGTAAATTTCATGACAATTTGTACATTATATTTTGACACAATACATGAGCCAAAAGTATGTGGATATCTGATGATTATACCCATACACGATGGATGAACATCTCATTTCAAACTAATGGACATTAATCCACTGCTCTAACAGCCTCCACTCTTCTGGGAACACTTCCCACCAGATTTTGGAACCTGGTTGCAAAGTTTTACTCCCACTGAGCCACAACAGCATTAGTAAGGCTTGGCTCACAGTCGGCATTCCAGTTCATCCCTAAAGTGTTGGAACGGGTTGAGGTCAGGGCTCCTTGCAGGTTAGTCAAGTTTTACCCTTGTACTTTGAGCACTTTGTGTGAAATAGGAGAGAGCTTTCACCAAACTGTTGCCACACAGTTGGAAACACACTATTGTCTAAAATATCATTGTATACTGTAGCATAAAGATTTGCCTTTATGGAACCCAGGCTGTAAAAAAAACAACCCAAAAAAACATCATTCTCAGTACCACACATATGCATAAAGAGAAGCGAAATGTTCCTCATAGAACATGGAACAAACAAGAATGTGTGCAAAGACATTGAAGACATTACATCCCAGACCAAAAGTGCAGAAAAGTAGGGTTGTCCACATACATTTTGCCCCCTAGTGTATCTTGCTCTGGACAAAAGTGTTGGAAGGATGGACAAACTAACAGCCTGGCCACTGACATCATCATCCAAAAAAAGTTCTTAGCTCATCATTAACTACAAATTCCTATGCAGACACAGTAATTCATCATCGCTTGTCCAAATTCAAGGTGCTCTTTGAGGCATTTCAAAATCCATAGTGGAAGGAGTAATTGTTGATTTCCCTTCTTCATGGAGGAAGGATGGAAAGGAGGGAAAGACAGTTTGGAAAAACAGGAGTTATCAACACTTAGAGCCAACCAATCATCTCCGCTATTATCCTATTTGCTGAACTTAATTACACCTGTACCAAGTGCTAATGAGACAATTATGTACTTGTGCTTAACAATGATCCACACAGCACCTTTAAAGGATTTTAAATTATTTCATTTATCTTCAGTGACACCGAGTCCTCTCTGTGCTTATCTTCACATTTCCACCTGAAGTCATTTGGTGAAAGATGAAATTACTTGTTTGACATGAACTTTTTTTTTTTAATGCAGAACTTGACATCCTGAATAGCTTGCTGCTCTGTTCTCTCCTGGAGGATTAGCTCTGCCGCTGGGACCGCACGGCTAATTTGACAAGTAGAAAGGTGGAGATGTTAACATGCAACTGGAACACATTGACAGTCCCACCACTCCACACTACCACAGGTTTGACACAGAACTAGTGTGTGAGTGACAGGCAGTCATGGTGCACCTGAACTGATCTCTGTATGGCCTTGCTTGTTAGCGCAGAGTTTAACCAAATAAATCTCCATTCTAACATGCTGCGGATGATTAAACCATCATCAATCATGCTTTAATCTTTAAAAACTACCTGAGTAATATTTCCCACTCTGCTGTTCTGTGCAATAAAGCAATCTAGCAAATTTCTCTCCAAATCCATCATAGTGGAAAATACAGAGCTTCTCAATGACTGTCCAATCTGTTTATAAAAGGTATAATAATGTGTTAAAATGTTCCATTTTAGTATTTTTGAAATGTACAACAAGCTGTTATCTGCTACTCTGAAACAGATTCGCACATTCCTGTCTGACACACTTGTCCAGCCCAAGAGGCACACAGCTTGAGGTTGAAGCCAATGCAGAGGTATCTTAAAGTGCAACGCCACAACGGCTGGCTCCATCAGTGCCACCAATTTGGCGACTTTTTCTCAAGCAAGTTTTTGGACGGACCTTAACTCCTCTCCTTGAAGGGAGTTGCCAGTATTTCTCAGTGAATGAGCACTGATGTGGCTCTCTGGATAGGACCAATCATCAGCCAGACATAGACGTGAATGAGCTGTAAAGGTGTGTACCTACCCTCATTGATCCTCATTGTTTTCTAAATCATTCTAAATGATTCAACTTTACTATCTAGGTTTGATTTTTGTTTTGTCAAAATAGACAGAGTAAACAATAGCAAATTTATTCCAGTGCATGATCATCTCTCTATTCATGATACTTAAGCCTGCATAAAACAGTTATTTATTATTAGAGGTAGATTTAGATTCACATTGAGTAACTGTTTGAAGAAATAGCTAATGATATAGCTAGTCAGTCTAGTTTAATTTAACTTAATTTCTTCAGATTTTTTAAAATCTTGTATGTATGTAATTATGCCATGATGTCATAAATATGCAAATAAGCACATGACATCATCTAGTGACATCTAGCAACTTTTCCGTCAGGCTTTAGCTACTTTCCACTGAAAATAGTTGGCAACACTGACTTCCCAGTAAGCTATCATCAGCTTTGCTTCAAGGTAGCAGGGCGTGTTTCCAGACTGTGAAAGGCAACACCCCACGATCCTTATTTGGAAGGTCCTGGCTCCAAACGGAAAAGATGGCGCAAACCATGAGCAGCAACTCTGGGTTTCAAACCGGCTTCAGTGCAAACCAATGGGAGACGTCACACCCCAACACCTCCATCTTTCTATAAAGTCTATGGTCCAGACCAACAGAGGGAAGGACTCCCAAACAAAAGAACATACAGCTGTGATCCTCATCACTGCTGGTGCATCCATATAGGTGAAGGCCACTGCCCAGGGCGACACTTTGGCAAGGGTGGTGAAATATGGGCCAAGCAGGTGCCCACTATTAAAAAAATCATGGAATAACCAATAGCAGTAATTGCAGGTTCGCTAGGTGGGTGAATTGCTGAGGAATGTAGCTACGGCTACGCCATCTTGGCAGTGCCTCACGCCACCTAACTTCTGGCTAATCCAAAATGGGCAAAGAGGTGGAGCTGAGGTAAGTTGAATGAAGCCTGGTTGCTGAAACAAGCCACGTAGCAGCTAGCAACCTGTCACTCAAAACGACCTTGTCCTCAATTTTGCATAACTTTACAGCTTTATAAAATTTAAACGGGTGAGTCATAAAAAAAATTCACCCCCTGTAGAGTCGTCATGAATGGATAATTTAGCTATAGAGACCAAAACCGTTTTTGGTACCAGGCTGTAAACATCTTTATTCCTGCTACAAAGTTGGGTATTTTAACATGGGAATCTATGGGGATTGACTTGCTTTTGGAGCCAGCCTTTAGTGGCCATTCGAGGAACTGCAGTTTTTGGCACTTCCACATTGGCTTAATTTTTCAGCATCAGAGGTTGGCGCTTGGGAGAAACAGAAGGTGCTAGCAGCACGATGACAGCAGCAGATGCTAACGTTAGCCTGCCTTCAAATCTACCATTAAGTCCTCAAGCAAGTCAGGAGATCGCTAACTCAGCTAATGACATCACTCCACAAAAAACAACAAATATTAGCAGGATCATTGGAGCGCAGACACCTGAATAAATAACTGTAATGTTACACAGTGAGGATATTTTAAATGGTCCCAACAGTAACCCAAGGACTTTGAGACATTTTGATGGAGAGAGGATCGTATCAAGTCAAATGAATTGATTTTCCCAGGGACAGTGCACACAGAAAATTTTCTGTCCCCTTATAGTCAGACGTTAACAAATGGAGAGAGACTGGAAAGGCCCTGGCTCATTTATTCAGTAAGACCTTTGTTGCGATGAAGGCCCGCTGTGTACACTTCTGAAAGGTAAGCTTTATTTTCTCTCTAGTTATTT